>NC_057742.1:2932748-3046442 GCF_004010195.1 Chiloscyllium plagiosum
AACACCGGAGGAAACATCAATGAAGCGCTTCGCAGGAGGCTCCCAAGCACTGATGCTGTCGCCTAGCCAGGGGACGAAACGTTTGCAACAAAAACTTCCAGCTCGGCGAACAGAACCACAACATACCCCTTGTTTCATTAGAGTCAGTCTCGGTACCAGAAACTTGGCTGCTCATGCTACATTCCCCTGAGAGTTCATCCACAAACTCCATCAACAAACACATCGACCTGGACCCAATATACCAACCACTACAGCGGACAGCTGAAACTGACAACCGGAAGCGGCAGGGACAGACCACTATAAACACCGGAGGAAACATCAAAGAAGCGCTTCGCAGGAGGCTCCCAAGCACTGATGATATCGCCTAGCCAGGGGACGAAACGTTTGTAACAAAAACTTCCAGCTCGGCGAACAGAACCACAACAATTATCATTACTATTAACATCCTGCAAATTACCAATTACCAGAAACAGAACTGAACTAGCCAGGTAAGTATTGTGGTTACATGACCAGGTTAGGGACTAGGAATCCTGCAGTGAGTAACTCACCTCCTGACTCCTCAAAGCCTGTCCACTATCACCAAGGCACATGACAGGAGTGTAAGGGAACACTCCCCACTTGCCTGGGTGAGTTCAACTCCAACAACATTCAAGAAGCTTGACACCATCCAGGACAAAGCAGCCCACTCATTTGGCTCCACATCCTTCCCTCAGCCCCAGTGTACAATGGCAGCAGTGTGTACCAACTACAAGGTGCACCAAGGTAACTCACCTTAGACAACCCATGTCAATGCCACAACCACTTCCATCTCAAAGGCCAAAGCTAACTGATACATAGGAACACTGCCCCCTGCAAGTTCCCCTCCAAGCCACTCACCATCCTGACTTGGAAATACATTGCTGTTGCTTCAGCATCACTGAATCAAAGTTCCAAGAACTCTCTCCCTGACAGCATTGTGGGTGTACCAACATTCCCAGGTGTGTAGCAGTTCAAGAAGCTCACCACCACCTTCACACAGGGAAATCAATGATAGCAGATGTTCCAGCCAGTGACACCTACATGACATGAACTTCTTATGAAGAGCCAAAATAGTGGTGTCCCCTCAGGGCTCCATGCTCAAGCCAATGCCTGAGGTACAGCAACATGTTCGAGAGACGTTGACAGGTTGAATTCCCAGTCTGGTTGGTCTTCTCTAACTGACCTCATCTGTCCAGGATTAGGGATTGGAGACCTCAGGCTAGGTTCAATAAAATTCTTGGAGGAGGGGCGTGGGCTTTTGGCACTGTGGTAGTGTCTTGACCTCTAACCTAGAAGGTCCAGATTCAATCCCAAACCTGCCCCAAAGGTATGTTATCAGAGTCCAAACAGACTGATTATAAATCGATCCTATGCTTAAAAAAAACCCCAAAGTATTCCATAAGACCATAAGACATAGGAGCGGAAGTAAGGCCATTCGGCCCATCCAGTCCACTCCGCCATTCAATCATGGCTGATGGGCATTTCAACTCCACTTACCCGCATTCTCCCTGTAGCCCTTAATTCCTTGTGACATCAAGAAACAGACAGAAAAATCAGACAAGGTTCAACAAAATGCTGGGGATGGCCCTTGTGGTGCAATAGTAATGTCCTACCTCTGAGCTGAGAGGCCTGGGTTCATGTCCCACCTGCTTCTGAGTGTGTACTGACATCTCTGAACAGGATAAATAGGAAAAAAAAAAAAAAAAAATCCCAACCAATCAGCCAAGATACCAGGCACAATTCCAGCATCACCCTCTTGACAATGTCATTGAATCACAGCATCATTGTGATGCAGTACAGAAGGTGGCCATTCGGTCCATTGAACCCATGGCTGATGATGGGCAAGAGTGACTTCACACTTGGCCATGAGAGTCCTTTCATGGAACTACAGCCTCCTTATGTTCATGTTACAATACCCTGCGGCTGGGGCTGGGAGTGGGGCTCTATGGGCATGGAACCAAAGTGTTGGCAATGCCTACTACCCAATACTCTGGCAGCACTTAAAACATTTAAGAGATTGATATTGGCTGTGAAGAATTTTGAAAAGTCCTGAAGCTGTAAAAGATGCTGCAGATACCGGAGTTCCAGCATCACATGCCTGAGAAATCACCTACTTCCACAACAAGAGCAGAGAGAAAATATTTCTGAATAAGCTGATTAACTGAGCAAAAAAACGAAAGAATTGCAGATGCTATAAATCAGAAACAAAAACACAAATTGCTGGAAGGACTCAGCAGGTCTGGCAGCATCCGTGGAGAGAAAGCCTAGTGAATGTTTCAGGTCTAGTCAGCCTTTTTCAGAACAGTACTGAAGAAGGGTCCCTGGACCCGAAACATTAATTCTGATTTCTCTCCACAGGTGCTGCCAGACCTGCTGAGTTTTTCCAGCAATTTCTGATTTACAGAGCACTCTCTAGCCCCTCAAACAAGATTACAAATCCTGGAGATCAACCTTTGACAACCCAAGGTGCCCAGCATGAACAGTAGAAACATTTTAACAAAATATTCTCCATGTTAAACCTTCTTCGGTCTTCAACAGTGAAAGAGCTGTTTCTGTACCAATTGCTCCGATTTGCTTCCACTGAGATTTTAGTAGGGAGTTTCTAAATTTAAAACACACGGTTGCTCCACCTATTAATTACATTCTGATAAATCGTTGTGATCAGGTTAAATATTGTATCAGATCTATCTTCTGTCTGAGTGCCCACTTTGGCTGCAAGTCTCCTACCTACTGGCATTTAAGCCTCTCTATTAAAGTGACGGCAGAATCATTCCTGCAAGTCAACTTTTACTTGTTTTCTATGGGGCGGAAGCTCTCTGATAGGAAGATGATAGATCACATCCTTCACTTATTGAAACCTCCTTACCAGATGGGAATAGGTGAGCAGGCTGTGACAGAAAGTCATGTGCTGGGAAGAGGCATCGATTCTAGCTATTAATCATGTCCCAGGACCCTTCTCAGTAATCAAAGGCCACAGCTGGAATGATATATGGCCAATGTCACCACAGAAGACCCTTAACAGGACGGTACGCTCACCATCTGATGGGTCAATGTGCAGATAAACACTAGCCACAGACACAGCAGAGTGACCAGTCTAATCCATCACCATCACCTTAATGGGTGACCGTATTAGCAAACTCCAGTTTTGGGAGGGTAATTTTAATTTTTAAACTGGATTCTTTCTGTTCAGAGACATAAATATGAAATAAACCAAATGGAAACAATTGGAAACTCAGACGCACACACACACGTCCATCACAGCACATATATTTGCACAAAATCGCTTCCTCACCCACAACCCTCCCAGCCCCACACATTCATGTCTCAAACCCCCCTTCACTCTCCCACAGTAAAGCATTGCTCTCTGTTACCCCTCCTCATTTGACACACAAGCAAACCCCACTTCTCTCATCTATTTTTAATCACTAAATACCGAGCTATTGCCGGGACACACTCTGCTCTGTCTGTCATTCTCTTCCTGATGATGATAACCTGCAGATGAACTCCACTTGCAGGGTTTTCAATAGCTTGTTCCGACATCCATTCACGTCATGTCATCGGGAAAATGGGATTAATAATTCCAGGAACCGGCCCCAGCTCAATAATGCCAATATGCTTTGACAAACAGCAGCATGCCTGTCTCAGTCTCCAGGGATGCAATGTGTGTTAGAGGACTGTATGTAATATCAGTCAGGGACTCAGGTAACGTCAGTTATTAATCCCCCGCTCTAATATAGCAGCGAGGATCAGAACAAGCTCGGACAGCCACTAGAAAATAATAACAAAGAACAGGTCGCATGAAGTGGGATGAAGTCTTCTCTTCACATGGGATTCAATATCAGTGAAGACATGGGTTGTCCTGAATGTAACAACTGTAGTGTTTAAATACCTGTGTGCTGGGATAGTCACAGTGAGAGGCTCAGTGACTGTATCCAACCCCAGTCAGGTCTCAGCTTGGAAGTGGGAATACAGAGGGGCTGGGAGCAGAGGTGGGCAAGTGATGGGGGAGAAAGACTTGTGGGTGTCTTACAATTGGCTTCAGCTCCTTGTGCTACTGGGACTTTTTAGAAATCTCAGTGGGGGAGGAGGGTTGGTAGTGTTGACCTCCCAACTGTTAATGACTCTTTCTGTAAAGGATTGGAGGTCAGGTGATGATACCATGGGACGTAGCTAGGATGCCCTCCAAAGTTGAAATGGGCGCTCAACATTCACTGCCCCTTTGCAGGATCTGGGTGAATGGGCCGTATGGATTAGCTTGGCCACTTTTGGAATATTGCGTACAACTCTGGTCTCCCTGCTATAGGAAAGACATTGAAAGGGTTCAAAAAAGATTTACAAGGATGTTTCCAGGGTTGGAGGGTTTGAGCTGCAAGAGAGGCTGAATAGGCTGGGGCTGTTTTCCCTGGAGCGTTGGAGGCTGAGGGGTGACCTTACAGAGGTTTATAAAATCATGAGAGGCATGGATAGGGTAAATAGACAAGGCATTTTCCCTGGGGTGAGGGAGTCTAGAACTAGAGGGGCATAGGTTTAAGGTGAGACGGGGGAAGATTTAAAAGGGCAATTTGTTCATACAGAGGGTGATGCGTGTATGGAATGACCTGCCAAGAGGAAATGGTGGAGGCTGGTACAATTACAACATTTAAAAGTCATCTGGATGGGTATATGAATCGGAAGGGTTTAGAGGGATATGGGCCATTTGCTGGCTAATAGGACCAGATTTATTTAGGATATCTGGTCGGCATGGACAAGTTGGACTGAAGGGTCTGTTTCTGTGCTGTACAGCTCTATAACTGTACCCAAAAGTCTGCCTTTGGGACAAGGGGAAGTTTTTGAGAGGGTCACATGCCCATGTGTTAGTGAACCATCAGATTGCAAGCCTGGCTCTTGTTGGTCATGGAATTACAATACAAGCTCAGATCCACCAACAAGAGTCCATATTGGTTACACCTGCTGTCAGCTGTAGCCCAGTGGGTATTGCTTTCATCTCTTGACCAGAAGGTCATGGGTTCCAGTCCCAATCCAGAGAGTTGAGTAAACATAATCCAGCAGAATTTCGAAGAGTAAGAGGTTGAAACATGGAAGATCCCAAGTGGACTTGATGGGACAGATGTGGAAAGGATGTTTATTCTTGTGGGACGATCTAGGACCAGCAGCCACAGCTGGAATACCAGGGGCTGTCCGTTTGAGAGAGGTGAAAAAAACTGTTTTCTCACAAAAGGTCCTGAGTCTTTGGAACTCTCTTCCTTAAAAGGGACTGCATGCAGAGTCTTTAAAGACTTTTAAGGCTGAGGTAGTTCAGCTATTGATCAGCAGGGTGAAAGGTTATCGGGGTAGATGGGAATGTGGATTAATTTGCTCAGTTCTAGTTTTACTGAACAGGTTCAAGGGGCCGAATGGCCCACTCCAGATCCTAATGAGTATGGTTTATGTGTATGGCAATTATGAGCAAGCACTGCACTGTCAGCGATGATACATTCCCGAGCAGAAATTTAACTGAGGTTCCCACATACAACATTTTGAAACTGAAGAGGGAGTTCTCCCCAGTACCCTGGACCAATAACTCACAAAAAATATTACCTGGTCATCTTTATATTGCTTTTTGAGATCCTTGTGTTTGCAAAATTACATTTTCTACATTACAACAGTCTCTGCAGTTCAAAGAAAAACTTCATTGTTTGTAACAGAAGGCCATCATAAGGTTGTGACAGGCGATATAGAAATAAAAATCTTCCCTACAGTTATCATAAATAAAAATGACATTTCCTCTTATTATTTTACACCATCTTGAAGGGCCTTGGTTCGTAAGTATTCCACCTTCCAAAATGCTCACTACCAGCTTTTTGAGCCCATTAGAGGCTGGAGGGAGTTAGGATTGTGCAGAGCTCACTCTCACAGTGGTGACAGGCTGCATCTGTTCTCCTCTCGTTTCCCGACACTCGATGGAGGGTCCTGGCTGGTCTGAACTACAGCCTCCCTCCTCAGCAAAATTGAGGCAACTGACCACAATGTGTGACACCACAGGCTTACATTACACACTTCTTTCTGGAGCGGGGAATTTGGAACTGCACAAGAAGCTTGATGGATAATGGCCAGGGCATCAGGTTTGCAATTCTTTCATCAAAAAATTATTGTCACTATAGTCTGGCCTTACTGGCTGAACCAGTGCAACACACCAGGATCTGTAAACACACAGCACACCCAACAGTAGTTCCAATCACCGTTTCTGTAATCTTTTACACTGGGGACAGTTTCAATTTAACTTTGACCACATTTCTGGGTCATCGAGGTGACCCTGCAATTTCAAGGGTATTCCCAAAATCAGCACAATAATTTTCTTACTGCAGCAGCACTGATCAGCACAGGTTAAAATATCATTCCGTATACAAAAATATTGAAACTTCCAAGAAACTGACTAGACTATACCAATTAAGTATATCGTAGCTACATATTAAACATCATTTTCAGTGATTTTCAGATCCAGTTCCTCGTCAGTGAGGAATTAGACGCTGATTTAAGAAGCTAATTTGTGGACGAAAAGCTCACTTGCAGGTGCAGTAATACAACCTTATCATGTTACCCATCTTCAATGTTAATGGAAAGAAATTAAAAGCAACATTTTGATTCCGTCGTACTATATATTTGTGATGTTCCATGAAGATTTACATTTGTGTTGCAAGAACTTTCAAAGGAATATCAGACCATTTAGAAATAAAATCATAATATGGAGGACAGAATGAGATTATTAGAATCTGTGCAATGTTACTGCATGGATGTGAAACCTGGACTTTCAGCAGGCTGATGGAAGATGAAGGCAGCGAGCAATGTGGGGTGTGGGTCAGTTGGATAAGATACATGGTCAATGAGCAAACTCTGACAAACTCAGCCAGCCAAGAACACTTATCGGGACATCCAGTCACTGAAAGGATAGCAGAACAAGGGGGAGTCAAAAGGAGGGGAAACACTGACAATTCAGGATGCCATTTACTATCACGGACCATCTTACAGGTGTCCTGGAACTCTTCAAAATTTAGTCATGGAGCGTGGGGTCACTGGCTGGGTCAGTATTTATTGCCCATTCCTCATTGCCCCTTGAGAAGGTGGGGGTGAGCTGCCTTCTTGAACCACTGCAGTCCATGTGTTGTAAGTAGACCCACAATGCCCTTAGGGAGGGAATTCCAGGATTTCACCACAACGAGAATGTTTGATCATAACCATGTACACGTCCTCTCCGGTGTTAAACTTGTATAAACAAAGATACACATATACACAGGCGTGTCCCTGCACTGACAAACCCAAGAACCTGTATGCTCAAATGTACTCTCAGACACAAACGCACACAGAAGAGACAGAAGTTTTCACAACATGCAAATACCTTGACACACGGGCACATGCACAAGTAAATTTTACTTTTAAAACTGTTTTTTCAAGATCAGGTAAGGCCAAGGAAGGGAACGTATTAATGAGTGGGGCACCAGGCTGTGTATTCTCACTCATTCAATACTGGAGCCACAATCCAGCAGTTAGTGCTCGTCCTGAACTGCCTGGGATGATGGTGAGCACCCTTCCTGAACCGCAGCAGTTCCTCTGGTGTAGGAGGTGCCGTCACTGCGCTATTAAGGAGGGAGTTTCAGGATTCTGACCCAGTGACAGTGAAGGAATGGCGATATATTCCCGAGTGAGGATGGTGAGTGGCTTGGAGAGGAACTTGCAGGGGGTGTAGCTCCCATGTATCTGATGCCCCTGTCCTTCTAGATGGAAGTGGTCATGACATGGATCACAAACAAAGTGGTACGCAGGTACAGCATGATGAAGGTGATGATACTGTTTACTGCAAGGAGAATGTTAAAAATGCCTTTGTGCCTTCCTCACAACTTATTTTCCCGCCTGGTTTAGTGTTATCAGCCAATGCGAACACATTACACTCAGTATCTTACAGAAGGAGACATTTCAGCCCATCACATTAAAACCAATTCTTGGAAACAGCTATCTCGGTTACGTTTCATCTGACTCTTACCCAGCTCTGTGCTCAGAACCCTGCAAGTTTCCTCCCTTTCAGGAGCTGTTCAGAAACAAAGCAAGTGTGTGGGGCCATTACAGTCAAACAATGCTGCTTCTCTTCCTGAACTGACCAACCTCCCAGACTCGTGCGAGCTGCAAGGAGAGCATGGTCTCAGGATACCCAATGCCTCCTGCCAAGTGCGCTTCATATTTGACGCTAATGCCAATCTCCTGGTTTTACCCCACCCCTTGCACATTGTTCCAGGCAGTCGCTGGTTGAAGATGTGTCATGAATTCTGTAGAACGTGTTTGCAAACAGAAAACCTAAAAAAGGTTGAGCATTTAACGCATTCTTTTTCCTCAGCAGATGCCCCAAAAGTCAAAACTAAAAATGAGAATAGCAAACTATCAGGCCGTGAGCCAGCTGACTCTCACCTTAATAGCGTCAGAGATTGAGGAAGAACCTTTCGCAAAAGCCACCCTTCCCCCACTTTGAAATTTAATGACAATCTTCCCCAATTTCTGGTAGTTCTGATATCGAGCAATTGCACAGGGCAATGGCTCCTTGCAAAAGTACTTTCTCCTGTTGCCATATCAACGCTGTAAATATATTAGTCCAATTTGTCAGAAAGGCTGTAAATTCATCCCCTTCTTCACCCTCCTCATTATTCTCATACAGTGGCTTCCTTCAGTACCTGCTATAAATTAACATTTCAACAGCCCCACTACTAAACCTAGCGCTGGGAGTGATGCAATGATTTATGAAAATGACCCTTGAGGAGTTAATATTTTTACAGCTAAAGACATTTTGTATTAAATTATGGTTATTGTAAATTGATGCTGAAGTCAATCATAAATATGGCTGTGTGAATGTGCAAAAGAATGTTCCTGCATTATTTTAACTCCCATTTAACCGTCTTGGAAACCGAACTTCACTTTTACCAGACAATCCAGAGCTTTTATGTCGCATCACAGGAGACAGGAGATTCCAGAAAATGGGAAACGGACTCTCCCACGGAACAGGCTGAAGATGACAGAACCAAAAGGCTGAGAAATCCACTTTGTTTCATAAACTGGGGTGCATGTTTCCTCTGAGCATCGTGTGTACATTGGGTGCTGGTGGGAGGGATGAGCTCACAATCAGCCAGCAATCTTAATTGCCAATGGTTTTGAGTGAATAAAAAAATGATTCCTGCCACAAACCAAGATACTTCATGGGATCGTGGATTGGGGGGTGGAGGGTGGTGGTGGGGTAAGGATGGGATCAGATACTGAGCAACAGTGACCTAATTTCATAGGTATGGCAATGCATCAAAGACAATACAAACTAAGTGACAGAAAAATAGCACAGGCTATGTTAGCTCAATGACGTCCAATTGTTTCTTCCCTCTCTCTCCAGGGAAAGGCCCTGCTCCTGGTTATAAATGCTCTGGTGCATGGAAACTATGGGAGGTGGTGGCATATTGGTAACGTTATTGGGCTAGTATTGCAGCACCCCGGGACAATATTCTGGGAACATGAGTTCAAATCCTACTGTCGCAGATGGTGAAATTTGCATTCAGTAAGTCTGAAATAAAAAGTCCGCCTGGTAAAGACTATGGAGCTATAGTTGTTGGTTGTAAAGACCCCATCTGGGCTGCTAACATCCTTCAGGGAAGGAAATGTACATGATTCCAGACCCACAGCAATATAATTGCCTCTTAACCACTCTCGGGGCAACAAATGCTGGTCTAGCCGTGGACACCCACATCTTGTGAGCAAACAAGAAAAAATAACTACAGAATGGAGCCTGTGCCTCACTGTTCAGTGGACCGTCCCACAAATCCTAAAAGAGGGAGACAGGAAGAGGTAAAGATAGCGTAAGAGACTGAGTGAATGCAGAAGAGAGTGAAAGAGAGAAATAGGGACAGAGTGATAGTGCACAAGAGAAGGCGTGAGAATAGGTGAGAGAGAGAGAAAAAGAAACAGGGAGAGAGAAAAGCACAGGTAAAGAGTGGACAGGATACAAGAGAGAGAAAGGAAGATAACAAGACACAAGCGAGACACAGTTGGGATAGAGAAAGAGATAGGATGAGACACAGCAAGAGAGAGAGAGAGAGAGAGAAAACCAAGTCAGGAAGATCATGAATGAGAGAGAACATATGTTAGCAAGAGAGTGAGGGAAAACTGAAGCGAGGTCATGGACAGTACATATTTTTCATTAGCGGCTGACGTATGAAGGAGTGTTACTGGGTTTAAGATTTCAGAGAGTGTCAGATGTCTGCAGAACTATTCTTTGACAAGAGCAGGCAACATTGGGAAAGAAAGAAGACTCCGAAGCACCGAGGGGAAAGGGAATGAAAGAAGTCAAATAAAGGTGAGAAACCAGGAGGATATTTCCGGAGCCAATTTACAAGAGTGAAACATTTAGAACAAAAACGTCTTGGCATCTTATATAACCCTAGCTAAAATTATATTGATGGAAGTCAGTAATAACAAATAGTGGGACATTAGCCACTCTCGTTCACCATATTAAAACAATCACTGGTCCTGTGAAATTTGGTATACCTTATCCTAACTTCCTTTCACCCATCACTGTCTAGCACTGACTGTGGTTCCAGTCCACCAACACCTCTATTTTAAAATTCTTATCCTGGTGTTCAAACCCCTCCCTAGTCTTACCCCTCCCTATCAGTGTAAACCTGCCCTCTTCCCAGGACCCTGTCTGGTCTCGTATCCATTCACCACTTGGTCCACTCCTCACTACCAGGCAGCTGCCTCCACATAACGTTCTTCACTGGGTCTCCCCTTCCCTTTCCACTTGCTCCTTTTTGAAGTTTCTAGTTTAAACAAACGATCCTAATGTCTCATGGTACTGGCTATCATTCCCTTCCCATGAAGGACCCTTGGGATGTTTTAATATGTTAAAGGAGACATATAAATAAGTTACTGAAACCATGTGAACAATGCCATGCAAACATTGGCAGAATATCCTCAGATGGAATTGTGTGCTGAGGTAGGTCTGCTTCGCCATTGGTTAACCTTCCACTACACTCCATCTACCTGCCCCATTCTCATAATTCCTCAATTCTCCTCTGAGCTAATGATATATTCAGCTTTCTGTTATACATGAGATTAGAGATTAGATTCCCTACAGTGTGGAAACAGGCCCTTCGGCCCAGCAAGTTCACACCGACCCTCCGAAGAGTAACCCACCCAGACCCATTTCCATCTGACTTAATGCACCTAACACTACGGGCAATTTAGCATGACCAATTCACCTAACCTCACATCTTTGGACTGTGGGAGGAAACCGGAGCACCCGGAGGAAACCCACGCAGACACGGGGAGAATGTGCAAACTCCACACAGTCAGTTGCCTGACCATCTATTGACCATCTCAGAGATAGACAATTCTGAAGCGACTATTTGAGTCACAAAACATCTCCCTATCTCATTCCTAAACCGCTAGCCCATTATTCTGCGTCTGTGCACCCAGATTCTAGATTCCTCAGTTTGAGAAACCAGTTGCTCAGCAACTCTCCTGATTAACCCCCACCTGACACAACATGGAGAGATCACAAATATTTCAAAGAAACAACAGGAAATGTGAAGTCTGAGCTGTTGGGATAGTTGCTCCTCAGGGTTTGTTTGCTAACTTTCAGCTGCTTCACTTTGTTATGATGTTGTCCCTATGGTCCACTATACACAATTTAAACAGTTAGACAAAACATTTAATCCATGATACATTCTCTAGTAAGTAAGGCGAAAAAGTATGATTTAGTTTATACTGCCATAGTATCCAATCAAAACACATGGTTGTCTTTATCAGCAGAAGACAATAGCCAACTATTCTGTGGTCTTGCCACAAAATGTTAAAGTTAATGTGCAGCTTGTTTCTGGTTTGTGGCAGAATAAACTGGCCATTTCTTATCCAGCCGCAGAGTGTACTTTTTGATACTGAGGAAGAGGCCATCCTGAAACAGTTTGCTGTTAATTTCAGCTCAGATGTGGGGAAACTGATGAGAATTTTAATTGCTTTGTTTATAAAGTTTTATAAAGAGAAGTTGCCCACTAAAAGGTATAAATTTGTTTCTCCTCAGTTTGATTGCTCACAGGCAAGGATTATAATATGGAGGGGGGGGTGGCTTCCAATAGTTGCAGAATATACAGCAATCTGATATGTACATTACTAGACTTCGACATGACTAGACGGAGTCTAACACCTTCTCACAGTCTGGCCAAGACAGAGAGCCATGTCCAGCATTGCCCCACAAATTAGGATCCAAAACCTGCTCAAACTCAGTGTTGAGAAAGGGAAATCGACAGGCCAATTTTCTTGGCAACTCTTTCAATGAAACATCTGGAAGCATTCTCTGGTTGTTTGCTTCTGACCAGCTGCAGTTCTGTTCCTTGCGGTGGTCTCTCATCAACCTGGCCAGCTAATAGTCTGGAGACGTACACAGTTTGAACAGAAGCCAATATCGCTTTGTGTTGGCTCAAGCTGTGCAGCATAACTTCTCTCTTATCGTTCATTTAACAGAAGAAAGAGCTATGCTCAGAAATATCTCCTGGCCTGCAATCTGCTCGATCTCTCCAGGAAAGGGTCTCATTCTACTGGCAAGGTCAGGATGAAGGTGAGTAATTTTCATCAGCTATGGCAGCCCAGGCAAAGTCCTCCAAGGGATGGTAAAGCTCTCCAAGAGAGCAATCTTCCACCCTTACCTATACTCGGCAATACATGAGTCTAATCCCTATGACAGATTTTGAAATGAATATTTAGTTTAGTGTAAGGATTCAGAGTCAGAAGGTGAAGGTTCACACCCAACTCCAGACAGCGAGCCCCAGCAAAATCTGGTTGGCATCCAATGGATTATCCACCCCCAGTGGGTGATGGGTGACTTGTCTTTCTGTGTGTTGTAGGAAACCAGATAAACTTCCCACTACCCAGAGCAAACCCCTCCCCACATTCTGCGATAAAGTGAATTGTGACCATGCCCAGGAGTGTTCATGTCTTCACAGTGTTAATCAGTTTGAGAATACTTCCCTGACTGTACACTGTTCTCCAAGGTAGGAACATGAAACAACAGAAAGAATCAAACTGCCTTGAAAACAAAAGGAAAGGTCAGGAGAAACTTGTGGGTCTGGCAGCATCTGTGGAGAGAGAAACAGAGGTAACGTTCCCTGGAGCGTCGGAGCTGAGGGGTGACCTTATAGAGGTTTATAAAATCATGAGGGGCATGGATAGGGTAAATAGACAAAAAGGAGAAAGTGAGGTCTGCAGATGCTGGAGATCAAAGTTGAAACTTTATTGCTGGAACAGCATAGCAGGTCAGGCAGCATCCAGGGAACAGGAGATTCGACGTTTCGGGCACAGGCCGAAGAAGGGTTCCTGAAGAAGGGCCTGTGCCCGAAACGTCGAATCTCCTGTTCCCTGGATGCTGCCTGACCTGCTGTGCTGTTCCAGCAATAAAGTTTCAACCTAAATAGACAAAAATCTCTTCCCTGGGATGGGGGCATAGGTTTAGGGTGAGAGGGGAAAGATATAAAAGAGACCTAAGGGACAACGTTTTCCACGCAGAGGGTGGAACGTGTATGGACTGAGCTGCCGGAGTAAGTGGGGGAGGCTGGTACAATTGCAACATTTAAGAGGCCTTTGGGTGGGTATATGAATAGGAAGGGTTTGGAGGGATATAGGCTGGGTGCTGGCAGGTGGGACTAGATTGGGTTGGGATATCTAGTCGGCATGGACAGGTTGGACCGAAGGGTCTGTTTCTATGCTGTACATCTCTATGACTCTTTGGCTGTAAAACAGGCATCTGATACCAGCTACTGTGAACATGCCCCATCTCCAACTGAAAACAGAACCAAATTAGCTGCTAATCATGGCAACAAATTAAAGAACTATAAACTACTTTTGAAGCTAAAAGGGGATGCTGTAATGGAGGAAGAATACAGACAACACCAGGGAACAGTAGCTTATAGATCATACACATCCATTGTCTGCATTCACACTATTCAAGGTCATTGTATGCACCACTGGATAACGGCAGCTACAACACAAATGGTTTATTTTCTATGACCTGTGCTCCCTGTTGTGTGCTTTATATATAGCTTGAGCAGCAGGTAATTCAGCAGTATTTGTTTCCAACGATGACAGTATTTTTCACTCCCAGTTCGACAAGGAAGCACCTTCTCCCACTGCTTCCTGTACGTGTGGCTGATTAATGTCACTACGTTTCGTGCCCTCTTCTGTCATAAGCCGTGTGTCACAATTAGGACTATTGATCCGAAAGCCAGCTCAAGGGAAAGACCGAATCACTCCTTAACCCCAAGCAGACTGCAGTATAACTGAACGTTGCACTCTGTTGGAATATCAATATGGAGCAACATGTCAAACAAAGAATGAGTTGCACTTCCACATTGCCGCTCTGGATATCCCAACAAGTTTCCCAGATAATGAAGTATGTTTTATCACTTGGTCACTCTTGTAATGTAGAGTCGATAAAGTGTGTTACTGGAAAAAACACAGCAGGTCAGGCAGCATCTGAGAAGCAACAGTTGATTTTTCAAGCTTTATTGTAGCTGCTATTATCTATTGGTGCTTACAGTGGCCTTGAACAGTGTGAATGCAGACATGTATGATCTATAAGCTACTGCTCCCTGGTGTGATCTGTAAACTTCCTCCATTACACCATTAAGATGAAACGTCGACTCTTTTGCTCCTCAAGTGCTGCCTGACCTGCTGCACCACACTTTATCGACTCGGACTCTCCAGCATCTGCAGTCCTCACTATCCACTGTTGTAATGTAGGAAACACTGAGGCCAACTTGAGTACAGCAAGTTCCCACTTCAACAATATTGATAACAACCAACCAATCTGTTATAGCGCTGCTGATTGAGCCTATATAACCAGGAGAAAAACCCTCCTCAACACATGGCACAGGATCTTCTGTGTCCATTTGAGGAGACAAATGGAGCTGGTCTCTCAAACGACTGCACTGTAACCAGTATGGTGCTCCCTCAGCGCTGGCTGCAGGGTGATCCGTCTGGTGCAGGAGTTGAACACACAGCCCTCTAGCTCAGATGAGCTGGGACGAGAGGAATTTCTCATTCCCACAAGCGCCAGGCACTGGGATCTTCATCCACAGCCATGTGGAGAGGTGACAATATTGGTGCCTGGGAAATTGGGTTGGTGGCACTCAAACCGACTGACAGTGCAGCCTGCAGACTCTCCGTGAGAAATGATGTGGAGATTCTGGTGTTGGACTGGGGCGGACAAAGTCAAAAATCACACAATACCAGGTTATAGTCCAACAGATTTATTTGAAATCACAAGCTTTCAGAGCATCGCTGTTGGACGATAACCTGGTGTCGTGTGACTTTTGGCTTTCTCCGTGAAAAAGTCATCAGTTGGTCGATTCTCTTCAAAGCAGGCTCAGCCTGAAAAACAAGTCAAATCAAAGCAACACGCAGAGCTGTGAAACAGTTAACTCGTTGCATTTGCTTTGAAGGTTTCCAGAGGAAACACCACAGTGGCCCAGAAAGGGTTAACTCCACAGTCTCCACAACTTGCGCCAACTGTAACAGCTTCTCAGCAGATGTCCCTGATGTGTGAGGCTGTGGGGAAGATCACAGAGAGAGGTGCTGGTAATACAATCCATTACCATCGCAAGGCACACCTCAGTCTTAGCATGTCACTTCCTCCCGTCAAGCCCCATTCCACCATCCCCTCCTCAAATGAGGCCACTCACATTTCCCTCCTCTGAGTTACTAGACGTCTCCACATGAGCAAAATAAATCAACTCAAAGCATCTGATCACAGAGGTCTGCTTTCCTGTCAGTTTGCGGTGGGGGTATCAAAGCATGTGGCGCTAGAAAAGCACAGCCTGTCAGGCAGCATCCGAGGAGCAGGAGAGTCGACGTTTCGAACTTAAGCTCTTCATCAGGAATATGGGAGGGGAGCCAGCCCTCTGTCATGGTGTGACCGTCTTGGATGACTATAGACCCAAACGATTTACACCCACTGACTCATTCAAACCAGGAAAATAATGAGTGGAAACTATGTTCAGGAGCGTTAATGTATAAAAGATGTTACAGAAACCAATTTATGCACAAGATCACAAACTGCAATGTAATAATGGTCAGATAACCTCTTATTGAGATATTGATTGAGACATAAACATTATTGAAAATATGTGCGGTTATTACTACTAAAATGACCAAGCCCTCTAACCTGCACAAAATGTTCTGATGGCCTCTATTCTATACTCAGTCCTGTCGGAAATGAAACTGAATGTGTGCTGCAAACCAGAAAAATGGCTCCTATCAATATTTGGATGGATTTTCTGCGTAGTGTATGACAGCAGTGGAAGTAAATATAGTGGTGATTGCTGGTTGTATCTAGCCAGTCTTCTCCTTTCGTGGGGTGTTTTGTAAAAGGAACAGGGTGTATTCAGACTTTTACATTCTCATTCCCTGTCCCTTGAATCTGAGTTTGTTGCATTGGTTTGTGTCGGGAGCCATCAACTCCTTCTGTCAACTCACAAAATATTCATTGTCAGGAGAGATGAGGATCAGGAGGTATGTTTTGATGAGTGGTGAAGAGGGTATTCACTCCTTGAAAAATAAGTCTGAACAAGGTGGAGCCATTAGACCTCTGTTGAAGATATTGTTATGGACCAGGTCAGCCCCTCTCAAAATATTTTAAGGCGGCAGCTCAGAGCCTAACTTTTATTTTTTTAAAGGCGGATGTAATGTGGATATTCCAGGAGTGATGCAGCTGGTCAAACCAATCAACTTCAACCAAAACAAAATTTAATTATGCACTACATTTGAAACGCAGACAAAAGAAAACAGAATTTAGAATAATTTAACAATTTGAAAACCCACCTGACCCGAAATCATAACGAATCTGTTCCAATTTCCCCGCCATCCCATAAACATATGCGTTGACAAATGGTAAATTCAAAGACAGGTCCTTAAAGGCAATAGATGTTTCAGAGAGAAAGTTCAGGCAAGAAACATCCGTGGAAGCTGCTTCTCTGCTACTAGCGAATTCTGACTACAGGCTAAAACCAAATCAAATCTAAAAAAGAAAACTGAACTGGGAGATCTGACCGCTCCGCTTTCATTGTACAACTGTTTTAAATACAAAACCGAAAGGCCTCCTCTGATTGTTGACATAGACAGTGTCTGTTAGCCATTTCAGCACCACTGACTTTACAGCCCCTCTTGGAAAAATAACCATGGACAACATCACCTTATTAAAAAGGTGCAGCATCATCACAATATGTACCTATTTCCTTCCTTAAAATATGCTGTGATTTCAGCATCAAAGATTTCCTGGAGCAAAATATTCCATTAACTCTCCAAAGAAAGAAATTTTCTATGTTATTTTCTGTTATTCTCTGTTATTAATCGTGGATGAGCCATTAGCACAGAGTCCCATCCCAGCAGGAATTGCGTGCTAACAATTACACTATCAATGTAAGGTTATTGCTCAGGCTAACCATAGCCCTCACTTGTGTTTGCTGGAAGCTACTTATCAAAACCATAGGTCGCTGTCCCATGTCAGAGAAAGGATCATGTCCAGGGATTGCTCCTTTCCGGAATTAAACAAAAGTGTAGAGGGTATTACTTCCCTGCTGCATTCCCCTTGGCAATACCTTGACCAGTCAGCACCCTATTCTCATGCAGTTGAAGTTGCTGCTTTCTTTCAAATTTTGATATCCATGAGCTGACCTGCTGCCTGGAACACAAAGGGAGTGTCTCTTTTTGCTAGATTAGCCTTTCCCTTATTACCCTTCAAAATGTTTGCATGTGATGTTAAACTGAAGACCATCTTTCCTCACGTGGGTTTGCCAGACTTCATGGTCTTGTGCTGAAGAGGACCACAGAAGTTCTCCCGAATGTCCTTGCAGTAAATGAGCTTCTTCACCACTCTCGTCAAAACACACCTCCTGATCCTCATCTCTACTGACAATGAATATTTTGTGAGTTGACAGAAGGAGTTGATGGCTCCCGACACAAACCAATGCAACAAACTCAGATTCAAGGACAGGGAATGAGAATGTAAAAGTCTGAATACATCCTGTTCCTTTAACAAAACACCCCACGAAAGGAAAAGACTGGCTAGATACAACCAGCAATCACCACTATATTTACTTCCACTGCTGTCATACACTACGCAGAAAATCCATCCAAATATTGATAGGAGCCGTTTCCCTGGTTTGTAGCACACATTCGCTTTCATTTCCGACAGGACTGAGTATAGAATAGAGGCCACCAGAACATTTTGTGCAGGTTGTGAATTTAGTTATTTTAGTTTTAAAACCTTATGTGATATTTTGAAGGATGTCAGTTGTCTCCTAATGTCAAGGGATACTGTCCGGTATATAAGGGCCTGGTATGGCAACTGGTCTGTCCAGGACCATAAGAAACTACAGAAGGTGGTGTTCACAGCCCAGACCATCACGGAATCCAACCTCCCATTCATGGACTCCATTTACACCTTGCATTGCTGTGGAAAGGCTGTCAATATCATCAAAGACCCCTCCCACCCCAGTAATGCTTTCTCGTCAGGCAGAAGCTTGAACACACACACATACCAACAGCTTCTTCTCTGCCATTATTAGACTGCTGAATGGACCTCTCTCTCTAGATCGTGCTTTGTGTACCTCCTGTGCAATGTAACTTGTCTGCCTCACTCTGTCTAAGCACCCTATGATCTGTATGTCCTCGTTTGCTATGATCTGTCTGTACTGCTCACGAAACAAAGCTTTTCACTGTACTCAGGTGAAATAAATCAAATCAAATCATGGCCCAATCACAAAGTATAATTGCTAATCTTGTCTGGAAACTGTCAAGATACCATTGCTAAATAATATGGTTAAGCAAGCTGCGATAAGGATAAAAGGTAGTTAAACATTTGATAAATTTAGGTATGGTCTATCTGACAACTTACACCGAGAAAGCAATTACATAGTATTGTGGTTTATAGCTAGTGTTGAAGTTTAAGGAACAAGACGTTAGGTTGAGAAACAGATTAATGTTCTAAATGTGGATGTGGCAGTGCCTTAGAAAAGGAAAATAATGTTTAGTATTTGTTGTATTAAGAAATGCTTGGAAATGCAATGCAGAATTGTGACCTTTGGAACTTTGTGCAAGAACTGTTATGAACAAGAAACATGTACGAACATCTGTGGAGTGAAATATAAAGAGATTATGACAGGCAACAAAACCAATTATAAAGGCAAGATCAGGATGTGCTGTAACAGCGTAGACCACCAGAAAAGAGGATAAAAGGTGAGGCACTTGGAAATATCAGTGCACACCAACAGGAGAAGATTCAAAGTTCATCAGTCAACAGAACACTTGAAAAGATGGTGCCACAGCTATGCAGGAAGCCAGCACCAGAATCATGGGAAAAAAGTGGCTGTACGCTTTGGCCTAAGTACCAAATAATTGACATTGTGTTACTTATTAAATCTATTGACACCCAATCACGATCTATACCTGTGTGGTCTTTAGTTAGTCACAAACAAGTCTCAAACCTACAACTCGGCAAGTACTTCACACAGAAGGTGGCGGGCGTTTGGAACACATTGCCAGCAGAGGTGGTAGAGGCAGGCACGATAGATTCATTTAAGATCTGTGCAGATGCATGAGTAGGTGGGGAGCAGAGGGATACAAATGCTTAGGAATTGACCGACAGGGTTAGACAGTATATTTGGATCGGGCCAAAGGGCCAGTTCCTAGGCTGCAAATTTTAGATTAGATTACTTACAGTGTGGAAACAGGCCCTTCGGTCCAACAAGTCCACACTGACCCTCCGAAGAGCAACCCACCCAGACCCATTCCCCTACATTTACCCCTTCACCCTAACACTACGGGCAATTTAGCATGGCCAATTCACCTACCCTGCACATTTTTGGACTGTGGGAGGAAACCGGAGCTCCCGGAGGAAACCCACGTAGACACGGGGAGAATGTGCAAACTCCACACAGACAGTTGCCCAAGGCGGGAATTGAACTCAGGTTTCTGGCGCTGTGAGGCAGCAATGCTAACCACTGTGCCACCGTGCATTCTAAATCGATCATTGTAATTCTGCAATCCTCACAAAAAAGGCAAGGAGTTTGTAAAGAGATTGATTAACTCAGGTATAGGATATTCAGGTATAGGATATACAGCTCATACTTTGATTGTCAAAACAAGACCTATCTTTAAATATCATCATTCCAAAGGAAGTTGTGAAAATGTTCTTATTGAAAAAAAATAATTTAAGCACAGATTCATTTCAATTCAAATCAATGAGGAGTAAAATTATGATTGTGGATTAGAGTAATACAACACAGGGTTGACTTGAATGCGTTATAACTCTGTGCCTTGGGGATTGTGAATTCTTTCCCATGTTAGCCATGGCTCTGTGGACAGTACAACCTGATCTCAGGTCAGGCAGATACAGTGTTGAAGCCACCATTTGAAAGTTTGGAGTGATCTGGACTGACTGTCTCAGCACAATACTGAGGCTGTGCAACTGTGTGCAGTTTTTTTGGATAAAACATTAACTCAAAGCCTTGTGTGCCCTCTAAGGAAGGCATGAAAGATCCTACAAAGAGGAGATGGGGAATTCTCCCCTGTACACGGGTCAATATTTGTCCCTCCAAAATTATTAAAAGAGACTATCTGGGCATTTACCAAATTATTATTTGAGAGCGCTTTTGGCTCCTGTGTTTCCTAACTTACAACCAAGATTATGTTTCCCAAGAACTTCATTGGCTCCAAATGTTTTGGGGCACTTTGAGGATATGAAGGGTGCTATAGAAATGAAAGTTTAATTCCTCAGAAGTAGACATCTAAGTTCATTCATGGCACGTAGTGTCACAGGCTTATTTCCCGCCTCTAGTTGCCCCTTGAGATGGTGGGGGTGAGCTGCCTTCTTGACCCACTCCATGTGCCATAGGTCGACTCAGAAGCCACTGGGAAGGGGATTGTTGAATTCTGACCCAGTGACATTGAAGGAACGGCGATATATTTCCAAGTCAGGATGGTGAGTGGCTCACAGGGGAATTTACATGGGGTGGTGTTCCCAAGCTCTTGTCCTTCTAAATGACAGCATGGGTTGTGCGTTTGGAAGATACTGTCTAAGCAGCCTTGGTAATTTCTGTACTGTAGGTTGTAGTGGTGCCAATCAAGAGGGCTGCTTTGTCCTGGATGGTGTTGAGCTTCCTTGAGTGTTGTTGGAGCCGCACCCATCCAGGGCAATTGGGGACTATTCCATCACACTCTTGGATTGTGCCTTGTTGATGGTGGACAGGCTTTGGGGAGTCAAGTAGTGAGTTACTGCAGGATTCCCAGCGTCTGACTTGCTCTTGTAGACAATGTGTTTATACGGCTGGTCTAGTTCGGTTTGATTAAGTATAAGCTCCAGCTTGTTGATAAAAGGGATTCAGCCGGAGTAATGTCATTAAATTTGAAAGATAATGGAATGATTCTCTCATTTGAGATGGTCTCTATGTGGCATTTTTGAGGCTCAAATATTATTTGCCAGTTGTCAGCCCCAACTTGGATATCTTCCAGGTCTTGCTCCATAGGACATGGACCGCTTCTGTATCTGAGAAATCATCTCCAGCCTCCAATCGCTCTGTTTTTTTATTAGCTTCCTTCCCTCAATGTATTGATCAGTTTACAGTCAATGTTCATGTGAATTACATTCCTAATTGTTCCCTCTCTCCAAATCTTCAAAATCTTCATTGGACCACCGTCTTCCCCAGACCTAAAAATTGTTTCTTCGATCCCTCAGGCCCGAATGATGCAGCACAGTTGAAGACCATTCAGCCCATCTAATTGGTGCTATCCAATTAGCTGAACTCCCACATTTCCCTCATATCCCTGTGATTGCTTGCCCTGGAAGTGCTTATCTAAATCACATTTGGAAGTTACCATCAAGGTTGATTCACTGCCCATTAAGCCAGTGCACTCTGATCACAACACATTGCATTAAACAATTGCTTCTTAACATTGATCCTTTTGTCAGAGTTAATCTCTTTACACGGGTCCTACTGACTCCATGACTGGAAGCAATCCCTCCCTATTGAGACACCTCGATTACGTTTCCCCTGTTTTGGGTAGATCCCCAATTTCTGCAGTCTCTCCATAGAAGTGAAGTCACTCATTCTTGGTCCCATTCCAGTAAATCATAGAATCCCTACAGTGTGGAAGCAGGCCATTTGGGCCATCAAGTCCAAGCCGACCTGCCAAAGAGCATCCCATCCAGACCACCCCCTTTCCTATCCCGGTAACCCTGCATTTCCCATGGCTAATCTACCTAGCCTGAACATCCCTGGACACTATGGACAACTTAGCATGGCCAATCCACATAACCTGCACATCTTTGGACTGAGGGAGGAAACTAGAGCACCTGGAGGAAACCCATGCAGACACGGGGAGAATTAGCAAATTCCACACAGACAGTCACCTGAAGCTGGCACCGAACCCAGGTTCCTGGTGTTGTGAGGCAGCGGTGCTAGCTACTGAGTCACTGTGCCACCCTAAATCTCTCCCACACCCTCTTGAAAACATCTCTTCCTTCTGCTTTGTTTAAACATTGCATGATCTCCTTTACGGCTCTGACGTTGAATATGGTTTAAGGTTTGTGTACTCGGAGGAATCTTGCAGGAGATGACGCTGTAAGAATAAACCCTTTAACCATGAGAAAGGTGCGAGACTTATCCAGGTCCTCCTGGATTGACGCACTATGCATGCTCTTTGGATCATTCTTAAAATTTATTATTTTTCCTTCACTATATTATCGTGCAAGGGCTGTTATTCTGAACTTTTTATCTCTTCATTTAACTAATTTATTGCTAATCATTTTGAAGGTCCAAAATGCTGAACATTTTATTTCCTTATTTTTCTAATTTTTCTTCACACTCCATAACGAATTTGCCCTCAAGAATCTGTACCTAGGGACCTTTGGACCTACGACAGCGCCGTAAGTGGTGACCTGTAAACGTTTCACTCTACTTATTTGAGTACACGTGAAAATAAAGCTAATTTCAATTCAATTCAAACATCACATTGAAAACATCTCTAGGTATTTCAAAACAAAAAGCCAATGTGTTCCAAAGTGGAGGCTCTGTTGTGGGGAGTGCTGGCACATTGGAGACCTGTAATGACTCAGCCACACAATTTGTCTCTTACCATCGGTGAGGGAAGAGTGTTGGCCAAGCTACCAGGAGGTTTAATGCTTATTCTTGGACTGGGTCATGAAAATTCCACCAGATTTCATCAAAACAAGCAGGCAGTGATGGTACAAGATCTCAGCTGAGGGCTGACACCTCCAACAACATCTGCTGAGGCACTTGGGAGAACAGTGGGCTGGGGAATGGAGGAATTAAACACCCAACTCTGAAAAACAGTGATGATCCCATTGAAACAGAAAACACGGCTGCTGTGTGTTCAAGGCCATGAAAGCTCTCAAGAGGTTCTGACAACTTTATCAACTGCTGAGGTTGTGCACTCAGTTTTGAGCATCATCCAAAGCCCCTTGAGTGCACTCGTCTTGCAACATACTCTGGCCCATCTGTTAGTCTCTATATTTTACCCAGTGGCTGTTTCCTGTGTCATTTATGGTTTATGTTAATAGTTCGTGCGCATTTCACCACACAGCTTTCAAATTAGTGAGAAGACAAAACCCTGAATAAAAAAAACAAATTAATACAAGCCGCAAAAATAGAAATGTGCGTTGGCAGGTCGCTTTGCCGATTGCTGAAGTTAAATTCTGTATATACATAGGAATTAACCCTTTCCAATGTAATGGGTTAAAGGTAGTCTATAGGTGGCGGGGCAGTGGTGCGCAGTATAATGACTGGAAGCATCACAACAGAGGTTCACGGATCGGAAAATACCAACTCGCTTATGAATGTACTTTGTTTTCGCGAGAATTTATCAAAGGAATCGAGAGCTGGTTTGGAGATCACTGTCACATTCTATTAGGTTGTCATAAAAGCGGATTCAGTCAGTCGCATGCAAGCATCTGAGGGGGTCCAGGACTCTCCCACTTTGCAATCTTCATGTCTTGCTCCCTCCTTCTCCATCAGAACCATTTTTCCTCCTGCCGTTGGATTTCCGTGCACTGAACGTGACCTCCAAGATCCAACCCACTCCAGAGATTGTTGCTGTCTCCATTGGAGACCGGACCAGCTCCTTAACCCCCTACAACCCCAACCCATAGAAAGAGGCAGCTTCCTGAGGCAGATTGGAGACCCTGCACTGGGCAGCAATATACTGGCTGCACAGTCTGCATCACTGTGTCACGCCAAGAATATACAACACAAAGGGATTCGGGAAAAATAAAGCTATCTCAGAGCAAGATAGTTTTTAATTCCGTCTGAACTGTAATAAATGTGTTAAAGATTAGATGCCCTGACCAGAAAGCATACCCGTCGTGATCGAATTACTTAACAACAGACGACTGCGGGGTATTTCCATGTTAAAACAAAAATCTGCTCTCCACCCGAACCCACCACGTCCCCCCCACCCCCAAACCTCAACAACAAACAGGAAGCAAAGACAAGGCCTGACCCCTGGTTGAACTTTTAGCAAGGTGAAGCAGAATGTTCTGGAAATTGCAGGGGTCAGCGAGTGTGTTCATTATAAAATCAGACCGGTATATGAAGGGTATAGGAGTACAAGAAAGCAGATCAATTGACATTGATTCGTGAACCAACCCTCTTCGCCACCCAAAAAAAGGACAGAATATATATTTTCACAGGAATGAGGGTCTAAAATTCAATCTTTAGTGGGTTGAATTCTCTTCAAGATGAAGAATGTTGTCATTAGCTCGTGTTGTGTGTTTGGTAAAACAATGCGGTGCGGACCAGGATTATAAAAGCCCTGTTTGTCTTCACATTGCAACAATGGACCAGAGCATTAAGAGATGATCATATCTTTAGAGACCCATGTGACAGATGTTACGAATAGCAAATGAGTCTCAGACCTGATCCCCATCCATAAAGCAAAAGATCATTTGATTAATGGAAAGAAACTCAGCCTGCAAATTAAAAAAAAAGAGACAGAGAGAAAATCAAAATCATGAACGTGTGTCAGTGAACAGAATCCCTTCATATTACACTTTAACCCTTTCTCAGGGGCCCTGTGCTGTAGCAGATTACTGCATGTGTGTCCTGGGCAGTAATGAGGGGATGCCACATTTGTAAGGCATGCCACCCCAAAGCAGAGGATCAAGGGGGTTTCCCTGGAGAAGTTGCCAGCTCATTCACCTTGCTGCCATTTTGTGGGAGGCTGCAGTAAGCAAAATGGCTGCTGCATCACTGCATATTTCATCTGAAACCAAATTCCTGTCAGTGATGCAACATGCTGGGAGGGGCGCGTCGCATGTGGTAACCTCTAACAACATGAACAGTAACTTCTCGTGCTCCTCAACTTGAAAATTCTCAACTTTGTTCCTAAATCCCTTTGTTCCTGGCTTCCTAACCTGGAATCTCCTCCATCACAACAACTCTCACCAGCTTCACTAATTCTGGTCTGCAAATGATTCCAATTTTAATTATTCCATAACCTGCAACCAAGTCCACTCCTACTATCTCTGAGCTTCCCTCCTGAACCCTTCATCTCCATCTTTCTCGTCCTTTAAGATGTTCCTTAAAACCTATCTTATTGACTAACCTTTTGATCATCTTTCCTAAGACCTCATGTGATTTGGTATCAATCTTCTCGTGCTCTGTGAAACACCTTGTGATGTTTAATTAGTTCAAAGGCAATATATATTCACAGGTTGTTGTTGTTTGTTGGGTATATGTACAAAAGGATATTGAACAGAGTCAGATTGATTCCTGGGATGGTAGGACTGGTGAATGAAGACATACTAGGTTGGTTAGGACAGTAATCACTGCAATTTAGAAGAAAGGGGGGGGGGGGGTCTCCAAAATCTATAAAACTCTGACACAATTAGACAGGATAAATACAGAAATGATATTCCTGATGACCAGGGAGTCCAGAACCAGGGGTCACAGTTTAAGGGGTAGTCGTGTAGGCCATTTAGGACTGAGATGAGGAGAAATTTCTTCACCCAGGGAGTGGGGCGCCTGTGAAATTCTCTGCCACAGAAAGCAGTCAAGGGCAAAGTATTGAATGTTTTCAAGACGGAGTCAGATATAGTTCTTCAGGCTAAAGGAATCAAAGGGTATAGAGAGAAAGGGGAAGAGGGTCCTGAGTTGGATCATCAGCTATGGTTATATTGAATGGTAGAGCAGTGTTGAAGGGCTGAATGGCCTATTTTCTACATTTCTAGGTAGTTAAGATACAGATCAGCTGTAATCAAACTGTATTATGGGACAGGTTTGAGCTTCTGTGAACCCTCCTCCTGTTTGTGTCCACCCAGAATACACCTCAGATGGAAGCCTTACAATGAGTGGGGCACATGGGGAAATATTGTCTGGTTTTGACCACAGCCCAAAGAGTCAGCACCTCCAGCAGACAGAAGGAACAAAAAGGCCAGGCCAGACAATGCATTAGCCACGTAACCAAATCTGAGAGCTGAATACAAAAATATCTTTAATGCTAACTACCATGCCTTCTTTCACAGGCTCTGGAGCTAGAGCTTATTCTAGAAAATTCCATTTTAAGTGCTGTTGTCAACGGCTGAGTTTAAAATGCGAGACAGAGGTTCCTAACCACTGAACTGTGACCGTGTCCTTTGTGTAATAATCAGCACCAGCTCTCGGCAAGATGGATATACTTTTTACTGAATTCCAACGTTTCTAATTCTGCCCTTGTAAAACTTCCCTCAAAGCAAATTATTTGCTTGTGTGCTGTGAGGCAGCTGTTAAAACATAAAATCTCCTAAAATTAATAAGAGCCTCAGGTTGGTACGTTGGTGCAAGCTCAGCCTGTACTGGATAATAGTGCAGTGGGGAAAGTTAAGAAGAGATTTAACAGAGGCGTTTAAATCATAGAGAGATCTGCATGAGCTAAATAAAGGGAAATAGTTTCCACTGGCTGGAGGGTCAGTAATCAAGGACACAGAATTTAATGTGATTGGCAAAGGAAGCAAAGCAAAGAGAATGTTTCATTCCACAGCACGTTGTTGTGATCAGGAACTGAAAAAACGAGGTGAAGCAGACTCAGCTGAAACTCTAAACAGTAACTGGATAAATACGCAGGAACCTCGATTATCCGGCATTCAGTTAACCAAACACAAAACTCCCACCTATGTCCTTCGAATAATCGAAGTTCCTCTATACTAGCCGGCCAATGGCATTTTAATTTCTTTTGCCTCTTCCATGGGACGTGGGCATCGCTGGCAAGGCCAGTATTTAACGCCCATTTTTGGACAGCACAGTGGCTCAATGATTAGCATTGCTGCATCACAGCACCAGAGAAGTGGGTTCAATTCCACTCTTGGTGTGGAGTTTGCACATTCTCCCCGTGTCTGCGTGGGTTTCCTTCCGGAGCTCTGGTTTTATCCCACAATCTGAAGATGTGCAGGTTAGGTGGATGAGCCTTGGGAAATGCAAGGTTGTGAGGATGGGACGGTGGGGGTGGGGTGCTGTTTGGAGGGGTGGTGTGGACTTGGTCAGAACGGCCTGCTTCTACCTTGTAGGGATTCCATAATTCCCACTGTCCTTGGTTTTTTAGGAGGCAGTTAAAAGTCAATCACATTGCTGTGCGTCTGGAGTTATAAGACCATAAGACATAGGAGCGGAAGTAAGGCCATTCGGCCCATCAAGTCCACTCCGCCATTCAATCATGGCTGATGGGCATTTCAACTCCACTTACCCGCATTCTCCCTGTAGCCCTTAATTCCTTGTGACATCAAGAATTTATCAATTTCTACCTTGAAGACATTCAGCGTCCCAGCCTCCACTGCGCTATGTATAGGCTGGACCAGGTAAATATTATAGACTTCCTTCTGTCCTTCTTTTGTATGTTAGTTTATAGATGAATAGTTACCAGCATCCCTAATAATTAAAATAACTTTACAATTGAGATGTATTAACTGAATTCAGATTCCCTCAGCTCCCAGGGATTCAAATCCTTTTCTTCTTAGCCTGGGTTAATCTGGATTACTATCCCACTGGTAATACAAACATTATACCATCTCCCCTGTAACAGAATAGATTTTTCAAAGAGCAAGCACATGTATCATGGGCCAAAAGGCCTCTTTCTGTGCAACTTGTTTTTTTATTTGTTTATTCATTCACAGAAAGTGGGTGTCACTAGCATTTATGGCCCATCCATGGCTAAGACTCAGCCGCACATTAATGTATCAGATGTAGGTGAACATGACAGATTTCCTTCCTGAAAGAAAGCTAGTGAACTAGATGAGTTTTTGGAATGACTGGCAAAAATTAAATCCCATTGTGGTATTGAATTCATATTTCACTATCAGCCACAGAGAGATTTGAACAGATGCCCCCCCCAGAACATCAATCCACAGGTTTGAGTGATTTGTCCAGGGACATTGCCAATTTTGCTTCCAGTCTGTGGGTAACAGAGTTAGAAATGAGAACCCAGCTCCTCCTTAGGAGCTCTGCTGGATATCACAGCAGAGACATTTGCATCAAAACCAATTCCTACAATGCTCTCCAAGCTGCAAACCCGCATTTGGTCTTTTACAACTTGCATTTTTATACCAGCTTCAATGTAGTAACATTTTTCAGAGTGTTTTGCATGTGCATTATAAAAGAAAATTTGACCCCAAGCTACACAAGGGCAGGTGATCAAAGGTTCCATGAAATACAGTGTTCTAAATGATGTGTAAATGGAGGACAGACAGTGACTGATAGGTAGAGAGACCCAAGGAGGATGAGTTTTGGAAGTCATGTAGTTGATAGCCTGGCTATAATGATGTGAAGTGGGGACAGGGATTAGAATGTGGAAAAAGAACCAAATTGCAGGAGTGCAGTGCTTTTGCCAGGCTGTAGGAGGTTACAATGCAGGGAGAGAGGATAGGGCCATGGGAGGAAGTGACCACAAAGACGAGAATTCTTAGGTTGAGGCGTTGCCAGTGAACAGAATTTAATGATGTCATAATTAGCGCTGCCTCATTCACCCACAAAGAAAGACCCTTTGGACAAAGATAGGTGTAACTGCACCCACAGAGTCTACACCCCACCGGAGGCAGACCCAGCAAGAGGAGGAGAAAATACTGGTTTTAAAACAAAATAGGCTATTTTTCGAAAATGACAGAAGAGGCAACAATGTAAGACAGAGCGAGGTAAGTGCCTTCACAATGATCTGTAACCCGAACCAGTGCTGGGTTCCTATCAGCTAAGGGCAGAATTAACTGATGGATCTGTAACCCTTCCATACAGGTCATCCATTGACCCTCAAGGCTTTCTATGGGACATCTTTGCTCTGCACGAGGATAGAATTACCTATTTATGACATTGTGCTGAGTCCCATCTGTCTCAGATACACCTCATGTAAAGAGCACCACACAAGGATGATTCATTAATGCCACAGTGGGCTAATATATCTTTAGATTAATGCTGCCCAGGGGTTAGCTCAGTTGCCTGGAAGGCTTGCGTGATGCTAAAGACAGTGGCTGCAGTAATTCATTGACGTCCCACCTTCTCACCTCGCTGCATGGCTTTATCTCTCACTATTGAACCATGACCCTCTCCAAAGGAGGGAGAGCCTATGGCCCTAATAACTGGAACTTACCCTTGGTAACCAGGTGCTGAGCTGCCTTCTCTGCACCATGTGGTGTAGGTGCTCCCGCAGTCAGTTATGGAGCGGGATCCAGGATTCAGACTCAGCCCTGCTGGAGGAACAGTCATTTATGTCCAAGTTGGGAACGTGAGCGAGATGTTAAGGGGTATTTTGAGTATCTGTCAATGAGCCTTGTCCTTCTGGGTGACTTGCCGTGGGTTTATTAGATACTGTTGAAGGAGCCTGAACAAGTTTCTGCAGTGTTTTCTGTGGAGGAATGAACTGCCAATGGTGATAATTGGAAGTATTGGAAGGGTACTGATCAGCAGGAACTGATTTACATCGGCACATATATACATGCAAATTAGGAGCAGGAATACGTTCCTTAGCGCCTTGACAGCTCCATCATTCAATATGATTGCACTACTCCATAATCCCCAATAACCTTTCATCCCCCCCACCTTCCTTACCAAGGATCTATCAACCAGTACCTTAAAAATATTTAAGACTTTGTTTCCTCCAGGAAGAGAGTTCTGAGGACACTCAACCTTTCTAGTTAAAAAAAAAAATTCCCTTTATCTCCGCCTTAAATGGGTGACCCCTGATCCTTAAACGGGTGATCCCTAATCCTTAAACGGGTGACCCCTCGTCCTTCAATCTCCTACAAGAGGAAACATTCTTTCCACATCCAGCCCAGTCAGGACCCTTCAGGTTGGTGTTTGTTTCAATCCAATTGGCTCCCACCTTTCCAAACTCCAGCAGATATAAGCCTACGCTGTCTAATCCTGCCCCTCATAATACCTGGAAAGGGCGGCTTGTTCTAAGTTAAAAATCACACAACACCAGGTTATAGTCCAACAGGTTTATCTGGAAGCACTAGCTTTCGGAGCGCTGCTCCTTCATCAGGTACCCACAACCACCTGATGAAGGAGCAGTGCTCCGAAATCTAGTGCTTCCAGATAAACCTGTTGGACAAAACCTGGTGTTGTGTGATTTTTATCTTTGTCCACCCCAGTCTAATACCGGCATCTCCACATCATGATTTCGAGGTATTAGTCTGATAAACCTTCTCTGAACTGCTTCCTTCCTTAAGTAATCAATACTGTACACCACGCCAGATGTGACCTCAGCATACTCTATATACCTGAAGCCTAACCTCCCTGCTTTTGTATTCAATCTCCCATACAATAAATTATCACATTCAACTAGCCTGCCTCATTACTTGTGGTGCTGGTTGTCCAGAGGACACTCCACTGGAACAAAACAGCAAGTTCCGTCTTGGAATATCATTGTAGCTGATGTGGAGGTGCTGGTGCTGGACTGGGGTGGACAAAGTTAAAAATCTCACAACACCAGGTTATAGTCCAACAGATTTATTTGGAAGCACTGGCTTTCAGAGCACCACTCCTTCATCAGGTGGTTGTGGAGTTATAACGATGGGGGAGGGGGGGGGGGGGGGGTGTTGGTGTAGAGGGTCATTGTGAGGGCCCAGTTGCTGAGATCAGAGGGACCAGGACAGAGCAGGCAGTGAACTTAGGACGACACGGCTCAATGTCTCAGCCACAAGGGAAGAACTTAAACAGGATCCTCAGCTCAATCCCAAAGGTTCCCATTCCCGATTGACAGGGATTCTGGTGTCTCCTGAGCAGGAATATGGTTTCTCATTAGATGGTCTGTTTCTATGACTCTATGAGGTGAAAGGGGGTGACTGGGATACCCACATGAATACACAGCACACAGTTAACCCAGAAAGAAAGGCAGCCTTGCATTTCACAAGCTGCTTTCATGATGACAAGATGTTTTAAAGTGCTTCACAGCTGATTAAATACCAATGAAGCACTGCCACTGTTGTGATGTCCAAAAATCACCATTTTCTCGCAGCCAGCTCCCACAGAAAGCATTAAAGTATTAACCAGAGGATCTACTTTGTCTGTGTGGGAGTGTGCGTGAGTGAGTGACAGAGAGAGACACACACAGAGATTGTGTGTGTATGTGTGTGTGAGGGAGAGAGATAGATGGAGATGGAGTGTGTGTGTGTGTGAGAGAGAGAGAGACAGACAGAGACACAGAGACAGAGAGTGTTCGTGTGTGTATACACACATGTGTATGAGTGTGTGGGGTGTGCTTTTTTACTCTTTTTCAAACAATGCCTCAGGATTTCTCACAGCTCTCTGAAAGGGCAGACACAGCCATGATTGTGGTCTTAGCAGGAAGGCTGCGCCTCTGACAGTGCAGCACTCCCTTAGCACTGCTCTGTTGTGTCAGCCTTTCCCTGTACTTATCACAAAGCGTGATTTGACACGGAGAAGAGAGTGTTAGCTGGCAAACACAGTCGGACAGTGTCTCACTCGAGCACACGATCCTGGGTTTGAACTCTGCTGGACAGCAGGAGGGACAACATTGAGAATGGGAGAATCAACCCGAGATCAACCAACCGAGCTGTGAAATCTCTTTTCATCATCCAGTGAGAGAGATAAGACACAGCACGCCAACAGAAACATGCATTGATATGGCACCTTTATCAAACTAAAGCACAAGGGTTCATGAAGTGGTACCAGACAAAATTTGACATCAAGCCTCAAGTGATATTAGCTTTATTTATTCCTGGTACCTGGGCATCATTGGCTTGGCCAGCATTTTTTTCCTATCCTTAATATCCCAAAGGGCAGTTCAGAACCAATCACATTGCTATGCATCTGGAGTCACATGTAAGCCAGACCAAGTAAGAGTGACAGATCCTTGAAAGTGCTTTACTGAATCAGGGGGCTTTTGCAACAACTGATAATTGTCATTATCAGGCTAGCCTTTTATTTCATGTTTTCTTATTGAATTCACATTTCACCATCTGCTATGGAGGGAATTGAAGCCTGGGATTCTGGATTGCCAGCACCACATTATTACCGTTACCCCTCTTGCTCAAAGCAGCATGGTTTAGAAAGTGCTTTAAAAGAGAAACAGATTGGTGGAAATGTCCTGAGGCAAATTCTAGAATTGAGTTGAAGGTGCAGTGGTGAAAATGGAGGCTGAGACTGAGACTGGATGAATGCAATGGCCCCAGTGCACTGTGAAAGACACAGAGGTACACAGCAAGTGAAATCACAGCATGGAAGTCAAGGGTCAGAACTTTAAAATGGAGGTGTCAGTCACAAAGGACTGGTTGGGCATGTCAGTGGGAGTAGGGAGCGAGGGGTGTAGTTAATGGGTGCGCAGAACTTAGTGAGAGACCAGACATGGGCAGTTTTGGACTATGCATTAAGCTTATGGTGGGGGTGTGTAGACAAGAGGCTGATCAGCAGAGGTTTTGGCTAGTCAGACCAAGAAGTAACTTCAGTATTTCTGCAGCCGATGAACAGAGGTAAGAGCTTATTGCAACTGCTTATCTCGTACAGAAAATGCTGTTGCAATATGAGATGAGAAGTGCTAAAGCTCTACCCTGTGGGAGGGAAATATATTGCTGTAATAATGTTATCCTTTCACTCAAAGCTCAGCTCAGTCATCAGGGGAACATGGCTCTTGGCATCCAGTACCTCCAAACTATCAGTTACAGGACCCTCTGGAAACAAGTGCACAAAGTTCTATTGGTTCCCCGAGTCCCAGCCTGTGAAACAAGATGTTCACAGATTCAATTTTAATATATCCAATCTTAGCCAAGTTCAAAATTAATTTCCAACCTTCGCAACCACTAGGTACCAGGGTACAGCTGGAAAATGTGATTTTTTTTTGTCAGCTTCCCTCCAGCGATTCTTAAAATCTAGTTTTTCCAGTCCAATGATCCAGGGATATCACAGTTCTCAGCTCACTGCTCATTATCTTCCAGCCTCTAGCAGCATCAATTCAACTCAAGGATGCAGCCTCCACCTCTTCCCCGCTCTGACAACCCAAATTTACTCTCCTCCAATTTTCTCAGATACTCCCCCAAGATCAGTAAGTATTCTCTGCATCTTGGCCTCTCTCACGGTATGAATCTTCATTTTTAGCTGACGATCAATAACCTTGTGGATCGGGTGATGCCTGCAATGAAAGGTTGGCTGGGGGGGTGGGGAATGGATTCTACAATGTGCAAGTCATCATTAACACAAACTCCAAAAGGTTAAGTCTACATGCCACCCAGCTTCAACTCACCTGTCGCTGAACCCCGTCATCCACAGCTTTGTTACTGTCAGCCCTGACTGTTTCAATGCTCCCCCCTCATCTATGCCAAGCCCCGTTAAGGTACCTGACAAAAGACCTACACGGGGAATGTGGAGTTTCTTCTGAAACTCAGTGAGATCTAATGATCAGAATGCAGTGTACAAGGGGTCCCTCAAAACAGACACAACTGCAACTTTCAAAAAGGAAACTGGGTCATCGCTTAAAAAGGAAACATTAGCTGAGCTGTGGGGGAAGAGCAGGGGAGTGAAACGAAATGTAGAGCAGTCATCAGAGGTGTAATGGACTGAAAGGTCTTTCATTGCTGGATGGTTCTATAACTCAGAAGCAAAGAAAACCAAACCTGGTGACATTTTAATGGGGGTCTTTATAAAGGACATAAAAAATTGGGAATATTATTTTTAAAAATAGGCTCCAATTAGTAATCCAGGCTGGGGAATGATTTCAAAGTAATGGCAGGAAATTGAATCCTTTCCCTGTATTAGTCATCTAACTCAACTTCATTACCACTAAGATTGATCATTAATCCACAGCCGCAAATTGGGAGTAACTCAGAACCAAATCCTCAAACCCATCGAGACATTGAAGTGAACACAAATGGCACTGATTGGCTGTGCTTGTCAAGATAATAAATTTGATAATTGCTGCCATCTTTCTGTTCAAACTGAGGTTATGAGAGAGCACGGTGGGGTGGGGGGGGGGGGGGGGGGGCGCAGCAGCAAAATAAGCACCTGGCAAGCACATCAGCCTCCCTTCAACCAGACACAGATTAGCTTCCCTACAGTGGGGAAACAGGCCATTTGGCCCAACAAGTCCATACCAACCCTTCAAAGAGTAACCCACCCAGACCCATTCTTCCACATTTACCCCTGACGCACATCTTTGGATTGTGGGTAGACATCAGAGCACTTTGAGGAAACCCACATGGACAATGTGCAAACTCCACACAGACAGTCGTCCAAGGCAGGATTCGAACCCAGGTTCCTGACGCTGTGAGGCAGCAGTGCTAACCACTGAGACACCATGCCACTCTATTCTAGTGAGTGTTCAGGAACAATGCAGTACAGGAGTAGGCATTTTAGCCCCTCAATTCTGTTCAGTTAGCAGACAGAGAAGCTGACCAGAAAGTTTCAATGAGAGCAAAAATATTCACCAGTTCCCATGAAGATCCATTTAAAATCAATATTTCACTGCAACTCAAATCAAGAACAAACATAATATTAAATAAAAACTGAAAGCACTGCAGATGCTGGAGACCATTAGGCGACATTTCCACCATCTCTAGTGGGATGTCACCACCTGACACATATTCCCCTCCCCTCCCCTCCCCTCCTTAGTAAGCCTTCCGCAACAGCTATTCCCTCTGGGACACCCTGCTTCACTCCTTCACTCTCAGCAATCCACCGCAGCCCCACAACACCTTCCCCTGCAACTGCTGAAGGTGTAACACCTGCCCGTTTACTTCCTCCCTCCTCAGTATCCAAGGACTCACACACCTCCCAGGTGAAGCAGCACTTTACCCACACATCACACAACCTAGTCTAGTGCATCCACTGCTCACAATGTTGTCTCCTCTACATTGGGGAAATGAAGCATTGGCTGAGTGACCGTTTCACAGCACACTTACATTCTGTTCGCAAAAATGACGCTGGGCTTCCAATCGCCTGCCACTACAACACCCAACTCTGTTCCCTGGCCAACATCTCTGTCTCAGGCTTGTTGCAGTGCTCCAGTGAAGCATAGTGCAAGCTGAAATAACAGCACCTCATTTTCCATTTGGGAACTTCACTGCCTTCTGGATCCAATATTATGTTCAACAATGTTAGGGTTTAAGGTACCTTCTTCCATGTCCTTAGCCCAACCCCCCAGACACCAGGCCTTGGTATTACATAGTCTACTCTTACAGATAACTCATTGTTAGCCACTAACAGTCCCCTTATCCCAGGCGGATCATTATTCACTGCTTTGTCTGTCCAACTGTTCTTCTCTCTCTTTGGGCTCTACCTCCACCTATCATTTACTCCTTACCCCTCCCCCACCCTATCTACTGCACGAAAACCAACTTTTTCCAAGTTACCATCAGTTCTGAGGACGGTCACTGGACCCGAAACGTTAATTCTGATTTCTCTCCACAGGTGCTGCCAGACCTGCTGAGCTTTTCCAGCAATTTCTGTTTTTGTGTCAAACATAATATTGCTGGATTACTGGCCCAAAAGCTGCCAAATCCCCAACATTCATATTCATTGATCCACATACTGTTGTTAAATACCAGAGATTAAAAGTTGGTTAGGCACAAGTCAGGAATGTTATTTTTATTCCAACTCAGACATCACAAAACTCCAACCTGTTCCCCATCTATAAACACATGCAGTCAAATTACCCCTTAAATTACACAGAGGCATCACTTATTCCCCAGTTCCATTTGGTTTCCAGCATGCTATCTAGACTCTGGTACATAAGAACAACTGGAAGCACACAGAAAGGAAACATTCTTACTACCACTATCACAAAGTTGTCTCCTTTGTTCATCTGCTCTAGATTTACTTACATATTGTCTACCTTTATTCTGCAGGAGATTTTCTGTCACATTCCTTCATTTATGTAGCTCTCCCTCCCCCACATAATTCGTTGTGTCTTTCATTCATTGCTGGCCTTTTTCTCATTGTGCTCTCTTCACTTTGTACACTTGGCTTTCTCAGTTCACCAGGTGATCCTTTCAATAGACAGAGAATACCTGTCTCTCCAATCAGACTGTCAATCAATCCACCAAATCTGTTTCCCTCTCAGGATTAGGAGCCAATCATTTAGGACCATGATGAGGCAAAATTCCTTTACCGATTACCTATGCAGTTGTGAATCTGATGAATTTTCTAACCGAGGGGGCCATGGGTTGCAGATGCACCATATATTTAAGGATGTGGTGTAGGCCATTTAGGAATGACATGAGGAGAAATTTCTTCACCCAGAGAGTGGGGAACCTGTGGGATTCTTTGCCCAGAAAGAGGATGAGGCCAAAACACTGAATGCTTTTCCCTTTGGTCCAACTCATCCATGCCAACCAGATATCCTAAATTAATCTAGTCCCATTTGGCACATATTCCTTCTAAAGCCTTCCTATTCAGGCATCTAGATGGGTACATGAATAGGAAGGGTTTAGAGGGATATGGGCCAAATGTTGGCAAATGGGACGAGATTGATTTAGGATATCAGCTTGACATGGACTAGTTGGACCGAAGGATCTGTTTCTGTGCTGTACAGCTGTAAGACTCCAAGGAATTAGGTATAGATCTTAGGGCTAAAAGGATGAAAGGATATGGGTCAAAAGCAGGTAAAGGGTAACGAGTAGCATGCTCAGCCATGATCGTAATGAATGGAGAAACAGGTTCAATAGGCCGAATGGCCTACATTCTCCCATTCCCTGTGTTAAGGCAGAGACATACAGCCGGTGGGAGATGTTTGGAACTCTCTTCCACAAATAGCAATGGATACTGGATCAGTTGTTTTAAATCTGAGATTGATAAATTTTCATTAAGCACAAGTATTAACGGATTTGGACTAAAGACAGGTTCATGGAATTAGGCAAAACATTCAGCCAAGATCGCACTGAACAGCAGAACAGACTTGTTGGGTTGAATGGTCTACTCCTGTTCCCACATTCCTATTAGACAGGCTTCAGGTCTTTCAGGAAACCAAGGGATATAGGAAGCAAATAAGAAAGTGGAATTGAGGTAGAAAATCAGCCATGATTGTACTGAATGGTAAAGCAGGCTCACAAAGCATAATGATCCACTCCTACTCAGAGTTCTTATGGTGCCCTCACTTTTATAAACCTTCTTGTCTCAGCTTACTGTCCACATCCCTCATCTCTCTGTTCAGTCAACATCTGCCTCTCAGTTTACTTCCCCTGCCCTCAATCCACCTTGTTCAGTCCCTCCTTCATTTCAATAGCTGTACAATTGTCAAAACCTTTCCCAGTATGGTGCAGAGTACAATGTAATCTTAATTCACCACTCCCACAAAAAAAAGAACAGGAATTTAACTTCCTCTGGACCCTTTCATCGCCAACACTTTTCCTTAGATACATGGCCCAGAACTCTCAATATTCCAAATGTGGTCTGACCAGAGCCTTATAGCCTCAGCTGTACATCTCTTCTCTTGTATTCTAGCCCTCTTGAATTGAATGCTAACGTTATATTTGTCTTCCTAACTGCTAAGTGAACCTGCATGTTAACCTTAAGAGAATCCTGAACTAGGACCTGAGTCCCTTTGTGCTTCAGAGACTTTCCCACTTTAGAAAATTGTCCAAATCTCTATTCTTCATACCAAAGTGCATAACCTCACACTTTCCCACATTGTATTCCATCTGCCACTTCTTTGCTCACTCGCCTAGCCTGTCCAAGTCCCTTCCACAGCCTCCCCACTTCCTACCTGTCCCTCCATATGTCTTTATGCCATCTGCAAACTTAGCAACAATGGATTTAATATCCGTTTAAGTGGATAGCCCAGATACCCCCCTTGTCACCTCATCCCATCATCTGACTTATCCTTTTATCTCCTGTTCAACTCAATCTTGAATGCTCAAATTAGTTGCACATCAACCACTATCCTTGGAAGTGAATACCAAAACCTCACAATGGCCTAAGAGATGAGGTTTTTCTCCTAACCCCTGTTCAAAATCCCTTACATACAAAACTCGAATCTATGACCCTTTATTCTCAATCCGTGACAGCAGCCAACTCCCAACCACTCCATCTCAAACTCTCATCATCATATTGGCACGTAATCAGGGTTATTTTTAATCACAAACAGTGAATCAACAGAGAAAAATCCCCTCGAGCAATGAAATGATTACACTCAAGTGCTGATCTTGCATTCACGGAAACCAAAGTGAAAAATTACACAAAAAGGAGTCATTCAGAAGTTACCTACCTCAACACGATATTGCTGAATTGACCAATGATTTGATATGGTTGTGCTCCCCCATCATAACTCACACTCAATGTGTAATCCCTCATCCTTTGTGTCAAACTGGCAGAGAACAGAGTAAAATATAGGTGTGAGGACCTGTCCTTTCTCACTGTGTCAATGACATGATGTAGCAGCGTGAATGAAGTAAAGTAGCAGGGACACACATCCCTGCACCAGCCTGTTCCTTCAAGACAAGGAGGAGGAAAAGAAATTTGTACTTTCTTGTCTCAAAAGGCACCCCTAGAACTTTGAAGGAAAGTGTGACTGCTGCAATAGAAAAGGCTGGTTATCTTTCCCTGTGTGATTTATGCTCAAGTTCAAACTACTAGTTATTTATTTTTTCCCAAAAAAACTAGGCAGCCAGTTTATGTTCCACACAATGCAAGTTTAATCTGTGTTTAACCCCTGTCCAAATGGATGACATAATTGTGATTTAATACACAAGTATTTCAACACAGTATAATTTGAACAATGTGAAACACATCTGTTTTGTGTTTTGGAGCAGTCTGGGCTCAGTAAAGCTATCACATGGGACTTTCAGGTTTAAAAATGTCTTCTGGGGTGAATTAGAGGCATTTTAATTTTTGTAAATTACACACTAAACATGTGCACACAACCTGAGAACAGGGGAACCGTCAGTTCTGAGCTGTCCAAAGCAAGTATAGGGCAACGATGACTACCCCAAAATATGTTAGCCTTTAAGGCAATAAATGTGACACTGTTCTTAGAAAATGTACCAATGAGGGGCATATATGACAAAGTGACTTCCTTGTCCTATTCTCACTTGCAGGAAAAGTCTTAACCTTTCTCTGCTCACTCTTTCTTGACAAAACACCTTCATTCTGTTCTCTCACTTTCCTATAAAAGCCTTTATGATCTTGCCCCAACTTTTTTTCCTAGTCATACCTGCAAACTCAAAAAAAAACCATACCTCTTGACTTTTAACTCTTTTTCTCTCCACAGATGCTCTGGACCTGCTGATTTTCTCCAGCATTTTTTTTTACTTCAGATGTGATTCTGTTACATTAATGCAATAGTTACTTGAGATGCATCAAAGGGGAACTCCTACTTTGGCAAGAACCTTTCCGATGGTACCTTGTCAAACACCATCTGGAAATCCAATTACAGAATGTCTTCAGGCTTCCCTTTATCCACAAGACGTTATTCCTTCAAAGAATCCCAATAAATTGGTAAGATATGATTTTCCTTTCACAAAGCAATGTAGATTCTTCCCGATTACACTGAGTTTTTCCAAGTGCTTGATTCTAACACCTTCCCCATGACAGACAGCAAATTCACTGGCCTACAGGGACGTATGGTTTTCTGCTTCACCCCCTTCTCAAAGAGAGGGGTTATATTTGCTATTTTCCAGTCTGATGAATCTTTCTAGAATCTAGTAAATGTTGGAAAACTAACATCAGTACATCTTCTACCTTAGTAGCCACCAAGACTGTAGGATGAAGTCCAACTGGACCTGGAGACTTGTCAGCTTTGAGTTCCATCTGCTTGGCATGGTGGCTCAGTGGTTAGCACTGCAGCTTCATAGCACCAGGGTCCCAGGTTCGATTCCACCCTCAGGGAATCTGTCTGTGTGGAGTTTGCACATTCTCCCTGTGTCTGCATGGGTTTCCTCCCCCAGTCCAAAGATGTGCAGGTCAGGTGAATTGGCCATGCTAAATTGCCCATTAGTCAGAGGGAAATGTGTCTGGGTGGGTTACTCTTTGGAGGGTTGGTGTGGACTTGTTGGGCTGAAGGGCCTGTTTCCACATTGTAGGGAATCGAATCTAACATTTCTCTTGTGTTTGTAACTGCTCCAAGTTCCTCTCTTCATCCCATCTTCTGATTTATGGTAATTAACTTCCCAGTCTCACTCTCTAGAGACCACTCGCTTTTCTTACTCTCTTTTTAACATCTATCGAAACTCTTGTTATCAATATTTCTAACTAGCTCCCTCTCGGAATTGGATTTTTTTCTCTCCTGATTAATCTTTTAGTCATTCCCTCCCGCTTTGTACTCAGTCCAATCACCTTTGCACCATTATATGTTTTCTCCTTAAGTTTAATGTTTTCCTTAACTTCTTTAATTACACACAGATGATTCCTCTCCCTAGAATTTTTCTTTACAGTAGAAATTAAAATAACCTGAGCATTCCGACATACCCCCTGGAATTTCTGCCACTGTGTCACAAGTGATTTATCTCCCGGTCTGGTAAGCCAGTTCACTTTAGCTCGCTCAGCTTTCACTTTGTGCTTTATTCAAGATTAAAATACTCACCTTAAAACACACTCCACTCTCTTTCAAACTGAATGTAAAATTCCATTGCAAGTCTGCCATAACTCTGGAGGTCATTAATTCATTCTGCCACACTGCTCTGATTGACAATAGTACCTTCAGTGAGGAGACCATTCTGGAACCAAATTTGATTTTTCCAGTTTATTATATCATCCACAATTACTGTCATCACCACCACAAGCACCCAGTTTTTCTGCCCTATATTCCAGTCAGTATTAGAAAAGGCTTTAGACCACAAAAAATGATTTATTTTCCCTATTTTTTCCTGTCTCCACCCAAAATAATTCTACTTCCTGAACCATGGTCATCTCTAACTACTGCACTGATGCTATTCTTAATTAACAATGCCATCCCTCCACCTTTACCAAACTTCCTATTCTTTCTGAATGTCCTATAAACCTCAATATTCAGAGCCTAATCCTTGTCATCACATAACCAAGTCTCGCTAATAGCAATATGTAACATAAGGTATGTGATTTATATTTTAACACCATTTACTTTAGAGCTTGGATTTCAGTGGTGTCAAGTGGCTTTTGGTCTATGGATTTTGATGCATTTAATGAATAGTTTGTACATATGTCTGTAACCAATGTGAGTGACAAAGTTCCTGGTGCGTAATGGTGATTGTTTTCATTGGGAGAGTTTTTACAAGCGAAAAAGTAAACAGTTGTACATTAGGCTTCCAGTTTAGAAGGCAAGAGGCTTATTCTTTTCTTTAACTTCAGGGAAATACCAATAGCTTGGGAAAAAAAAATCTTTACAGTTTCAGTTTAAGCAGTTTTGCAAAAGTCTTTACTGAAGCTGGATTTGTGAAACAGCTGTTTCTGAACATAGGAGGTTTAGACTTGTTAAAAAATAGATTGCCTCTATGTATAGAACTTAGTTTTAAAGTTCCAGGTCAGAAGTACTTTGTTATTGAACTGAATTAGCTTTACTATCACATGTACTCAGATGAATATAGTGGAAAGTTTACAGTTGCTACTCATGGTGCTATCTTCAGTCCAAAGGTACCTTGGTACAGATTCTTCAGCATAAGAAAAAGAATTGGAAAAATAGAAAAAAGCATCCAGCATTGCAGATTGTAGGAATAAATTTAAAAATAGGAAAATATATAATTCAGAACAATAGTCATTCCAACCCATTTCACGCTGGCACCTAGCCTCCAGTCTGCACCTGGCCTTTACTCCAGACCCATACCAGGCTTCACTTCAACGTTGTTGAGGCCATGAGACTACTCTGGAATCCCCTCGAGACCGGAAGACCAACACTAAGGCCACTCTGGGCTGAAAGACCACTTTGTACTACCAAGAGACCACCATGGCTACTCAAAGACCACCACGCCAGGCTGAGGGACCACCAATGCCAGCCCAGGAGGACGTTTAGCAGTGTCTGTGCTGAGGCTGGGAGCCTGAGGACAAGAAGAAAGAAGAGGGAAGAAAGAAAAAAAAAGCACAAGACAGAAAAAGAAATGGATGGAGTAGACGAGTTCCAAGGGAAGCATCCCAATCCACTGCCCTCTTGGACATTTGTGTTAATTATTCCAATTAAAACCCTGAATAATTTATTTGAAGCTGAGAAAGTCTAAACTGAGCTGTATGAAGACTCTAGGGAGACGCTATCAGATGCTCACGATGGGTAACTGAAGCCACAGTTTAATTAAGTCCCATGTGTGATAGAGAAGGAAGTTCTCCCTGTGATGGGAGTACTGTACTGTAAGGGATGCTTTTGGGACTAATGGAATTGTATTTTACCACTGGTTACTAAATCTTTAAACCTATGTTACATTTAAATAATTTGCTTTATTCTGTTTGTTCTTCATTTCTTTTCCGCAATAAACTTCTGTTTTATTGTTAAAATAAAATCTGCAGCATTGCCTTTTGTGTATCAGTGCAAGACACCTCAGTAAAAACCCAAAAGAAAATCAATCAAGCCAGATTTCAGCCTTATTCCTGACATGTCTAGTAATAACATCAGTGAGGATTGTAGCAGAGCGTATTTATTTACTTCTATGTGCATTATTCATTGATATACTTCATTTTAAATGCTTTGTACATTTGGATAGACAGTGTTAATTTTGTCTTTTTGTTATTTATGGACCATCTATTCTCAATTGCTGGCATATTTTTAGGTTTATTTTCTATGCTTTCTGCCATTCATTTCCATTTTATGATGTTACTCTGATGCCTTAATTCTACCCTGTGGGTCCGCTACTCATCCCTCTCACACATTCTTTTGAAGCCCTCACCACATCACTACTCATACAGTTTGCTGAAATACTGTTCACAGCACGGTTCAGCTTCAGTTCCCACTTTCACCAGGAGCCCACAAACTGGAACCCACTGCTCCTGCACCTGGCTTTGAGCGATGTATTAATGTTACTAATCTTACATGCCTTCTGCAAATTGGCAATGTGACTCACTAATAATAGAGATCGTTACACTTGACCTTCAGCTTTTCAACTTGGCTGATCCCCTCGCACTGAGCGAATTCACTTTTCTTCTCATATCATTCCTCCATGAACCATGATGACGGAATCTTTCTCCTCAGAGTTCCTGTTCAGCCAGAGTAGATCAGCGCATCAGCCATGATTGAATGGCGGAGTGGACTTGATGGGCCGAATGGCCTTACTTCCACTCCTATGTCTTATGGTCTTATGGTCTTATATTTATCACCTACACTGCCGTCCTTACAGTGTCTTTTTTTTGATTACCAAATATTAGCTCACTTTAATCGTTAAATGGTGAGCACAGAGTGTTTTAATCTGGGATAGTGCAAGATTTTTGGAGTGCATTTAGTTTCCAATACTAGCTGTGCCTGTACCTTAAGCTATCATTATTTTTTCTGATTTATTCAGTAACAAGTTGAGGGCATCACTGGCTAGGCCAACATTTATTGCCCATCCCTAATTGCCCAGAGGGCAGTTAAGAATCAACCACATTGCTGTTGGTCTGGAGTCACCAGTCGTCCAGACTAGGGAAGGAAACTGCCGTTCTTACCTAAAGGACATAATTGAATCAGTTGGGTTTTTCCGACAAAGGACAATGGATTCATGGTCATCGTGAGACTATTCATTCCAGATTTTTATTGAATTTGAATTCCACCATCTGCTGTGCCAGGATTTGAACCAGGGTCCCCAGGTCATTACCTGGGTCTCTAGATTAACAATCCAATGATAATACACGAGCCATTGTCTCCCCTATGTGACTTTTGTAGCTGCTAGCACACACCACTACAAGGCTGTCATTGATTGAGTGACATGTTCATTCTTCTAGTACCCAACTTCCCATGCTAATACATCATACTAACTTACTAAACGATATCCAATTAGATGGTTCTTGACCATCAGACACCAGCCTTTGTATCTCCAATTTTTAAATACAACCAATGACAGTGTTTGATAAAATGGAGTCATGGAGCTGTCCAGCATGGAAACAGATCCTTCAGTCCAAATTGTCCATGCTGAACAGATATCCTAAATTAATCTAGTCCCATCTGCCAGCATTTGGCCCATATACCTCCAACCCCTTCCTATTCGTGTCCCTATCCAGATGTCTTTTAAATCTTGTAACTGTACCAGCCTCCACCACTTCCTCGGCAGCTCATCCCATACACACTCCACTCTCTGCGTGAAAAAGTTTCTCCTTAGGTCTCTTTTATATCTTTCCCCTCTCACCCTAAACCTATACCCTCTAGTTCTGGACTCCCCGCCCTCATGGAAAAGACTTTGTCTATTTACCCAATCCATGCCCCTCATGATTTTATAAACCTTCGACATTCCAGGGAAAACAGCCCCAGCCTATTCAGCCTCTCCCTGTAGCTCAAATCCTCCAACCCTGGCAACATTCTTGTAAATCTTTTCTGAACCCTTTCAAGTTTCACAATATTCTTCCTATAGCAGGGAGATCAGAATTGCATGCAGTCTTCCCTAACCAATGTCCTGTACAGCTGTAACATGACCTCCCAACACCTATGCACCACGCAGTGACCAATAAAGGCAAGCATACCAAGTGCCTTCTTCACCACCCTGTCTACCTACGACTCCACTTTCAAACTACAAACCTGCACTCCTAGGTCTCTTTGTTCAGCAACACTCCCCCAAGACCTTACCATTAAGTCTATAAGTTCTGCCCTGATTTGCCTTTACAATGTGCAGTACCTCATTTTTAAAAACATTTTGTCTTGCCCCAATAATCCTTTCTCCTGAGGATTGTCCCCAGTGCTCATTGAGAAATCTTAGAGAATGATTATAGAGAATTGGTGATCCTAAAAATACCATTTGTTCCTTTTAAATTGCTTGACCATTTTAGCAGGTTGTGAAATGCTCTTCACATCGGCCAACATTGCAACTACATAAAGTCTCCCATTCGAAACACAAGCTGTTTGGTTAGCATGAGGAGGGGTTGAATCAGCCATGAGTCAGCCAGTGCAGCAACAATTGAACAAGCTCCTTTTGAAACCAGTGTCAACACAAGCTTTTCAAAGAAATACAAAAGATAAGACAACTTAATAACAAGCAAAGCAGCTTGTGGGCATTTTCATAAATCAGGGATCAGAGAGTGTCCCAGTAATTCATCCATCACTACACAGGGAAGTCACCTTGCACAGCGCACTGACACTCCCTACTCTACAAAATCTGTGTATGACCCAAGATATACAACTCAACAATTTCCCACCGAAGCCTGAAAGGATGCATTCCCACAATGTTCTCAAAAATAGGAAAAAATACTGCAGATGCTGGAAATCTCAAACCAGCACAAAAATACTGAAGAAACTCAGCAAGTCTGGTAGCATCTGCGGAGAAAGAGACAGACACAGAGTGAACATTTCGAGTCAAGTAGGACTCTCTTTCAGCAGTCTCGGTGTTTATTCCACAATATTCTCGCTCACCACACTATGACTCCTACACATGTGAGAGTGAGAACGAGAGAGAGAGAGAGAGAGAGAGAGAGAGAGAGAGAGAGAGAGAGAGAACTGAAATGCTTCTGTGCTCTTCACAATCTCAGAATGGACCAAAGCTCACTGCAGCCAATGAAGTCCCTTTGTAAATGCAGCCACCACTGTAAATGTAGAAAGTGAGTCGGTCAATTTTCACACAGTGAGCTCCTGCAGACAGCAATGGAACAAATATTGGCCAGGTTATAGAAAATCAACGGTGTTGCATGTTCCAACAAGGCGCAGAGTGCTGCTCTCCTGCCCGAGGATACATTTGGGTGAGGATGCTCATTTAACCTCGTTCTTCCAGAACAGTCACCTTCCTCTTCCCATGACCACATTCAACTTGAAGCTCAGGCCCCACCCTCCTCTCCCAGACACATCTGGTTTAGCTTTTGCTTACTCTCTTTGTAAAGATATACATTTCCTGGCAACTGATGTGTCCTGGAAATCTCTCTTCGGAACCGTGACCCTGGCTGCACCCTCTCGCATTGCTGCATCTGAAAGAAAACTTTGAGTTCATTTTCTCCATCACATCAAATGCCTTTCAGTGTCGTGGAAGCCAAAACAGGAGCAGGGCACTTGGGTTCGGCAGCCTTGTAAAACAGATACAGTTACAATGGGAGCCTTGTAATGAGTGTCGTTGAATGATATTTGGATATTGCTTGGCCAACGTGCAGACAAAATCAGCAACATTTTACATTCTTGTCTGCAACACCACCACTTTCCTCTTTCGTCGCTTTCAATGCTCAGCATTGTCACCAAACTCAGGAGGTCAGGCTACAAGGCGAAACCATTGCCAACTCAACTCTAACTGTTAGAAGGTGGCGTCAATGAGCCTGAACTGAACAATCCTCTGATTTTCACTTTCACCCTTCATCTCTGCTCAAGGGGCCCTGACAACCACAGAAATCATAAAATTCTCTCAGGAGACTGAGTGGGGGGAGGTGCTGAACAATCACCTCAACCTGACAACGACCAACAGTTCTGGAGAAAGCCAACAGAATTAAACAGACAGTAAAAGCCTGCGCTTCAGAAAAAGTTAGCGCAGAAACTCTCACTTATTATCTCACTCGTGAAAAGGGTATCTCCCTCCATCCTTATTGTCTTGCTGTGTAGAAGGGAAACCAATCAACTGTTCAAACCTGTTCAGCCATTTTACGAACAACCTCAATGCAAAAAGGTTTTAAGACAAATGAAAAATACCGCAGGAGGGCTCAAAGTAATAAAACTGATGCCTTTCCATTCAAATCACGGTAAACGGCCTCTATAAACATTTCCTGCATGTAGCCTGTTGGCTCGATGCTCATTTTAGTCTTTGTCTGATGTTGAAGGTTGTAAATGCCTTTCCCAGAGCTGTTCATCAGGGTAGCATTCACAGAACACAAGTATTTTACATTCAGGGAAAATAGAAAGAGATAAAGACCTGGGATACAGAAATTATCCTGTTGTTCACTAGCCCTAGGATGTCGTAAATGACTCAACGTGATACATTCTTTTATCTTACTTCCCCCTTGTTCACCCCCCACCCAAGCTGTAACTCATAAACCATGGCTCTCTCTTTAAAATATTCTGTGTTTCTGTGAGAAAATGTTCTGAGGCAGTTGTACTGTATCAGCTCCTCATGCTATGGGATTGTGAAAACGAGGCACCTATCAAATCTTACTGTTTTCTAAGTACAGGCATCACAGTCAGAGTTTTCGAGCAATTAGAATATTAAATTATACATATTGAGGTCAACAGAGCACAGCAAGATCCCAACATGTAGCACCTCAGCTCGATTTCGGTCGAAAAGAAGAGAAACTGATTTTTGGTCATCTTTGTTTCTCAAAGTTAACAAGGTTTCACAGTTGGGAAAGGGACACTCAAGGTGGTGATGACAGTATCAAACAGTTTCAGCTCAGGCATGGTACAGTTCGTTATGGGGCGAGGAACCCTCTGCTCAGCTCTCACGTGCTTTCATCCCAGCCCTTTGTCTGTTAGCGTGACAGTACGGCTTCTGATACCTGCCATATTGAGTGAGGGCGCAGTTTGGTGCTGCATCAAAGCCAACTCCAAGCCCAAACCACCTCCACAAACTGGTTCTGAGATTCAATTAGATCATGACTGATCCATACCTTCATCTATTTCCATGCCAATTTTCCATAACCCTCAATATCCTTTGTAAACAAATTCGACCAGTCTTCATTCTGATATTTTGATTTTTGACAGCTCTGTCAGGTCACACCCTGTAGAGTTGAATTCGGAAAAGCTACAAGCAGTGGCCCTGGGAGCTAGATCACCCAAATCTTGGTTGACTGCCTTCCATCAGCAATAATTCCAAACCCACCTCAGTCCTGCAGCAGGAAATCCATGATATCCTTTAGCGCATTTGATCATCGTCACCTGCTCGCAGTCCCTTAAATCCAGTTCTCAGGCATTAGTAAGCACATTGCCATGCAAGGTAACAGACTACTGTACCAATTGGAAATCCAATTTATACACAACGCAGTCCAGTCAGAGGAGGCCATTCGATCCATTGCGCTTGTGACAGCTCTTTAAACCAGCTTTCCAGGTGGTCTCACTTCCCCAGCTCAATCACTGCAAAGGTTTCCATTTATGTATTTATCCAATGTCCTTTTATAAGTTACTTTTTAATTTGTTTCCACTACGTTTCCCGCAAGGCATTCTAGATAGCAATAACTCATGAGTAAAACAAAACTCCTTCTCGTCTGCTCTCTGGTTCCTTTATTAATTAACCACCTTTGAACTGTGTCTGCAATACCCATCCACTTATCCAAACCTCTCAATTGAACACAGAGTAATTTTCCCTTAACCTTCTTTATACTTTCCACATAACTGTAGCTCCATATCGGCTGGCACCCCCTCTTGTCATTACTTCTAACGTGTAGTCGCAGAATTGACCACAATACAGCAGCTAAGACCCAGCAATTAGAATCATAGAGTCATAGAGATGTACAGCAAGGAAACAGACCCTTTGGTCCAACCCGTCCATGCCGACCAGATATCCCAACCCAATCTAGTCCCATCTGCCAGCACCCGGCCCATATCCCTCCAAACCCTTCCTATTCATATACCCATCTAAATGCCTTTTAAATGTTGCAATTGTACCAGACTCCACCACTTCCTCTGGCAGCTCATTCCATACACATACCACCCTCTGCATGAAAAAGTTGCCCCTTAGGTCTCTTTTATATCTTTCCTCCTCTCACCCAAAACCTATACCCTCTAGTTCTGGACTCACTGAACCCAGGAAACGACTTTATCTATTTATCCTATCCATGCCCCTCATAATTTTGGAAACCTCTATAAAGTCACCCCTCAACCTCCAATGCTCCAGGGAAAACGGCCCCAGCCTGTTCAGCCTCTCCCCATAGCTCAAATCCTCCAACCCAAGCAACTTCCTTGTAAATCTTTTCTGAGCCCTTTCAAGTTTCACAAAATCTTTCCGATAGGAAGGAGACCAGAATTGCATGCAATATTCCAACAGTAGCCTAACCAATGTCCTGTACAGCCGCAACATGACCTCCCAACTCCTGTACTCAATACTCTGACCAATAAAGCAAGCATACCAAACGCCTTCTTCACTATCCTATCCACCTGCGACTCCACTTTCAAGGAGCTATCACCTTGCACTCCAAGGTCTCTTTGTTCAGCAACACTCTCTAGGACCTGAGCATTAAATGTATAATTTGCTAAGATTTGCTTTCCCAAAATGCAGCACCTTGTATTTATCTGAATTAAACTCAATCTGCCACTTCTCGGTCCATTGGCCCATCTGGTCCAGATCCTGTTGTAATCTAAGGAACCTTCTTCGCTGTCCACTACACCTCCAATTTTGGTGTCATCTGCAAACTTACTAATTATACCTCTTATGCTCACATCCAAATCATTTATGTAAATGACAAAAAGTAGAGGGCCCAGCACCGATCCTTGTGGCACTCCACTGGTCACAGGCCTCCAGTCTGAAAAGCAACCCTCAACCACCACCCTCTGTCTTCTGCCTTCGAGCCAGTTCTGTATCCAAATGGCTAGTTCTCCCTGTATTCCATGAGATCCATGGGGAACCTTGTCGAACGCCTTACTAAAGTCCATACAGATTACATCTACTGCTCTGCCCTCATCAACCCTCTTTGTTACTTCTTCAAAAAACTCAATCAAGTTTGTGAGACATGATTTCCCACGCACAAAGCCATTTTGACTATCCCTAATCAGTCCTTGCCTTTCCAAGTACATGTACATCCTGTCCCTCAGGATTCCCTCCAACAACTTGCCCACCACCGAGGTCAGGCTCACTGGTCTATAGTTCCCTGGCTTGTCCTTACTATCCTTCTTAAAGAGTGGCACTATGTTAGCCAATCTCCAGTCTTCCGGCACCTCATCTGTGACTATCGATGATACAAATATCTCAGCAAGAGGCCCAGCAATCACTTCTCTAGCTTCCCACAGAGCTCTAGGGTACACCTGACCAGGTCCTGGGGATTTATCCACCTTTACCCATTTGAAGACATCCAGCACTTCCTCTTCTGTAATCTGGACATTTTGCAAGGTGTCACCATCTATTTCCCTACTTTCTATATCTGCCATATCCTTTTCCACAGTAAACACTGGTTGCAAAATATTCATTTAATATCTCCCCCATTTTCTGCGGCTCCACACAAAGGCCGCCTTGCTGATCTTTGAGGGGCCCTATTCTCTCCCTAATTACCCTTTTGTCCTTAATGTACAAAAGGCTTCTCCTTAATTCTATTTGGCAAAGCTATGTCCCCTTTTTGCCTTCCTGATTTCCCTCTTATGTATACTCCTACTTCCTTTATACTCTTCTAAGGAATCACTCGATCTATCCTGACTATACCTTACAACTGCTTCCTTCTTTTTCTTAACCAAACCCTCAATGTCTTTAGTCATCCAGCATTCCCTAAACCAAGCAGCCTTCCCTTTCACTCTGACAGGAATATACTTTCTCTGGACTCTCGTTATCTCATTTCTGAAGGCTTTCCATTTTCCAGCCGTCCTTACCTTTCAAAAGTTCTTGCCTGATACCATCAAAAGTTGCCTTCGTCCAATTTAGAACTTCAACTTTTAGATCTGGTCTATCCTTTTCCATCATTATTTTAAATCTAATAGAATTATGGTTTCTGGCCCCAAAGTGCTCCCACACTGACACCTCACTCACCTGCCCTGCCTTATTTCCCAAGAGTTGGTCAAGTTTTGCATCTTCTCTAGTAGGTACATCAGAAAATTGTCTTGTACACACTTAACAAATTCCTCTCCCTCTAAACCCTTAACACTATGGCAGTCCCAGTCTATGTTTGGAATGTTACAATCCCCTACCATAACCACCCTATTATTCTTAGAGATAGCTGAGATCTCCTTACAAGTTTGTTTCTCAATTTCCCTCTGACTATTAGGGAGTCTATGATACAGTCCCAATAAGGTGATCATCCCTTTCTTATTTCTCAGTTCCACCCAAATAACTTCCCTGGATGTGTTTCCAGGAATATCCTCCCTCAGCACAACTGGAATGCTATCCCTTATCAAAAATGCCACTCCCCCTCCTCTCTTGCCTCTCTTTCTATCCTTCCTGTAGCATTTGTATCCTGGAACATTAAGCTGCCAGTCCTGCCCATCCCTGAGCCATGTTTCCGTAATTGCTATGATATCCCAATCTCATGTTCCTAACCTTGCCCTGAGTTCATCTGCCTTCCCTTTTAGGCCCCTTGCATTGAAATAAATGCAGTTTACGTTATTAGTCCTACCTTGTCCCTGCCTGCCCTGGCTGTTTAACTCACTTCTGTTCTCAACTGTACCAGTTTCTGATTGATCTCTTTCCTCACTATCTCCCTGGGTCCCACCCCCCCACTTTGCTAGTTTAAATCCTCCCGAGCAGCTCTAGCAAAACTCCCTGCCAGTATATTAGTCCCCTTCCAATTTAGATGCAATCCGTCCTTCTTGTACAGGTCACTTCTACCCCAAAAGAGATTCCAATGATCCAAAAATGTGAATCCTTCTCCCATACACCAGCTCCTCAGCCATGCATTCATCTGCTCTATCCTCCTATTCCTGCCCTCACTATCTCATAGCACCAGGAGTATTCCAGATATTACTACTCTCAAGGATCTCCTTTTTAAATTCCTGCCTAACTCCCTGTAATCTCCGTTCAGAATCTCAACCTTTTCCCTTCCTATATCGTTGGTTCCAATGTGGATAATGACCTCTTGCTGGCCCCTCTCCTCCTGGTGAACATTCTGCACCCTGTCCGAGACATTCTTGATCCTAACAGCAGGAAAGCAACACACCATTCTGATTTTTCATTGCTGGCCACAGAAATGTCTGTCTGTACCTCAGACTGGAGAGTCCCCTAACACAACTGATCTCTTGGAACCAGACATACCCCTTGTTGCATTAGAGCCAGTCTCAATACCAGTGATGGATGGCAGTTATAGGAGGGGGGAAAGTCTCAGATACAGTCACATAGACGGGGTAACTCCAGGAAAGAAAAGAGAGGTAGGCAGCTAGTGCAGGAGCCTTCAAACAGATATGCTGTTTTGGAAAATGTAGGGGGTGATGGATTCTCAGGGGACCGTAGCATGATGAAGGTTTAGTATAATGTCATTGCTGTTGTTCATTATGCTGCTGTTTATAAAGTCCGAGGTCCAATTTTGTTTTCAAAATCTGCCTAATTGCCTTTCCCCAGGCCCTTCAAAGATTTATGGAAATCCCCAGGTCTTTCTGTTCCTGAGCCCTCCCCATGATCATCTGCACACCTCTGTCCCACACACCACCATTGCTACCTTTTTAATCCCAGTCTTAGAATTCATGGTCAAGGGTTTTAAAGACAAGGGCTATGGTATAGGAGGCAGAATTTTTAAAAAAACTGGAGCTAGAACATTCAGAAGTGATGATATGGAGGTGCCGGTGTTGGACTGTGGTGGATAGTCGGAAATCACACAACACCAGCTTATAGTCCAACGAGTTTATTTGAAATCACAAGCTTTTGGAGCACTTCTGATTTCAAAGAAACATGTTGGACTATAAGCTGGTGCCGTGTGATTTCTGACTCAGAAGGAATCTTTTTGAACTGAATGGGGAAATCTGGAACTTCCTCTCCCAAATGATGTGGATACTGGGAGAACGACTGGAGCTGTCAGAACAGAGTTTGACTGGTTTCTGCTCGGTAAGGACATCAAGCAGATTATGTCATCAAAAAAACAGGCAAGTCATGAACTAATGGAAGGGTCAAACAGGCTTGAGAAGCTGTTCCTAATGTCCTTATGGACCATCTTTTTCAGATGTCAATTAATTCAGCACATTTAGTATTTTTGCTTCACATTTCCAATATTCACTTATTTTTCCTTAAGAAACACTAATAAAAAGCCAGGGAACTACAGACCAGTGAGCCTGATGTCAGTGGTGGGCAAGTTATTGGAGAGGATTGAGGGACAGGATTTACATGCATTTGGAAAGGCAAGAACTGATTCGAGATAGTAAGCATGGCTTTGTGTGTGGGAAATAATGTCTCACTCTTAGGCAGTGTTGCTGAGCAAAGAAACCTTGGAGTCAGGTTCATAGCTCCTTGAAAGTGGAGTCGCAGGTAGATAGGATAGTGAAGGCGGCTTTTGGTATGCTTTCCTTTATTGGTCAGAGTATTGAGTATAGGAGTCGGGAGGTCATGTTGCAGCTATACAGGACATTGGTTAGGCCATTGTTGGAATATTGCGTGCAATTCTGGTCTCCTTCCTATCGGAAAGATATTGTGAAACTTGAAAGGGTCCAGAAATGATTTATAAGGGTTGGAGGATTTGAGCTACAGGGAGAGGCTGAACAGGATGAGGTTTATAGAGGTTTACAAAATTATGAGGGGCATGGATAGAATAAATAGACAAAGTCTTTTCCCTGGGGTTGGGGAGTCCCGACCTAGAGGGCATAGGTTTAGGGTGAGAGGGGAAAGAAATAGTCCCGACCTAGAGGGCATAGGTTTAGGGTGAGAGGGGAAAGAAATTAAAGAGACCTAAGGGGCAACGTTTTCACACAGAGGGTGGTACATGTATGGAATGAGCTGCCAGAGGAAGTGGTGGTGGCTGGTACAATTGCAACATTTAAGAGGCATTTGGATGGGTATATGAATAGTGATATGGGCCGGGTGCTGGCAGGTGGGACTAGATTGGGTTGGGTTATCTGGTCGGCATGGACGGGTTGGACCGAAGGGTCTGTTTCCATGCTGTACATCTCTATAACTCTATGACTAAGTGACAAAGAAGATCAATGATGACAGAGTGGTAGATGTTGTCTATGTGGACTTCAGCAAGACATTTGACAAGGTTCCACATGGTAGACTAGTTAGCAAGGTTAGATCACAAGGAACCCAGGGAGAGCTAGCCAATTGGCTTGAAGGTAGCAGTCAGAGGATTTCTTGGACTGCAGACCTGTGACCACAAGGATCCACTGTTTTTTGTCATTTATATAAATGATTTGGATGTGAATATAGGAAGCATGGTTAGTACGTTTGCAGATGACACCAAAATTGGTGGTGAAGTGGACAATGAAGATTATTGCACAGTACAGGTCATTCTCCTATAACGCATATTTCTACAACGTAATATGGCTGTAACGAGATTGGTGAACTGGGAAACTTCTTTTAAAACACAAACTTTAAAAGTGTGTGTTGGCTATAACAAAACTGCACCACCAATACTGTAAGTATATTTGTATAGTGCATGGTCGCACAGGAACATAACTATTGTGTAATAGCAGAATCACCTGTACAACAGGACCTTGATCAGATGGGCCAATGGGCTGAGGATTGGCAGATCGAGTTTAATGTACATAATTGTGAGGTGTTGCATTTTGGAAAGACAAATCAGAGCAGAACATATACACTTAATGAAAAGGTCCTGGGGAATGCTGTCAAACAGAGAAACCTAGGAGTGTAGGTGCACAGTTTTTTGAAAGTGGAGTCACAAGTACACAGTGTGGTGAAGGTGGCGAAGGTGGCATTTGGTACGCTTTCCTTCATTGGTCAGTGCATTGGGTACAGGAGTTGGGAGGTCATGTTCTGGCTGTACAGGACATTGGCCAGTCATTTTTGGAATACTGCATGCAATTCTGGTCTCCCTGCTATAGGAAAGATGTTGTTAAACTTGAAAGGGTGTCGAAAAGATTTACAAGGATGTTGCTAGGGTTGGAGTGTTTGAGCTAGAGGGAGTGGCTGGGGCTGTTTTCCCTGGAGCATCGGAAACTGAGGGGTGACCTTATAGAGGCGTATAAAATCATGAGGGGCTTAGATGAACAGCCAAGGTCTTTTCCCCAGGGTAGGTGAGTCTTAAACTAGAGGGCATAGGTTTAAGGTGAGGGGGGAAAGATTCAAAAGGGAGCTAGGGAGCAACTTTATCACAAAGAGGGTGTGTGTATGGAATGAGCTGCCAATGGAAGTAGTGGAGGTGGGCAGAACTACCACATTTAAAAGACATCTGGATGAGTACGTGAATAGGAAGGGTTATTGGACTAGATCCGTTTAGAATATCTGGTTGGTCTGTACAAGTTGGACTGAAGGATCTGTTTCCATGCTGTAATACTCTATGACTCCATGACGCCAGCCCCTCAGTAATAACCATTAACACATGGACTATAATAGCAGATTCTTGGCCCTGAGTTTGCGAAAGCAATCGAGTTGCTCACAACAGAGTAGCACTCAGCCCTGATGATGAGAACTCTGAACATCATGCAAGTGGGTGAAAGGGATCTCAGCCTGACACTCAGAGCTCATAGTCCTGTGTGTTGTTTCAGACTCAAACACAGACACCTACACCATTTCTAACACAGCTCTCTGGAGTTTTTAAAAACTGGTGCTGAATAATTCAAGCAACACAAGCATGTATCAAAACAGCAAGGCTAAATTCTACAACAATTTCATTGTGTTAAGAGCAGGAACGCACTGGATGTTGGAGGAGGTTTCTGGGGAATTATAAGCACCTGGAATATGTGGCTGGTGCTGACTCTGTACATCTTCAAGGCAGAAGTTGATCGGTTCCTGACTCGGCAGAGACATCATCACACACAAGGTAACTATCTTTTCAGATAACATTTAGTTTGCGAGCTCCTGGACTGGTTTCCATTGAGTGAATGGATCAGAGAGGAATTATCCAGTGTATTGGTGCTGGGTTTGTCTCTGATTTTCATCCGCCCTCTAAGGTTCCAGGGTCAGGGCAGAGGGGACCTGTGACTTCACGATGATCCAGCAGAGGCAGGTGTGATGATCTAACTGGTCACTTCCTGCTCGGCAGTTTGGAACAGAAATGTTTCAGCTGTTTTACTCACAAGTTAGGGTCAACCAGGAATATCTAAAGAAAGCTGGACGGCAATCCTGATATACTGGTGAAATTGCATTTAGGTACCAGCTTGGCACACTCCAAAAAGGTAACATTGGCACCAGAGAGTGCAGTTGACCAAGTTAAGATTAACAGCAGAAATTAAACAAATATGCTTCAATAAGAATGCATAGAATTATGCAGGGTGGCCCGGTGGCTAGCACTATTGCCTCACAGTGCCAGAGACCTGGGTTTGATTCCAGCCTCAGGAGACTGTCTGTGTGGCATTTTCACATTCTCCCCGTGCCTGCATGGGTTTCCTCCCACAGTCCAAAGATGTGCAAGTTAGATGAGCTGGCCATGCTAAATTGTCCATGGTGACCAGGGGTGTGTAGGTTAGGTGCATTAGTCAGGGTAAATATAGGGTTGGGGAATGGGTCCGGGTGGGTTACTCTTCGGAGGGTTGATGTGGACTTTTTTGGCTGAAGGGCCTGTTTCCACAATGTACGGATTTTAATTCTAATTATGCCAGGCATGAGAAAGTATATTTATTGAGAGTCTTAGGGGCATGGGGTTACCTGCACTGGTGCAGAAAAGGCTAAAAATGGATTCAATAGAGCTCTTTTTCCATTTAATAGAAGTTTTCATAGAGCAAATAAAGCAAAATGGTTTCCTTCACTTGGGGAATCAGTAACATTCTCCTTAGACATGACGTTTCAACCACAGGACTACTACTGTCTAGAAAAACAGGGCAGCAGATTGATGGAACACCTCTTCCTGCAAGTTCCCCACCAAGCCACACCATCCTAACTTGCAAATATATTGCTGTCCCTTCACTGTCACTGGGTCAGCATCCTGGAATTCTCTTCCTAAGGGCATTATGCAGCAGTTCAAGAAGGCAGCTCACCCCCACCTTTTCATCGGCATCTAGGGACGGGTAATAAATGCTGGTCCAGTCAGTGACACCCACATCCCATGAGTGAATGAAAAGAAAACAAAAAATTTCAAATCACTAGTTAAAAAGTGAAATGTCGTTAGGAGAAATATTCAGATGCAGTGCATCATTAGAAATCTAAATCTTCATTTAGTTCTCAAATATTACTTTCATATAAGGCATCCTGTTTGTAATCACAGCTTTCTGATGCTTGCTGTACCTGTGTTGTGAGCCAAGTCGCCTCACTGCTTGAAGATTACATTTTCTCTCAATAGTGTTGCCGAGTTCTCTTTTTCCTTTGAATCATTGGTCTCCAACCACTCCAATGGGATGGCTGGTCGTTTGTGCGCTCCTGTGATGGACTTTGTTCATTTTATATTGGGAAACTTGCAGTCTCCACGCTTCAATCCCATCGCACCACAAATTTTTGGGATGTTTGTATTGACTTCACCGCAAATCCAAGTGTGAATCAATAAATTACGATTGATGTTGTGTAAATGAAATTCGACTCTTTGGTGTAAAAGCAAAACACTGCGGATTCTGGAAATCCAAACCAAACAGAATGCTGGTAAAAGTCAACAGGTCTGGGAGTACTGGTGGAGACAAAAACAGGGTTAATGTTTCAAGTCCAGGATGATTCATCTTCAGATGCTGCCAGACCTGCTAAGTTGGCAAACAGTCCTAAGTTAATATTTTCAAACTATGATCCACCACCAGCAAGCAACGTCACCAAGTATTTCATATCTGGGGAGGTTAATGTGAATAAGTAGACTTCTGGATAAGTTCAGCAATCACACAGAAATCAACCACCAAGGCCTTTCCTCATTCCATGAGCAAAGCGGCTGTGGAAATCAACTGAAATTTCAAAACTGCCGCTCAGAGATTTTGGTGTACAGGGTTTTGAAAAGACAGTGGGGAAATGGAGTTGAGATCATGATCAGCCACAGTCCCACAGAAGAACAGAACAGCTGAATAGCCTCCTCTTGATCCTACGTTTCTAACTTGTGTCAGCTCACAAATACTGATGATGATGGAGCACTGCCTGAGGTTTCAGTGGTTCTGCTCATTGGTCTGGCCTAGATTTGGAACAGAATGACTAATTTATCCAAGAAAGCAATATCCTGATTTATCTGGGTCAGGACATGACCCCAGAAAGCAGCTTCGTTTGATGTTTCTCTATGTCTGCATGTTCCATGTGAAACTTTTGAAATAATGCTTTACATAAGATTCTCACTATTATCATACACTCTAGACTTGTGAATTAAAGAGAGAGAGAGAGAGACAGAGACACAGACAGCCACACATACAGATGGCAGGAGCGCGGGGAGAGAGAGAGAGACACACACAGACAGACACACAGACACACACACACACATGGCAGGAGCGCGGGGAGAGGGACAGAGAGAGAGAGAGAGAGAGAGAGAGAGACAGAGAGACATTTACATAGCACTCCAGTATCTCAAACATGTCTGACAAAATGCAGGAGTCATTGCTGTCATGGATAACTTGTAGACAATTTGCCTCCAATTACATGAATGACTAATTAACTCATTTGTACAGCTCCTGAGCTCTTCAGCATCCTGTTTTATTTGTGGCCATCCTTGCTAATAGCCAATGTTGTAAGAACATTAAATAAGAACACAATGACGCGTGATGGACCTGCTCCACCATGCATTACGTTTTTGGCAGATCTTCTCCCTCAATCCCAAGTTCTCATCCTCTCCCACATCTTTTTAGTTCCTTCGCATCTAAAAATTTAGCCATTTGTGTCATGAGCATAATTAATAACTGAATACCTTGGTTCTCTGGGATAAAGAATTCCAATGTTCCTCAACCCTGCTTGAACAGAAATGCCTCCTTCATCTCAATCCTGAATAGCCACCTGTATCCCTGGGATTATGGCCCTGAGATCAAGGCTTCACAACTGGGGGAATCCACATCTATTGTCACAAACTTTTTAAAAGAAAAACTGTGTTTCTAGGAGATTCTTGCAAATTCTCAAGAATACCAATATGTAGGCATTACAAACCTATATTTCCTTACATTATTTTTAATTGATGTTTTGTGTTCTCATATGCACAATTTCCAGGTGGAGACAGTCCTATTAATTCCCATCCTTGTAGCCTGATCATCATTCTGTGTATTTGTAATGAGCAATCATTCAACACCTCCTACAACCAAAGCAATTGGGAGGTTGGAACATTCATTGAATAATACTCCCAAACTCATTGGCCTGCTTTCCGTGGCACCAGAATGTAAATGCATTCCTTTTAGATGTCTCTCAATAAACTCAAATGATGCACCAACGTTGTGTTTTCATCTAGCATTAGCAGTAGCTCTGTCTGCAATGCAGCAGCTGAAATCCTCACTGTTCTTCCAGGATCACGCACCTGGTAGACTAGGAGCCGCATTAGCAGGGCCCTTCTCCTTCCCTACGTTCCTTTGTGCATGCGTTCCAGCCGCATTCATATTTTTAACTTTATCGGTATCAGCCATGGCTCAGTCGCTTACACTCTCCCCTCAGAATCTAGCTGCACTCTACAGATTGACAAGTAGGAGCCAGGTTGATATCCTAGTGTCAATGCTGAGGGAGTGCTGCATTGCCAGATTTACCATCATTCGAACGAGACATTCAACCCATCTGGGAGAAAGTGAGGACTGCAGATGCTGGAGATCAGAGCTGAAAAATGTGTTGCTGGAAAAGGGCAGCAGGAGAATCAACGTTTCGGGCATAAGCCCTTCTTCAGGAACCCATCTGGGCTGTCAGCTGAACCTGAGGTATCTCTCTCATGAGTTCAGAGAGCAGTGGCCTTGCCCGTTTTCAATCCCTCAGCAACAGCACTGGGACAAGCTGACTTCAGCTGGTCACCATCTCACTGCGGTTTGTGGGAGCTTGCTATGCGCTCTTGGCTTCCCATTACCTAGATTGTGTCAGTGATTACATTGCTAATTGACCGTAAAATGGTTCGGGACATCCTGAAGCAGTGAAAGGTGCTGCATAAACAGAAGCAATTTCTTTGTTTCAGAGCAGACTGAAGGATTATGTGGATGCGACAACACCGAATAGCAGAGTACGTGTTGTTTAATGCTTTCCTGGCAAAGGGCAGGCTGAAAATGTTGTCTGCAAACCTGTACTTGCCTTAATTAACATAACTTTGAATTACTTTCCAAAACTCAACATCACATTTCTGTTTGGACGAACTTCACACAATCATGTCACATGCTGTCTTGGAGCTGATATATCAGATGGACCATTCTCTATAATTCACACAGCAGAATCTAGGCAGGCCAGAAGAGATGAGAAACTATGTCTCACACAATGAGCGAAGAACATGCTTTGTTGAGATTCTAGAAAGCAGGAGGTTTTTCCTTGCACTTGCAAACTGTGGTAGCATTGCATTCTGCCGGAGATACCAACTCTCAGCAACTTTTGCAATTTACTGTTCTCCTTTATCACCCAAAACCAGACAGAGCTTACCTTCTGTAGGGCTATTAATTTTCCGTATGGCCTCCAAGTGCTCCGTCCAAATTTAATTTTGCATCGATAGCTGGGTTAACGTATCAAATCATAATCACAGTGCTGCCCTCGATCAACAGAACAATCCTATACAGAGACAAGTGCAGTGCTGCAAAGTCCTACAAAAGTGTTCTTTATTCTGCTAACTTTCTCATCATGTAAAGTGAGCCCTCATTTTGTTAATGTTACATTTTTTACCGGGGCAATGAACTAAAATCAGCTGGAACCAACAGAGATGACAAATGATGCAATTCATCATCTTCAGCCACATTGTAAGCTGCACACCTTCCTTTGACAGGATACCTGCTCCAGAGCATGTCTTCAAGTTTATTATAACCACCCACAATACATAACAATGACATGCATTTCTACAGCACTTTTAGGACAGTAAAATGGCCACAGCAAGATTCAGACAAAATTGGGTTCTGAGCCACTTAAGGAGATATCCAGACAGGTGACCAAAAGCTTGGCCCAAAGGTTTTGAGAAACAACTTAAGAGAGTAAAACTGAGAGGCGGAAATGTTTAAAGAGGGGATTCCAGAGGTTAGGAGCCAGACAACTGAAAGCACAGCTCCCAATGGGACAGCACTGTCATACAGAGACATAGCCCCAAGAGCAGAACTGAAGGAGCTCAGATCTCCGGGAAGGTTGCAGGGTTGGAAATGCGACAGAGATATGAGGGGAACAAAAATAGAAACTGCTAAAAATACTTGGGAATCTGATGCTGCCAGAACCGCTGAGTTTTTCCAGCAATTCCTGTCTTTGTCTCCGATATCCAGCATCTGCAATTCTTTCGGTTTTTCATTTAGAGATAAGGATGGTTTGAAGACATTGATGGATTTTAAACAGGGAAGATTTTAGGACAGGGTGTTGCTGGCTTGGGGATCCATATAGGCTAGGCTTACTTTGCAATCTTTTCCAAGCCTATCCCACCACCAGGAAGCGAGGTCAACCTGAAATTAATAGCTGCTGCCCAGGGGAAGGGATAATCCTGACATTGTCACCTGGTTACAAATTGAGGAAGGCTCTTGCGGAAAAGGAGGTCAATTCCAGAGATGAAACCTCTCCACTTACAGTTCCAGATTGTTCCACCAATGATCTGAATCAGAGAATTCCTACAGTGTTGAAAGAGGCCATTTGGCCCATTGAGTCTGCACCGACCCTCTGAAGAGCATTCCACCCAGCCCCAGCTCCCCACCCTATCCTTGTAACCCCACATTTCCCATGGCCAGTCCACCTAACCTGTACATCTCTGAACCGTGGTAGGAAACTGGAGCACACCCACGCAGACGGGGTGGAATCAAACCTGGGTCCCTGGCGCTGCGAGTAGGCAGTGCTAACCACTGAGCCAATGCAGCACCCACATCTGTTGTGGCATTATTTCAGTTGCAGAATGGGTGGACAGAGCTTCAATTTAATATTTCACCCAAAAAACAGCACACCTCCAACAGTGCATCATCCCTTAGTAATCCTGTGGAAGCTTAGATTTTGTGCTCAAGTGTTTGGAGTGGGGCTTGAACCTACAACCTTCTGACTCTGAAATGAGAACTGAGCCATGACTGACCCCAATAAAATGCAACTGAACATTCAAGCTTATCTCTGCTTGCCCAATGTGTGTTCCTGTCTCCAAATTACATCTTTAAAAAAATGACCCACCAGGAGTTTGCTGTGTGAACATCGCTGCATTTGTTACATGACAACAGCGAGCACATTTCTAAAGCACTTCAATGGTTGGGAAGCACTTTGGCATAACCAGAGGTAAAAGGTGTAACAGAAACGTAACATTTTGTCCCAATATGCTGTTTGAATTACTAAGCTTCGATTGCTGTGTGCAGTTTGTTCAGTACCACACTTGTTTGGTGACTGCCACATGTTTATTAATAGGCATACACCCCTCCAAAGAAAACATTTGGAAAGACAGCATCATGATTGTGGTCAAAAGAAACAGACCGTGTTACCAAAAATGTCCACCTTGTGCTTATTATCAAGAATACTAAATTTCAAAGGGAGCAACAATTTATATTACATGAGTAAAGGGGCAAAACTGAAGTGACTTGCCATCAATCAGCACCTTTTTCTGATGCAGTACAAATTATCCTTGCCTTTAAAATTAGGCATTCTTACACCTGTCCTGATAAATACAAGGCAAAAAGCTTGTCACTCTTTCCCAGCGATACTCCTGTCCTACCAAGTGACTACTTTCACATTGACCCCCAGTGAAAAAAAAAGGTTCTATGTTTCCTTATCCTCTGCTGCTGATGGAATTAACAACTTCGTCACGAGATAATCACTGTATTCTCAACACTAGCGAAACAAAATGGTGGTCCTACCACCTCTCTCTCTCTCTTTTCCCTGAAGAAATCTCTTTCAATGAAATGAAAATGAACACAAGAGCTTGTCGCCTGAAGTATTATCTTAAAGGAGCTGTGAGCGTCTCTCTATTTAAAATGTTCACATAATTTGAAACAATAAATATTCTCAAAGCCCAGGCAAAGACACTTCCATACTTACAATGTGGAGGTGCTGGTGTTGGACTTGAGGGGGACAAAGTCAGAAGTCACACAACACCAGGTTATAATCCAACAGGTTTATTTAAAATCACAAGCTTTTGGAAGGTTGCTCCTTTGTCAAGTACCCGGTGAAGAAGCAGCGCTCCGAAAACTCCTGATTTTAAATAAACCTGTTGGACTATAACCTGGTGTCGTGTGACTTCTGACATCAATGTTTAGTGAGAGAATAATAAACACACTTCTCAATTTTAGCTTTTGAAGCTTAAAATAATCCCAATTTATCTTTCGTTCCCCCTCTACTATTGAAGTATTAGCTGTGGCTCAATGGGTAACATTATCTTCAACAAGTCAGAAAGTGATAGGGTCACTTTCAACTCCAGAGCCGAGAGTTCCCAATTCAGGTCAGTGGTGCCTACATGGAGGGAATTCTGCACTACTGGAGGCACGTCTTGCAGATGATCCCTCAAACTGAGGCTCTGGCTTTCCTGTCAGGTAGATATAAAAGATCCCAAAGCTATTTATCGAAGAAGAGAAGGAAAATTCTCCACAGTCCCAATATTAATTCCTCAACCAACATTGGTGATAAAAATGGAATGTCTGGTCATTATCTCATTGTTGTGCATGGGAACTTGCTATGTGCAGATTGGCAACTACACCTCTTACAGTATAACAATGGCTACACTCCAAAAGCAGTTACTGTGGTCCAGACTGAAACCCCCCTCAAAATATATTCAGAAGACTCAAGACCCTAACTCTTTCTTATTTTAAAGAAAAGTGCCAGACATTGCGTTCCAGATGCAATTCAATTGGTCAACCTACCAGATTTGAAGCAAAACACACTTTATTCATACATTGTAGTTAAAATACAACAAAGAGGAGGATTGGAATAACTTAACGATGTAGGAAAACTTAACAAAATAATAGATCATTTAACTACCAAACAGAAACTGTTCCAATATGGTAACACTCCATAAACACTCCCCTGGCAAAGACAAATTCAGTAAAATAGATTGTCTCACAGGCAATTCTCCAGTTCCAGAGGAAAAGAACATCAAGGCAAAACTCAGAGAGAGAGAGTAGCAGGGAGAGATGTACTGCAGCTTCCACCCAGCTTCAAGGCCCTGCAACAACTAGTAAAAGCTAAAAACTAGAAATCCTGGTTCTGAGAGAGCCTGACTCCACCCATTCAGACTGCTTCTATTGTTCCAACTTAAAAAAACCCAAGGCCTCTTAAACTGTTTACTCTGTTGAGTCGGAGTAGAATGCTCAGTACCTCTGCCATAAAGCCTCCGTTCAAAAACAAAGGACAGCACACAAGTCATAGTATTGTCACACAATTCTTTGGCTGCAATTTGCTTTGTGACAAGCTGAGGAAGTGAATAGTGCTATATAAATGCAATATATTCTCCTCTTTAGTCTGCCATGAGGCTTCAAATGCGCAATATCAGCACTTTATAACATTCTTATCTTGGAAAGTTTCTAATATTCTTAAGTGTCTATCATCCAGCTCACTTCTGAAGTCATTTAGAAAACAAAAAGAAAATAGATGCAGCAGCAGCACAGAAAGATTGATAATGACAGAAGCTGAGAAATTGGACAAGGGCAGAGTAATGTACCCTGGGAATAGCAGGTACAGAGTAGCTAATAATTCCATTTCATTGATAGTCTGTAACTCTGTCCAAACACAGCCTGCAGCTTCTGTGTTGAAGAAAAAGTTCCTGATGGTCTCCAAAAACATGAAAGAGGATTTCCAGGGTTTTCATTTGGTCAGAAACATTGTGGGCTGTTTTTGGATTTTGAGTTGAGAGAAAGGAATTTAGAGAAAAAGATTTTTAAAAGTAATATTTTGAGTTTAATCGGTTCAATCACGATCTTTGTTGGGGGATTTTAATCACTTTCCATTGCCACAGACTTCTGTTTATATCACAGTCAAGAAGATCTGACAACAACTCATTTTATTTCATTGGATTTCTGTGAATTGACATGTATCATTCCTGAAATGCAGGAAGCAGCCATTCGGCCTTCTCATGTTGTTCCATCATTCAATTTGATCTTATTTAACTCCATCTCCCTGTCGTGGTTCTGTGAAACAAAACTGCATCTCCTGACCTAACACAAACCTGGCAGCCTAAGTTTGGGTATTTTCAAACGGACTCCCAGCGTTCATGGCTTTTTTTTTTCCAGAGAGTGAGTTCCAGATTTCTTGTACCTTTTGTCAGAAAAACTGCTTCAAGCCATCACCTCCTGAACAGCTAGCTCTTAGTTTAATTTTGTGCCCCTTGTTCTGCAACCCCTTATCGGAAGTAGTACTTTCTCTCTAAACTACTTTCATTTAATCATCTTAAACAGACTCTCACCATAATTTTGTACACCCAAGGTCTAATCTATACAACCTGCCCTTACAATTTAACCCATCTTCCTGATATTGTATTGGTCAGAAGGCAATTTTCTGGGTTTTTTTTGTTGTTTTAGGAACAAATAATCAAGTGGCAATCAAATGAGGCAGAAATATGGGTCCAAAATGTGTGAAACTGGGGTGAAGGGGGTGGTACTGTGACTGCCATATAAGAATTAATACTTGAAATATCACACTGTAAATGCAGGAATAGGAAATACCATAGATTGACAACTGGGCAAAAATGTAGATATATGGCAAATAGTGTTTTCCATAAATTTTAATTAGTCAATAGCAAATAAACTATACAAGTTCTAGTTGAAAATACCATCTCAGTTCCAGAGTGAAAGCTGCACTTAGCTAAATCTAAACTGCAGAAGTTTGCAAATTGGAACATTAATAGGAATTCCTTCACATCAGTATTTATTTTGTTAACTGGTCATTTGAGTCACTATATAGCAGGGTTGGGGAGGGAAAATAAAAACCATATGTTTGTTATTGATCTCAGGAAGGTGTATAGGTGCATGTGATTATAACGAGGTCAGCCAGATGGACCTCAGAATATGTGTTCCCTGATTTAATGAGATTAACAGCCCCAATCAGGGAGCCCTGGCTGACAGATATTAACAGGAATGTCAGATATATCTTTTTCATTCTGAGAGCTGGCTCTGAGAGAGCTGGATCAGTGTCAAAGACTCTCCACATGTAAATAAAGGGTGACATCGTGACAAGACATGCATTCATGTGCTAAGCTTGAGCTTGTTTAGCAGTGTGTGTTCTGTATGTGCTAGACTTGAGGGCATCCATACAAGAGGGTATGAGCAAATGCATACTGGAGGGTGGTGCACATGTGAAGTTATGGGGGTGTGTGTTACATGTATGGTGTGCATGTGTTTTTTTTAATTCACTCCTGGGACATTAGTGTCGCTGGCTGAGCAGCATTTATCGCTAATCTCTATTCACCCCCAGGGGTAGTTAAGAGTCAGCCACATTGCTGTGGGACTGGAGTCATGTGTAGGTTAGATCAGGCAAGGATGGCAGATTTCTTTCCCAAAAGGACATCAATGAACCAGATGGGTTTTTACAACAATCGACAGTGGTTACACAGTCACCATTCGCGCTAGCGTTTAATTGCAGTGTGGGAAAAATGTGGCAGTGGCAGGTATGTGGGGGGGATCTGTGTGTAAGTGAGGGACATGCCTGACTGCACAGGTGAGAAAGTATCTACGTGCATGGTATGTCTGTGAGGAGCATGTCTGTACTTAGTGCGATTGAGTGGCATATGCAGTGAGCCTGGTTTTGAGTGAGGGGTGTGCATGTTGAGAGTTAGAGGGCGATGCTTTCAGAGTTGTGGGGAAGGGAACATGGGGATGAGAACAGGTACTGTCTGGTTAGTGAGGCTACCCTGGATTAATATCATGCGCACATCCTCAGATTGCAAAAGTAGCAGCATGGCTGAGGTACCAGAAAGCAGCTAACTGCTGTATCCAAGCAACAACCAGAACCTTCCACACAGAGGAAAAAAACTAGATGGGGTGGGAGCCATGCAATTGCAGAAGTCACCAGCAAGAGTATCAGATAATTGAATGATTTGGAGATGCCGGTGTTGAACTGGGGTGTACAAAGTTAAAAATCACACAACACCAGGTTATAGTCCAAGGTTTAATTGGAAGCACACTAGCTTTCGGAGCGACGCTCCTCCACAATCACCTGATGAAGGAGCAGCGCTCCGAAAGCTCGTGTGCTTCCAATTAAACCTGTTGGACTATAACCTGGTGTTGTGTGATTTTTAACTTAGAATAATTGAAAAGTTTCTGGCCATTCCAAATACAAATAATGTGAAACATTACAGTAATACACCCATCCACCAAACTGGGTGATGTTCTGTTCTTCACTTATTTTTCTCGAAAAATTCACTTATCTTATGAAATAGAAATAAAACAGACCAATTGCGGGGTTTATGGCATTTGTGCAAATTCAATCATTTTTTGAAAGAAGTGGGAAGAGGGTCATTTTAAAAACTGGGAATAGACGGATGGAGTTCCGATAAACTGTATTTGTCCCAGGGAGACTTTTACATAAGTTTACAAGTCTCACCCGTGGAATCAGCTTTAATGAAGACCATTTGGAGCAATTTCAGCTGTCAACCTGCATTTGGCAAGTAGATGGCAGTAACGACATAGTCTCCAACTGCTAATGTACAGACCGAAGGTGCTGCCTTCCCCAAAACACAAAAGAGAGAAATGCAATGAATTAGAAACTTTATATATTTTTTTTGTCAGAGCTTCCAAGAGTTTCTGGGGAGGTGTAAAATACAAATTGAAAATATGCAACAAAGGAAATGCACATTGCATTCAATTCACCAATTCCTAGATCCCAACCTTTATGGATTTTCAAAACAAATTGCTAGAGGGATTCTGCATTTGGGGTTTCTCCATCCTGGACAGCAGCACAGTATTGCGGTGACTGGCATTGTCTATTCACCAGCAATAAAGTGCCATTGTGTTCCTGGTGAAACCAGAGGCCAGTTTAAAATGCTGCGTGTTTGTGTGAACGCAGTTGCTAGGGAACAAATATGCCAGCTCCTTCCCTAGCAGAGATGGCCAGAGTCAGACAACAAGCAAATTCCACCAGCCACAAACACAGAAACAATCTCAAATTATTTGGTTTTGACCGCCAAATGACCCCTGATTCTAATGAGTCTGACACACCATTCGCCCTTTCCTAAACGTGCATTCTTCACCCAATAAAACCCACACAGCCCATGACCCACAGGAACTGCCTGTAGCATCACTACCCTCCATAGCTCATGTTTATTGACCATTGAGAAACACCAGTGCCGATCGAGAGAAGTTTTCCCCTGGCCTATACAACAACATGAAACGTGCAGACAGCTGTTTCCTTGTAAATCCACCCCCCACAACTGTCCCCACACTCCCTCAAACGACAACAAAAAAAAATTGTCATTGTGCAAGTGACCTTTTCCCCTCGCTGGAGATGGACATAAATGAGGCCAGACTGTAACCTTTTCACCTGCACGATAACCAGTCCTGCTCATCTGCCAGCTGACAATGTGGATGCATCCCTCGTGCATTTACGGTGCTGCTCTGGTGCCATTTCAAACCTTGTTACAAAGCCCCACATTCCTCTTTCTGTGTCCCTCACACACCCAAAGGCCGTCGTGTCCGTGTTTAGTGTCAGCAACTGTAAACATTTACGATGCAATCGCTCACACAGCTCGCTTCTCTTTCCTGAAAAAGATCTGCAGGAGCCACAGCTTTAGAATCAAGTCTTTAATGGACCTTCATTCCCACCAGGGTACAGGGAAAATATTAACATTATTAAACAGTGTGTGATCAGATGCAGAGCCTCCCCTCTATCCTTCGGAACAAATATTTTCATAACAAACATTTCCATTTGTATTCATCCCAAGACACCAAACATCTTGTTCTTTAAAAAAAATGTCTGGTCATAGTGTTCTGCCATTTGGGTTCAAATTTGGAGTTTAACCAAACTGAATTGTGAGCCACACACAATTTGACAGTGAGGGGACACAAATGGGAGGTCCTTGGAGGGTGTCAGTGGATCTATGAAATTAACTTGGTTAACCGATTATAGGATGGATTAAAAAGAAGGAAAAGCTGGACTCAGTCATATAGTCATAGAGATGTACAGCACGGAAACAGACCCTTCAGTTCAACCCGTCCATGCCAATCAGATATCCCAACACAATCTAGTCCCACCTGCCAGCATCCAGCCCATATCCCTCCAAACCCTTCCTATTCATATACCCATCCCCAGTCACCTGGCTCTTTGAGCCATCTCCACCATTCAGAAGGATCTTGGCTGCTCTCCAGCTTGACTGCAAAGACAACAGCAACTAAGGAAACATTAAAAAAATCAAAGTGAGCAACTGGGGAATCACCAGCACATTTTGTCCTTCGCCCAGTTTTCTCTTCCATTTGATAGAATTAGACTTAGAATTAGCTTTGTTGTCACATTTACTCAAACGAGTACAGTGAGAAACTTCATAAGGTGTCACTTACAGCGCTGTCATAGGTGCAAAGGTACCCAGGTACAGCTACTTCATTTACAACAGGTTAGAAAACAGAGAAATAAAAAGTCCGGCATTACAAAAAAACAACGGCCTTTCAACCCAGACCACACTGGCACCTTGCTCATAAAGAGCCATGGGGTGGTGAAAGGAATTGAATTTTGCTAGAAGTATAGAGTACATGATATAGTTTCAATGTGACATCTCAATACTGCATGTACCCCAGCAGCTACTAATAGCTTTTAATACTCCTTATAAAACTCAAACATCTCATCAGGTATTGAGAAATGCAAATATAAAGTCCAAGAGCAGCTGCAAATATGCGATCGCCTGGTTGCATCACCATCCAAGATGCTCCATAATGAACATTACAATTCTTCACAATGAATCTTTTGCCAATTTTAGCTGTTTCTTGTATGTGTGCAGACACTGCAGCAATATGACAAGGTCCCACTAACAATGAAGGTATGAGGAAGGTGGATGTGATGGATTGGAAATGTAAATTAATTAATAGACAGACAATGGTTAGTGTTTAAAGAACTAATGACTTGTTTTCAAACACAAGGCATTCCTATCAGGCAAAAAAACCAACAGGAAAAGGGTGAGTGACACACTTAACAAGGGAAGTTAAAAATAGTATTAAAGTAGGATGGTTTTGTAGTCTAAAGGTCGTAACCTGAGGATTAGGAGAATTTTAGAATTGAAAGGAGCAGAGAGAAATTGATAAAGGAAGTAAGAATAGAATATGAATGCAAAATAGCAAGAAACATAAAAACAGATTGTGAAAGCTTCTGCAGACATGTAACCCGGAAAAGATTAGCAAAGATAAATACAGGCTGGTTATAGGCAGAGATAGGAGAATTTATAATGGCTCAAAGGTAGAAGACAGAGGGTGGTGGTTGAGGGTTGTTTTTCAGACTGGAGGCCTGTGAACAGTGGAGTGCGTCGGGGGTCATGTTGTGGCTGTACAGGACATTGGTTAGGCCACTGTTGGAATATTGTGTGCAATTCTGGTCTCCTTCCTATCGGAAAGATGTTGTGAAACTTGAAAGGGTTCAGAAATTATTTACAAGGATGCTGCCAGGGTTGGAGGATTTGAGCTATAGGGAGAGGCTGAACAGGCTGGGACTGTTTCCCTTGGAGCGTCGGAGGCTGAGGGGTGACCTTATAGAGGTTTACAATATTATGGATAGGGTAAATAGGCAAAGTCTTTTCCCTGGTGTCGGGGAGTCCAGAACTAGAGGGCATAGGTTTAGGGTTAGAGGGGAAATATATAAAAGAGATCTAAGGGGCAACATTTTCACACAGAGGGTGGTACGTGTATGGAATGAGCTGCCAGAGGAAGTGGTGGAGGCTGGTATAATTGCAACATTTAAGAGGCATTTGGATATGTATATGAATAGGAAGGGTTTGGAGGGATATGGGCCGGGTGCTGGCAGGTGGGACTAGATTGGGTTGGGATATCTGGTCGGCGTGGACAGGTTGGACCGAAGGGTCTGTTTCCGTGTTGTACATCTCTATGACTCTGTGACTCTATAATACAAAATAGGGAAATGTGTACCTTGTGTGTGTTTTACAACAGAGAAATTATTGAAGTAACTTTTGTTTTTCTTTTAAGGAGAAGACACTAGAAGCCTTCTTGAAATAATCAAGATTCAAGAATCGAGCGAGTGGGCAATGAAAACAAACCGGTATTATTAAAAAGTAGTATTGGAGAAATTAATGGAACTAGAAGTTGAAAATCCCAGGGGCCCTTCACGCTAAAGTGATAGATTCACTATCTTTGTAACTATGAGTGATCATCTTTCAAATATTATGATTTGGGGTTATATACTAACAGGAATTGAGGATTGGTTAAGAGGCTGAAAGCACCAAATAGGAATAAACAAGTCATTTTCAGGTTGCCAGCCTGTGAAGAGTGAGATACTTCAGAATCTACAGCAATGATTTGGATACAGGGAGCAATTTTAATATTCCCAAGGCATGCAAAACTTGATGGGAATGTGAGTTGCAAGGAGGATGCAATGAGGGTTTAGATTTAAACAGGCCGAGTCAGTGTTGTATCGTGGATAAATGAGAGGTTATCCACTTTTGGGAGGAGGAATGGAAGTGAAAGGTATTTTTAAAATGGTGAGTGAATGAAAAATGTTGTGCACAAAGGGACGCAGGTGTACTTGTTCATGTCTCACTGAAGGCTAGCATGCAGATGCAGCAAGCAGTTTGAAAAGCAAACTCTATGCGAGATTTTATAGCAGGGGGATTTGAGGAGAGGAGCAAAAACATCTTGCTTTAAGTTGTAGAGAAAACTGGATAGATTGCACCTGGAGTTTTATGCGCAGTTCTAGTCCCCTTACCCAGGGAAGGATCTATTTGCCAGAGAGAGAACATAGTGGATGCTCACAAGATGAATTCCTGGAATAGACAGACTGTCCCAAGAAGGCATTGAGAGGCCTGGAAGATAACCAATGTTGTCCCATTGTTTAAGAAAGGCAGCAGGGATAATCCAAGGAATTACAGGTTTGTGAGCCTCACATTGGGAAATTATTGGAAAAGATTTTCAGGGACAAGATCTATACCGCATTTAGAAGTGAATGGACTGATTAGCAATAGACAGCGTGGGTTTGTCTGGGGGGAGGTCACGCCTCACTAACTTGATATCGAGATTTTTGAGGAGGTGACAAAGATGATTGATGAGGGAAAAGCAGTTGATGTTGTCTGCACGGACTTCAGTAAAGCTTTTGACAAGGTCCCTCATGGCAGACTAGTACAAAAGGTGAAATAACATGGTATCAGGTGTGAGCTAGCAAGATGGATACAGAACTGGCTAAGTCATAGGAGAAGGAGGGTAGTGATGGAAGAATGCTTTTCGGAATGGAGGGCTGTGATCAGTGCTGGGGCCTCTGCTGTTTATGCTCTACATAAATGATTGGGAGGAAAATGTGGCTGATCTCTTTCATAAGTTTTCAGATGATACAAAGATTGATGGAGTTGTGGATAGTGAGGAAGATTGTCAAAGGGTGCACCAGTGTATAGATCAGTTGAAGACATGGGCAGAAAAACAGCAGATGGAGTTTAGTCCAGACAAGTGTGAGGTGATGCATTTTGGAAGGTCAAGTACAGATGGAAATTATACAGTGAATGGCAGAACCCATGGGGAGTATTGATATGAAGAGGGATCTGGGTATGCAGGTCCACAGATTACTGAAGGTGGCAGCACAAGAAGATAAGGTAGTAATAAAAAGCCTCTGGCAAGCTTGCCTTCATTGGAAGGGGCATGGAGTATAAGGATAGGCAAGGTATGCTGCAGCTTTATAGAACTTTAGTTAGGCCACACTTGGAATATTGCGTACAGTTCTGGTCACCACATTACCAGAAGGATATGGTTCTTTGGAGAGGGTACGGAAAAAGTTTTATCAGGATGTTGCCTGGTACGAGGGAGTTTAGCTATGAAGAAAGAAGGATAGACTGGGTTTGTTTTCACTGGAATACAGTAGGTGAAAGGTGACCTAATAGAAGTTTAAAATGGGGGTTGAGTTGGAGTTTAAAAGAGATGTGTGAGGCCAGGTTTCCACATAAAGGGTGGTGAGTGCCTGGAACATGCTATTGGGGGAGGTGGTGGAAGCAGACCCAATAGCAACATTCAAGAAACACCTGAATAAATAAATGAATAGGAAGGGAACAGAGGGATAAGGATCCTATAAGTAAAAGCAGTTTTAGTATTGAAGGGCAAAATGTGTCAGTGCAGGCTTGGAGGGCCGAAGGGTCTGTTCCTGTGCTGTAATGTTCTCTGTTCTAATATTCTAGTTTGATGGAATAGGAGGCGATCTCATAGAAGCTCACAAAATTCCTCAAACAGAGAGTGTCAATTCAGAAAGGATTCCTGGTTATGAGGTCTCAAACCAGGGGACACTATCTCAGATTAAAGAGGTAGCCATTTAGGGCTGAGGTGGGGAGAAAGTCCTTCTTTGCTCAAAGGGTAGTGAATCTATATAATCCTCTAACCCAGGAGGCTGTGCAGAGTTAAACATTAAGTAAAGTTCAAGACAGAAATTGATAGATTTCTAGTTACCAATAACACCAAGAAATATGAAGATAGTGGGAATATGACATTGAGGTTTATGATCAGCTCTGATCTAGAATAGGAGAGGATTAAGGGGCTGAATGGCCGAAGCCTGCCTTCGATGCCAGAATCTCACTTTTGGTGATGTTGGTGAAGAGGGGAATGTTAACCAGGAAACCCGGAGAGACATCCCACAATCTGAATTGTGGAGTGCAGTCTTGAAAGGCCACATGAATGGCTGACAGAAAAACAACCAAAAGGACAGTGTCAGAATGCAGCAGCTCTTCAATGCAGCAATGCGGTTGTGAGCAGTAACTAGCCAGCCTTCAATTCTGCTCTGCCATTCAACAGCTTATCTCCAATTCCCCACATGCACCCCATCTTCCTCACCTCCAATTCCCCACATGCACCCCATCTTCCTCACCTCTAATTCCCCACATGCACCCCATCTTCATCTCTTTGAGACCAATTATCCATCTTGGCCTTGAATATTCCCAACAACAGAGCAACCATAACCATATGGATTAGAGAATGCCAAAGATTTAACCCTCAGAGTGAAGCAATATTTCCTTATCTCAGTGCCAAATGACCAGCCCCCTTAGCCTGGAGAAGTACTGGGTGGTGAAATGAATTTCCAAGTCATGGGGAAAGAATATGAGAGTGGGTTAACTGGGACAGTTCTACCAAAGAGCCAGCACAGGATGATGGGCCAAGTGGCCTTTGCCTGGTGTATATCATTCTGAGACTTTGGAAAACAAAAGAGCTGTAGAAAAATAATAGTCAATAACATATTGTTACAATATGTTGAAAATGACACATTTCCTGCAGGAACATCAACTCACAAACATATGAAAATGACATCATCCTTCGGCTGAATTCCTGCCTGCTTTTCCCAACGGGTTGTAACCTTTTGTGAAAATTCATACAAACGTACAAAATTAATGCACAGTCAGGCCCTTCAGCCCCTGGAACGTACTCTCCCATTCATTGCTGCTCCACTTGTGTTTCAATTTTCAACATCCCCATCTACTCCCAACATCCTTCAATTTTGTGCCTAACATGGATCTATTCATCCAGGCTTAAAATACTGACGAAGGAAGAAGAATAGTTAATTGATGTTGTGGTTGGGAGGAAGAAAGAGGAGAGGATAGATCAAAGAAACATCATTACAAAATTTCACATGAAGTTCATGATAAATGTGTCAGGATTAAGATTAATCCAAATTCCAGACTTTTTGTCAAGCAGTGCCGTGCATCCCTCAGCACTGACCCTCCGACAGCGCAGCGCTCCCTCAGTGTCGACCCTCCGACAGTGTGGCGCTCCCTCAGCACTGACCCTCCGACAGCGCGGCGCTCCCTCAGCACTGACCTTCCGACAGCGCGGCACTCCCTCAGCACTGACCTTCCGACAGCGCGGCACTCCCTCAGTGCCAACCCCTGACAATGCAGCGCTCCCTCGGCACTGACACTGAGACAGTGCTGTCCAAAACTCGCTGCCTTGATTTTGTGTTCATTTCTGGAACGGAGGTTTTGAATCCACAACCGCCTGAGGGAGGGGCCTGCCAGCAGCCACTTGTAATACAGACAGAGTTTAACACAAGCAACTTAAATATATTCTGCAAACATTGCTATAAAATTCTTTGGATATAAAAATTCTTCTTTAAACATTCACCAAAACCGCTAATGCCATAAATTAAACCATGAGACAGCCCAGATATTCATCTGCACTTATTTAATTACATATCCTTCATCTGTGGTTTCTTCTTTTCTGAGTGACTTGTCGCATGTAATAAAATTGGATGAAAATATGTTGAAAATTACTAGAGAACAATTTGCAAAGCACAGCATTTAAAAAGGGGGTTGAAAATGTTTACATTCCGAATTGGGAAAATGATGATTTCCAGATCACACCTTTTACTCCCAAGGAAGAGATCAGCCAATGTTCTGCCTCTCCTGACAAACTCAAGGATCCATTTGACCTTTAGCCTAAAACAGATTATTATCATGGACAATTCCCAAGTATTCCCAAATGTGCAATCAAGCTCCATTCTACCAGGCACAAGCTGAACAATTATCCCATTCAGTACTTACCAATACGAGTGCATGCTTCAACATGTGAGTGAAAGTGTGACTGGAAGGGGATGGGGAGTGAGTGCAAGTGAGTGTGACTGTGTGTGAGAGTAAGTATGGGGAGTGAGTGTGGCTTGTGGGTGTCAGTGGAAAATTATCAGGAATGAGCGACTATGAGGAGTGAGTGCGACTCTGTGTGAGTGGTGGGTGTGAGAGAGTGCAGGGGATGGAGGGGTACAGGGTGAGAATGTGTATAAGAGAGTAGGGATGGAAAGGGGAGTATAAGTGGGTGGGGTGTGGGAGAGGGGAAGGGTAGGGCAGTGAGGGTGAGAATGGGGGAGAGAGGGGGAGGGGGAGGGTAGGGCAGTGAGTGAGGGGGGAGGGTAGGGGAAATAGGAAGAGGGTGGTGGGTGGGGGTGTGGGTTCCTTAGTTTTCCCCGCTTTGCCCTGTGTCCTGTTCCAGCAGGATTTCTGTCACCATCCTGGGGCGGCTGTGGACCAACATTAAAGCAGTGATTCTTCCCACGGATTCAGCAAAGGCCTAGACCGAGCTCCGTGCAAACCCCAGCCAAGTGACACAGTGCTCCCGCCCCTCCACCTCCCTGATGGCCACATTCCATCTCATCTCCCTGAAGCTTTCTGCTGGAATGGCTATTCTACAGAACAAGCAAAGAACTGTTCAGTTTGCAGTATCTCCGTTTGAGAAGAAGGAGCTCCTGTCTCTGTGCCACTGAGCTGGAGTAAGGATTGGACATGGGTACTGAGCTCCACACCATCACTGATGTACTCACAGGAGGTGTACGAGAGAATGGGCCTTAGGTTTAACATCCAGAAGACAAAACTCTTTCAGCCTGCTCCCACACACAATGGTTCCAGAGTATCAAGACTGTAGTGATGATGTGGACAATTCCCAGACCATGGAAGCCTCCTTTCAGCCAGGACAACGGAATGCGACGTGGCCTCTTTTAAGCAGCTGTCATTGGGTCATCAAGAACTGAATGTTTGATCACAGAATCCTCAAAGCTGACACCAAGCCAGTGACCTGCAGGACAGCAGTTACCATGCCTCTGGCCGTGGCACAGACACAGATAGAGGACAGCAAACAGCTCAAATTACTCAGGAGATATCACCGGCAAGGCCTCTAAAATGCTACAAAACCCATCGGGAGGATAGAGATCTATCCCTCTCCCAGCCCAGCCTCGAGACGCTGCTCACTGTCCAACACCATGAAGAGCTGAGCAGATTGACAGCTCCCCACATGTTGTTGTGAATCTCATGGTCAATGCGGAACATTGCCTGCTCCCCTCCCACTCTTCTCAACGCAAACCAGTTTGTTCCACCAACACACTGGGGACCATAAAACTCCAGCAGAGGAGAGATCCCACAAGATCGCAAGAAGGGATTTTGATCCCTCAGGTCTCTTTGCATTATGTAACCTCAGCCTTTTTCAAGCCAGTGGGTAACAGGCACAGACCATGTTTCAGGAGCACACAGCTGCCCTCCAGTATGAAGCCATGGTGCAGGCCCATGCCTGTAGTGGGCAACATATGAGCTGGCAGGATTGTCTCCCCATGTTAGTGTGGAGGAAAGGAGGAAATGCATTTCTCAAGTGCCGGAGGGTCAGTGTCGAGGAAGCACAGCGCAGTTGGAGGGGCATTTCTGATGGAGTCCTGTATTCTTAAAGAAAAAATCATCTTTTGGACTGTACATTAAATAAGGCTTTATCTGCTTGTTTAGCTGGATGTAAAAGGTCCTGTAGTTACTATTTCAAAGAATAAGGGAGTTCCCACCAGTGTCCTGGTCAATACTTAGCCAACAATCAACACCAGATCTGATTATCAGGCTGTTATCACATTACTGTTTGTAGGATCTTGCTGTGTACAAATTTGTTGCCTTTTTCCCCCACAACAATGACTACTTTTGAAAAAGTTCTTCATTGGCTACAATGAGCATTAGGATGCCCTGGGGATGTAGAAGGTGATAGATGAACGCAGCTTTTAGTTTCCCTCTCAGTAGCTGAAAGGTGACAGGTCTGTTTTTAACCTTAGTTTCTGATCAGCAGGCGTTTCAGGTTCTTACTGCTGCTTATTCAGCCTCTCCTGCGAGTGGAAACAATATTCCATTCAAACCTTTATCCACTTTGATGCTCTCTAATAAATCTCTCCCTAACATTCAGTGCTCCAAAGAGAAGAATTGCGTCTCTACTCACAGTACCCAAATTACTCCAATATGTCAGTTGCCATGTCCTTCCCACCAATCCAGAAACAATATTTGACCATTAGTACACTACTGTCACTGATCTCAACTCAATGTTGAAAGATACTTCCTTCCTTAGCGAAATAGCACCATCCTCCAACTTGATGACTCCATAACTCAGTAGAAACTGATCATGAATATGGTGAACTGCTGGAAATACAATTTCTCATACAGGTAGTAAGAGACAACTACATCCCTAACCAGGTTTAGTAGGTCAACAAATGTCTCTTAATTCAATTGGTAACCTGTCTGTACTGAGTTCAATCATTTAAGGTGCCAACCCGTACTCCCATGTTCTCACCAGGAGGCCCCTGTGAGTGGGTGTGTTGTTGCCATCTCCTCCGCACTAACTCTTCAATTTCTCACTTCGTCACTTCCTGTTTTTCCCTTGCAACGACCTTCTCTGTCATTCAGTCTCCGTTACCTTCCACCCCATCATGCACCTTCCCTCCACATGACCATCTCCCTTCTCTGGGTCTTAACTACTCAACTGCTTCCAGCTCCAAGGCAAGTTAATTGACATGAAACATTTACTCTACTTCTCCCTTTACAGAAGTGGGCAGACCTGCCAATTGTTTCCAGTGGTTTTTGTTTCAATCTCCAAATTTTCATGATCTGCAGTGTTTTGTTTTCATTGCTGTGTTCCTACTGGCTTTCTCTCCACCAATCCCATGCTCAGCTTTGGTGTTAAAACTCCTCCTGGGCTACAGGGCGACTGCTGCCAGTTTTGCAAATTATCCTTCTTGTGTGAAACTGGGCCAGCGCGCAGATCCACAGTACAGCCCCATCAAGGCTGGTCAGGTTTACCTCATCTCCTGGTTTCACGAGAGTGTGAGGAGCCAAAAGGTCATTGAGAAATAAAATCAAGAGTAAATCAACATCAACAACATCTTTGCCACACTTTGCTCCTGTGCCAAAGAACAGTGATCCTTAGTCTTTACATTTGCCAATGAGAAACTAGCCAGCCGGTGACCCAGGAGCAGGATTAGACTTGTTAGACCCTCCAGACTGCTCCACCATTCAATAAAGTCATGGTGTGGTCCCAGCTCCATTTTCCCATTTGCCGTAACCCTCCATTCACCTGTCGATCAAAAATCCATCCATCCAGCCTTGAATCTCCTTTTGGGGAAGAAAATTCCCCACTCTCACCGCCCTCCGAGATGGGAAAATCTCAACTCTTTCATAAAGGGAGTCCTCTCATTCTTAAACCATGCCCCCTGGTCCTCGTCTGTCCCACAGGGGGATACATCCTCTGGGCATCCCATCAGGATCACACGTGTTTCAAACAGATCACCTCTCAGTCTTCTGGCCTACAAAGGATATTGACCTGATTGGTTCATCCTTTCTTTGTGATAAACCTTCCAGTCCCAGGAATAAATGAGTGAGTCTTCTCTGTAATTGAATCTGGTGTTTCAAATAAGGAGACTGAAAGTGGTCTTGATATGTAGTCTCACCAACACTGAGGCTGCAGTTAAATTTCCTGACTCATCTTATCACATTCCTCATCTGATATTCCATTTGTCTTCAGAATCACTTGCTGTACCTGTGTACGAACTTTGTGATTCATGTCACAGGATTCTCAGTTTCCATTCCGCCACCAAGCCCTGACACAGAGGGTTACTGGTTAGAGTGTCTGTTGCTGCAGGCATTGTCACATGACCCTTGACAGCAGCAGTGCTGGAGTCACCTGACACACTCAATTAGAGTCAGAGCTGTACAGCACAGAAACAGACCCTTCAGTCCAACTTGTCCATGCCAACCAGATATTCTAAATTAATCCAGTGCCACCTGCCAGCACTTGGCCCATATCCCTCCAAACCCTTGCTATTGATATACCCATCCAGATGCCTTTTAAATGTTATCTGGCAGCCCATTCCGTACACGCACTACCCTCTGTATGAAAAAGTTACCCCTCGGGTCCTTTTTAAATCTTTCCCTCTCACCTTAAACCTATGCCCTTTGGGCTCCTTATCCCAGGGAAAAGACCTTGACTATTCACCCTGTTCATACCCCTCATGATTTTATAAACCTCTAGAAGGTCACTCCTCAATCTCCGATGCTCCAGGGAAAACAGCCCTGGCCTATTCAGCCTCTCAGTGTAGCCAGAATTAAGGTGACCAACAGAATGAATGGTCATTCTCATATTGCTTTCAGGTGAACCTGCTGTGATTCCAACATTTCAATAGTGACTACACTTCAGAGAATATTTCACTGTCTGTAAAATATTTGGAGGTGGCTGGTAGTCATAACAATTGCAACATAACTGTACGTTTTTCTTTCTTTTTGAAGTGATCAGAGTATGGTCAAGTTCAAAGGGTGTTTGAAAGAGAAACATGATGTGGCCACTTCGATTTCAAATTTCTCTCAGACTGGTTTCCTTGGGGTGAGACAGAACTTGTGCATGGTCAGGTCAGAGGTCACATAACACTAGGTTACAGGCCAATTATTTATGTGAAATCACAAGCTTTCAGAGCGCTGCTCCTTTGTCAGGTAAAGTGCAGCACACAAACACAGCACTTACATTTGATGGAACAGCGCTCCGAAAGCTATTGGACTATAACCTGGTGTCACGTGACTTCTGACCTTGTCCACCTCAGTCCAACACCAGTTCCTCCACATCATCAACAAATCAAGTACTGGGTAGAAACAGCACAAAATCGGTGGGAGTTGTTAAAAAAGAAATCAGGTGAAACCCAGCCAATTTTTGGAGTTACGAGGCAGCTTCAGGTCCAAGCAAATGGATCATACAAATGTTGAGAACAGGAACAGAGAATAATTTATAAAAGCCGGTGGAATTCCTATAGTTCCCTATTTAGAGGCTTGAATGTAAGGGGTCGAACTCATATACTTCAGCTGTACCAAACCCTGATTACATCCCAAGTGGACCACCCTCACAACATCCTGCTCCCCCACCCCACAGCCAACTGGAAAACAAAGACCTTGTCATGATTGGGAAAATCTTGACAATGAAACAACTCTTCTTTCCAAAATTGTTTTGAGATGAACAAACAATTGCGGTTGAAAGAAATGGGAAATGAAAAGATTCTTTCTTTGAAAACCCAGGGATGTTTTACCTGCCCAACCTTAATGATCAGGACAATTCTGGAGAGTTGAAACCCCCTCCCATTAGTATTTATGGAACCGAAAACCAGTGCGAGTTGTTGCCTGAAGGTAAAGAGAGAGAAACGCAAAAATATTTTAAACTGTAATCCATCAGCCAAGGCTGACTTTATCACAGCAGCCTCTCTTTGTTCTGGGATGCGTTTGAGCTCACCTGCAAATCACAGCCCATGAATAATTACTCTGGTCTTCACTGGCGTCACTTAAGAGATTCTGCAATGAATTAATTAGTACTCAGGAGAGGAATGTCAATTATTTTGTTTGCGGGCACAAAGAGTTGGTTAGACACAGCAACTCCAGCCTCCGTCTTGGCAAGACATTGACGCCTTCAGCAGAAATGGGGAGGAAACTGATGAGGGAATTAAAGAGAATGGGGCTATATTCAGCATGGAATAAATCACCTACTGTAAAAAAAAAATGCTGGAAATCTGACAGAAATGAGAATGCTCAAAATCAGCATGTCTGGCAGCATCTGTAGAGCGAGAGAGAAATAGAGAGAGAAGGAAGTTAATGTTTCAGGTCAACAACCTTTCACAGGAACTCTGTACTTCCCTCTCTCCACAGATGCTGCCCTTCCTGCTGAGCATTTTGAGCACTTTTACTTTTTTTTGAAATCTGAAGAAAGTTCTCTCATGATACTAATTGATTTAATAGGCAAATCTATGGATATTTTATTTCCAGTGCAAATAAAAAAAAAGTGTTTTTTCCCCCCCAGAAGCAGAAATCCTTTAATACAGAATAGCAATTATGATTTACAATACTTCTTATAGTATTGTATAAGAATTGTTAACAATTGCGGTGAGAGAGAAAGTGGGAGGGAGAGAGACAGAGGCTTAATGAGAAAGAATAAAAATAGAGCAAGAGATTAATACATAGAAGGAGAAAGAGGCAGTTGGAGAAAGAGAGGGAGAGAGAAAGTCAGACGGACAGGAAGGACAATGAACGAGACACCGACACGAGGGGTGAGAAAGACAGATACACAGTGAGAAAAAGAACACTTGACAAAAATGCAAAAGAAGAAAACATTTAAAATCAATCATTTATAATGAAGCGGATTTAATTGCTCCTTAAAATCAATTCCTTGCAGTCAGCCAGCATTGTAGAGATGTACACCTTCACGTTCTGCACTAGCAAGCTGTCACGCCTATAGAATCTCCATTTATATTGTGAACAAAGCTTTGGGGCACCCAAGCAGTAATTGAAATTCCATTAATCTAATGCACCAAAGTCCAATACAAAAAAAAATCAAAACCTCATCTAGCATGGTACCTGGTGACGATAACCTTTGGGTGAACTCTTCCTTTTAGTGTAGATCCAGTTATGGTTCTGTCATTAGTCAGTGCAGTGGACAGCCAGGAGGCAGATTAGTGACACGAGGCCTGTGATTTTTTGCCAATCTTCCTTCGTATTTACAGGGAGAGGGGCGTGGAGCTGGTAGTCAGGCTGTAATTTGCGCGATCTATTTACCATCCCGCAAGCTAGTAAGATTCTACCGTCATTACATGTGAAAGGGGTTTGCCCACAAAGAAAAAAAAAATGAAAAGGGACCCTGAATGCAGAGGTGTGGGTGTCTCGCAATCAGAAATGTGACTAATGTGTCTCAGTTTCCAAGTACTCATTGCATTCTTGCCATAATGTGAGACGAAGTCACGGCCAATGGGGGTGTGTGTGTGTGTATGTATATATGTGTATATGTATATGTATGTATGGGAGGGGGGGGGGGGGTGATCTTTAGGGAATTGTGTGAACTTTTGAACCAGTGTTGAACGTCCTGAGCCAAAGCTGCTGCAGGTTTAATATGGCCTGGATTGAATCTATTAGCCTGGGGAGGGGAGGATGTGTGAATAACACTCCGAAGCTCATTCTGCATGGGCTGCATAGTTGGATAGACAGTTTGTGGTTTTAACTATGCACTGAATCCCTGGCTGGTTCATGACTTACCTCTGATGTGCCACTTGGGGCGCTTTTGTTCCACATGCAACACGGATGGAATCACTGCAGAAATTAAGACAGCCCCAGAGATGAACAGTTGAAATAATAATCTACAAATAAGGACAATTTTAAACATGCCATTGAGGGACCCATTAAAAAGGCAATTTGTAGCATTTGAAAACATGTCTCATTCCACTTCCTCAAGCTCTGTACCGTGGAACCTAGTTTGTACCGCTTGTCCAGCAAGGTATTACGTTTGAGAAACTGTACATTAGTTTATATTATCAGACAAGATTGCACATGAACTGGGTACTAGATTGCTAGGAGTCAGATTCCTGACACTGACATTGCACTCATTAATAAAACCATATGCAAATAGTCATCATAGATTCATAGAAACAAATGCCCATTCGGCCCATCAGACCTGTGCCAACTTTTCAAACATCGGTCAACCAATCCCATTATTTTTACCTGTATAACTATCCCTTTTACACAAGAATGGAGAATGAGGGAAAAACCCAAGGAAGACAGCCGACCACAAATACAGATTCAAGAAAGGAATTAAGAAAGGAATTTCCAATGCCAGAAACCTATATTTACACTGCAGTGCTCAGTGGACAGGCCACAGGAAAGATGCCAAGCAACAGAAAATTTTATATATATTAACAATAAAAATTGCCATATACCTAAAGGACCATAGGGCTGCTCCCTCATTAGAGACAGATGATTGGTAGTGGTTTAATCAGAGGATCACCATGCCTCAGATGAGGGGAGGAGAATTGTCCTTCAACGGTAACCTCTGCTGGTGTAAGAATTGAACCCGTGCTATTGATATCACTCTACATCACAAACCAGCCATTCAACCAACTGAGCCCCTCTGAAAAATAGATAAAAATCACACAACACCAGGTTATAGTCCAACAGGTTTATTTGTGAACCCGTGCTATTGATATCACTCTACATCACAAACCAGCCATTCAACCAACTGAGCCCCTCTGAAAAATAGATAAAAATCACAACACCAGGTTATAGTCCAACAGGTTTATTTGGAAGCATTAGCTTTCGGAGCGCTGCTCCTTCATCAGGTGGTTCAGGAGCAGCGCTCCTAAAGCTAGTGCTTCTGACTAAACCTGTTGGACTACAACCTGGTGTTGTATGACTTTTAACTTTGTCCACCCCAGTCTAACAACAGCATCTCCACATTATGAAAAATAGACACTACTAACAGGTTAGAAAAGCAGTTAATAGAGATCCAGGTTTACATTTCCTGAAATTGCTACTACACCATTTAATGGGCTCCAGTTAGAAGAGTGCACAACAACAACTTGCATTTGTATAGTAACCTTAATAAAGTAAAATATCCTGAAGAATTCCACAAGGTAGTTCTCAAACATAATTTCCTTTTTTTATTCATTCACAGGTCATGGGTTTCACTGGCTAGGCTGGCAATTATTGCCAAAGGGCAGTTAATAGTCAACCACATTGCTGTGGGTCTGGAGTCATACATAGGCCAGACCGGGTAAGGATGGCAGTTTCCTTCCCTGAAGGGCATCAGTGAACCAGATAGATTTTTATAGCAATTGGCAGTGATTTCATGCCATCAGAATAGTTTATAATTCCAGATCTTTACTGAATTCAAATTTCACCACCTATTATGGTAGGATTCAGACCTGGAACACAGCCTGGGGCTCGGGATCCCATGCCCGATGCTGTGCCCCCTGCCTCCCTAACACTGAGCCAATGAGAAGACATTGGGATAGGCCAGTGAAAGCATAGATGAAGAGTAACATTTTAATAAGGATCTCCGGAAGGGTTAGGATGGGAGAGGGAGTCAGAGACAGACAGATTGAGAGAGGGAGGGAGAGAGATAAATGGATGAATATGAGACAACAGACACACAAAGCATGAGAGAGAGAGAGAGAGACAGAGAGAGAGAGACAGAGAGGGACAGAAACAGAGACATCATAGAATCCCTAAGTGTCCCATATGGACCATCAAATCCACACTTTCCCTCTGTACAGCATCCCACTCAGACCCACCCCCATCCCCCATTCCCACAGCTAATCCACCTAACCTGCGCATCCCTGGATGCCAAGGGCAATTTAGCATGGCCAATCCACCTAACCTGCACATCTTTGGATTGTGGGAGGTAACCGGAGCAAACCCACGCAGACACGGGGAGAATGTGCAAACTCCACACAGTCAGTCACTCAAGGCTAGAATCAAACTTCGATCCCTGCTACTGTGAGGCAGCAGTGCTAACCACTGAACCACCGTGCTGCCCCAATAGAGTCAAGGAGTCATAGAGATGTACAGCATGGAAACAGACCCTTTGATCCAACCCGTCCATGCCGGCCAGATATCCCACCCAATCTAGTCCCACTTGCCAGCACCTGACTCAAAATGGGGAGGTTTAAGAGAGGAATCCCAGAGACTAGGGTCTATGCAATTGAAGGCATGACTATGAATCAATGCAGTGATGAAATTCAGGGGTTTATACCTGTAGTAATATTTATGAACAGCAAAAAATAGGGTAAAGCTCTTAACGTTCTGGCAGATGAAGCTCAGGCTCATTGCTTCTGGTTATCGATGTTATAAAATAACAGAATTAACACCAAGTCCAAAATTCTTAAAGCATCAAACCTCTTAAAAATTAAAAATGCATCAAGTCCACTGAATTTGGTAAAACTAAGGCACCATGCGAAGTTAACACTGAAAACAAGATTTTGTCAGCCACAAGCTTAAACAATTGAATGAAGCAGTGCATTCATGAAACTGCAAGAAAAAGGTCACTGACAAAATTCCCATTACCTATAACATCCCATCACCTATAACATTCATCGGTGCTTTGTTTTAATCATTGCAGTTCAGAAATTCACAGTACAACCCAAACCCGTCATTTCTACCAGTTTCAAAGGACGTGAGCAGCAGATGCAGGGGAACATAAAAGTCAAAGATCTTCTCACGTGCCATCCCAACTTGCAAATGTATCAGCCATTCCTGACACTAGTGAGTGCAGCTACACCACATGGACTGCAGTGGTCCAACAAGATTCACCACCAGCTTCTCAAGGGCAGCTGGAGTCTAAGTAATAAATGCTAACCTTGCCAATGTCACACACGTGAATGATTTCTTCCAGAAAGTTACAACACAGTATACTTGCATGTTGCAACCATTTCAGAAATTGCTGTGGCCGTGCCTACTACTAATTCTACCATCTGACAGGATCTACAGTCAATAATTATTGTTTATTAGTTTAAATTATATTCTATTATAGTGCAATTATACATCACTCTTTGCATTGCTGCACAGTAGGTCTGCATTAACAGCAGTACACAGTGTAGAATGTAACTGCGGGCTCATCACTGTCAATTCACAATTCATTGATGAGACAGGTGGTAATCATGCACTAGAAACATTTCCCCAGGCACTTCAGACATTCCAAAACAGGCCGGCTTGGCAGACAAAACACTACGAGAGGTGACAAAAGTGAACAAATCACATGCATAGTGTTCCTTTCTCAATGGGAGTCTTAAAGTACTTTACAGCAAATAGGGTTTCTTTCTAAGGTCTAGTAACTTGTCGTGTCAGCAGTTGCAGAAGCCAATTTATACACAGCAAGGTCTCGCAGAGGGAAGTATGGATTGTGATAGAGCTAAATAACCAGGCTAATCGTTCAAAGGCTTCATGTTAGCTAGGACAGTAGGCAGGCACTCTCTGCTCTTCACTGCATTGATGTGGAAGTGTTGGTGTTGGACTGGGGTAGACTAAGGCAGAAGTCACGTGACACCAGGTTATAGTCCAACGGGTTCGTTTGAAATCACCAGCTTTCGGAGAGTTGCCCCTTTGTCAGGCACCTGATGAAGGAGGCAACTTTCCAAAAGTTTGTGATTTTAAATAAACCTGATGGACTATAACCTGGTGTCCTATAACTTTTGACCTTAGAGTCATAGAGTAATACAGCATGAAAACAGGCCCTTCGGCCCAAACTGGTCCATGCTGACCATGGTGCCCACTCAGTTAGTTCCAATTGCCTGCATTTGGTTCATATCCCTCTAAACCCCTCCCATCTTTGTACCTATCCAAATGTTTTTTTAAAATGTTATTGCAGTACCTGCCTCAATCACTTTCTCTGGCAGCTCACTCAATATATGCACCACTCTCTGCATGAAGAAGTTGCCCCTCAGGTCCTTCTTAAATCTTTCCCCTCTCACCTTAAACCTGCACCTTCTTGTTTTCAATTCTCAAACCCTGGGAAAAGAACACTACATGCATTCATCCTATCTGTGCCCCTCATGATTTTATACACCTCAATGAGGTCACCCCTCATTTTCCCACGTCTCTGCATAAGTATTATGGGATGGCTTACAGACACTAGAGGGTGCAATCAGGCCCTTGTTTAGTGTGGCCGTGCCGACAATGTAGCTCGCCCTCAGTATTGGCTCTGCACTGGGTATATCAGTCCGGCTTGTGCTAGAGAGATCCTGTAACTCCTTACACTTGGAGCTCTCAGCCTTGACTTCCCATTGCACTGTGGACGATTTGGGCAGAATGACAATGATGAGAATCACGGCCACCCTCCATGTGCTGCAGCAACAAAGCTAGATTCAGACAGACAAGTGTTAGGTACCACTGGAGAATGATTGCAGAGGGTTTTTGGGCTGAATCCCATAGCCAGGAATCCAGCACACATCCAACGGAGACACTGCCGGGAATGCAGCAGTGACTGCAGGAGCTGGCAGAAGGCCACAGGGAAGTGAGTGAAAGTGCCTATCCCCTGAAGGAGGAATCAATTCCAGTACTATTCATTCAGGCTTATTACTCATTCTAAAAGTTATGCATTGCTCATTGATCCAACTTAATAATTAGACTGTGCAATTATATATTAAAATATGAATGAAAAACAGCCATGGATCATTGTTAAGATATTCCTCAATGCAGAGAAATCATTTAGAAGGAGTTCCATGATTTATTTTTCCTTTTTTTAATAATATGAATATTTGTTCCTTTTTATCCCAAAGAGGTACGAATGTAAAATTTATTTTAAAAATGTCCCTATTCCTTCTCCCATTGTTTCCCTTTAAAGGCATCTCATTCACTTCTGAATAAATCTTTTAGATTAGCCTCCCAGGATTACAGGCAGGTTTCTTTGGAAGCTGTTTTTCCCCCTCTCTATTAAACCAATTAATTTCAGTTTAAAGGCAAAGTGGGAAAAAAATGACCTTGTTGTAACTCTCTGCGCCCGCACACACACAAAGTTCCTGTACTTTGTAGTGTTAAACTGGTTTAGGTTGATTCGTTATGCACTACAGTCATTGCAATTAATGACTATTGCTGCAGAGACTTGCAGCTATCATTCTATGAAAGCACATCACTGTTAAAAAAAATAAACCTACGATAGCTGCAACCTATACAGGGGCATCACTCAAACCTTAACACAAGATAATTATCAATCCGAATTCTCATCCTCGTCCTTCCGAACAGAAGGTGCTGTTACTGTTCACCCAATTTTCTTTGAGAACTCCCTTGGTATTATCTTCTCGTGTCAGGTAAGTCAAATGCTCTATACACATTGTTGTGCCAAAACACACTGTATTCTTAAAATCCAGTTCAAATACAACAAAAAAAACAAGTGGCATAATATTACTCAATTGAAATATTTAACAAGATAATGTATTACTTAACCACTAAACATCAACTGTTCCCATAAACACATCCATTGGTAAAAAAATATGAAATTCAGCAAAACAGTCATGGTTCTCAGGTGCTGTCTCTCTCCAGTCAAGAAGAAACAAAACAAACAATCTGCCCCAATTGAGGAAGCCTTGCTTTCTAAGATTTTAGGAGCAGAGAACTCAAGCTCTCCGCCTCAGGAACGAACAGAAACCTTCTCGCTAACTGAAAGCAAAACTAAAAACCTTCCTGGGTCTGTCGGAGTCCTGACCCCACCTACTTAATGATTCTTTTGGCTTTAAAAAAACCCAGGGAGAACTCAAAGATGTTTACCAGCTACCTGTCAGAGGGAGACGTTCCGACACCACTTTGCAAGGTGTCACACTTTGGTGGCTGGAGTTTGCTCTACTTCCCTGGTCTGGTCTCCACACCAATTCCCAAATTTGTGGGCGAATCCGAACCAAACTGGTCTAATCTGGAATCCAGATGCATCAGACCACTAATGGTAGTGTACTTATGGGTACAAACACAACGCAAAGACTGCAATACACACAAACATAGAGATTAGTCACAGGAACAGGCCACGCAGCCTCTTCAGCATGTTCCAACATTCAATAAGTTCTTGGTTACTACAATTCCTGCCTCCTTCCAAATCACCATTTACCTCCTTGCTTATCAAGAATCTACCAACTTCTGTCTTAAAAAGTTTGAATAACTCTCTTCCTTAAAACAGATTTCTAAACACCCATGATCCTCTAACAGACTGCCTTCACCTCACCCCATTATTTTTCAATATTCTTGTGCTCCCATGAGAATAAATATCCCCTCCACATCCACTTTCAAGACGTCCTCAGGATATTATATGTTTCGATGAAGTCATCTTTTACACTTTTAAATTCCAGGAGCTTTGGGCCTAACCTGTCCAACCTACCTTCATTGGACAACGACTAATTCAGTTATTAGTCAAATACACTTTCTGTGAACTGCTTCCATCATATTTACATCCTACCTGGATTGAGGAAACCAATACTGTGCACAATACACTTGTTATGGACCCACTAAGGCCCTGTCTCATTTAAGTATAACTTCCCTACTTTTATATTACATTTCCCTCATGGTAATGGTACCAACCTTATGGGATTGACACACTCAGGCACCCCATCCCTCTGCCTCTCAGAGCTGTCCAATCTCTCACCACCTAGACAGAGTTGTAGAGGTCTACGGTAGACAAGCAAGAGGCTGGAAGAACACAGCAAGTCAGGCAGCATCAGGAGGTGAAGTCAATGTTTCGGGTTTAACCCATCTTCAGGTCCTGATGCTGCCAGGCTTGCTGTGTTCTTCCAACCTCTTGTTTGTCTACCTTCAATTCCAGCATCTGCAGTTTTGTCTCAGAGTGATCTACAGCATGGAAATAGGCCCTTTCGCCTAACCTGTCCATGCTGCCCAGGTTTCACAATTAAACTAGTCCCATTTGCCTGTGTTTGGTTCATATCCCTCCATACCCATCCCATCCATGTACCTGTCTGAAGGTTTCTTAAATTGTACTCCTCTCCACCACTACCTCTGGGCAGTCCATTCCAAACACTGACCACCCTCTGTGTGACAGAAATGCCCCTCTGGACCCCTTTATATCTCTTCTCTCTCACCTTAAACCTATGCCCTCTACTTTTAGACTCCTCTACCATGGGGAAAAGCTGTTGGCCATCTACCTTATCTCTGCCTCTCATGATTTTACAGACTTTGAGAAGGTCACCCCTCAGTCTCCTGCACTCCAGAAAAGATGTCCCAGCCTATCCAGCCTCTCCTTATAATACAAACCTTCCAGTCCAGGTAAGCTCCGAGAAAATCCTTTCTGTACTCTTGATAATATGCTTCTTTTTCATTCTTCCTGACTAAATGAACAATTTGCCATTTCCCTCATTGCCTTCCACTTGCCTGATCTTTGCCCACTCTCTTGATCTATTTATATCCCCTTGTAGATCCTTACCTCCTCAAGCTCAAATGGTCCAAGGTGGTGATTCGGCTCCACCTCCTCATGGCTTATTTGCGATGATCTGGAGGTGGTTATGGGCTAGTTGTTGAAGCTGTGGAAGACCTTGAAAGTGGAAGTGTAAATCTAAAATGTTAAAATTATTCAGGTGTGTAGGTTTGTGTGCAAGGGGCAATGGGTGAATAGAGCCGAGTGAGAGTCTGTATACAGCCAGTGCTTTCAATCAGTTTGAATCAATGAAGGGTGGAAGGGAGGAGGCAGCTAACCTCAGCAGAAACCATCCATCAAACACAGTACAGCATCACTCTGGGCGGATCGTCGCAACTCTTGGCATTGCATCCAAACCCTGGCGTTTTTATAATGTTCAAATAATGCTGGTTGAATTTGTGCATGATAGTTACGCCAAATTCACCCCTCAGCAAACCTCGACATTTCAGGATATAGGACTGCAGCACAAAGTAATTAAGCTTAATTTATCGGTTAAGTTTATTCTTACAGCTCTTTGAGTAGCTGCCAGTATTAAGACAGGTATAATCTGTCTGTCCTACCTATAACAATAAACATTTTGCAAAGTGGCTCTCACCTCCACAGTCATTACTCCCCTTAATGAACAACACAGCAAAACAGAAAGCATTATCTCTGTCAGTATGCAGGCCACACACTACACCACAAGTGCCTTGGAATAATCGCAAATCTCACTGAAATTTAAGAGATTGGTGTATTGCTGCTCCTTCCTGTCGATGTAGTGCTGGTGATGGTGAGGAATAGTAAGCCTCTGAACAGAATTGTTTCTACCCTGATGTCACCTGGTATCGTCAACACAAAGCATTCTCACGTCAGTCAAGATGCAATTAGATACCGAACAATGCTTCCTCTCCTCGGAACCCCGCAACCTGCTTCAGTCCGAACCTCAGAGCAGCCCCATCCTGTACCAGTGTGGAAATGAGTGTCTCCAAATTACCACGATTGCCCCCAGTGTCATAGGAATGCAGTGAGACACTGAAATGAGGTTCCATTTAGTTATCAGGTGGGTATAAAGGTCCCACTGACAATTTTGACTTGGTCAATACTTCTTAATCGAAGAGTAGCGCTAAAAACAGATTTTTTGATTGTCTCTCTCATTACTGGGAGCTTACTGTGCACAAATGTGGCCACCAGGTTTCCTTGCAGCATATCAGGGGTTATACTTCAGAAGTACTTTGTCAGCAGTAAAGAGTAAAGAGCAGTAAAAAGGTCAGGGAAAATGACAAATTTAAACTCTTTCTGCTAATAGCAGTTATCGGAAAGATGTTGTGAAACTTGAAAGGGTTCAGAAAAGGTTTACAAGGATGTTGCCAGGGTTGGAGGATTTGAGCTACAGGGAGAGGCTGAACAGGCTGGGGCCGTTTTCCCTGGAGCGAGGGAGGCTGAGGGGTGACCTTATAGAGGTTTACAAAATCATGAGGGGCATGGTTAGGATAAATAGACAAAGTTTCTTCCCAGGGGTGGGGGAGTCCAGAACTAGAGGGCATAGGCTTAGGGGAAAGATATAAAAGAGACCTAAGGGACAACATTTTCATGCAGAGAGTGGTACATGTATGGAATGAGCTGCCAGAGGACGTGGTGGAGGCTGGTACAATTGCAACATCTAAGAGGCATTTGGATGGGTATATGAATAGGAAGGGTTTAGAGGGATATGGGCCAGGTGCTGGCAGGTGGGACTAGATTGGGTTGGGATATCTGGTCAGCATGGACGGGTTGGACCGAAGGATCTGTTTCTGTGCTGTACATCTCTATGACTCTAATCGGTTCTCACATAATGCAGGTTTCCATAGCCTCAATTCAATTCAGAGTGGCTGTGGGATTAATAAGAGATTTATACTGTCACACCAAGCAGCAATTCGAATATTTACATACCTGTCGAGGCAACAATGACTACCTATTCATCAATCGTAGGATTGCACTGCAGAGCTAAAGGTCAATCGGCCCTTCACATCTGTGCTAGCTCTTTGAAAAAGCTATTCAATGAGTCTCATTCCCATCCATCGCAATGTTTTCCCCAAAGCCATGCAATACATTGCCATTTCAAGTGTTTATCCAATTCATAATTTGCTATTGACTCTGTTTCCATCATCATTTTGTTATTAGGCGACAGATCAGAAAGATTCACTGCAGAGACGTACAGAAATAAATCGTCATCTTCCCCTCTGGCCACTGTGTGAGTTCGTATTTGACCTACACAATCAAGCAGCTGTAGCTTTATATCTCATGTGCAGTCCTCCAGGGGAAATGTCTAACTGGTCAAAGAAATAACTGGGATGTTCTTGTCAGTCTTGCAGGAATAAACATGCATTCGTCTGCTGTTTTTCCACCTTGAATTCACCCAGCTTCTACAGCACCTACCACAATACTGCAGAGTCTCCTCACAAAGCTGTACCATTATAATAATAGACATGAGACATCCATAACATAATACAACATACACTCAGTATATTGCGTGTGCTAATTCTTGTATCTAAAACCATTTTCCAATGTTTAATTAACTTCAGCACCAAGAATTTTCTTTTAAAGAGAGCCTTTTTATTTAAAAGCCCTAAGGGTGAACAATGAGGGTAGTTTCTTAAAAGTTAATTTCTAATTAAATGTCACATTTTGTAGATTAAGGTAATTATGCTTGAACTTTGTCATTACTTCATTTTTTTCCTGGTATTAATATTAGGCGATCATTTCAGATGCCATTTTTCCCCCCCTCTCTCTCCAGTATTCGATTTGTAAAACTGAGTGGATCCACCATTTCAAAGAGATATGTTGCTGAGTCCAGGAATGGTGGTGGTCATTAATTAGAAGAGGGTGCTATTAGAATTCTTAAAATGTGAGTTTTACACTCGACAATGCTCTGGTGACCTTGAGCAATAGCAGAAATACATCCCCTATACACTGAAACATCTGCTCTTTTATGCATGGTATTTCACCCTAGCTCAATTTCTAGCTCAAACCGGTGGAGTCCTTCCCTTCGGGTCAGGTCAGGGGTTTTGTGGATTTATGGAACTATGGCAAGTCAGTGGAGAGGAGATATAGAAAAACCGTGATATAACTGAATGATGGAACAGACTGCAGGGCTGAATGGCATAAGTTTGCTTCAAGGCAGACAACAACCAACTATTTCAAGTTGATGCTTTGGGGTTAAATGCATTGACAACAATCACCAAATTGTTAGGTCACATGGCTAGCAGGGGTGATAAATGAAAATGTGATGCTGGTACAATTGAAAGGAGTTCTCCTTGATATTTGGTGTTTGAATATCTGGCTTCCTACTGCATTGGGTCAGGCATGTTTACTCTCTCTCTCACCCAGATGTTCATGAGTCCTGCCAAGACCAGAGGCAGATTATTTTTCACAACTCTCCACAATTACCTGAAGTTGACCCTTGGTCCAGGTGGAGTTCTGCCAACTCCATCCCTTAGTGTTTCCTCACTGCCTTCATATGACGCGCCCCTCACCACAAAGTGGAGTAAGAACAAAATCCCTTCACAGAGACACGAGAGATATTGGGATTGTTCTCCCTGGAGGAGAAGTGGCTAAAGGAAGATTGATTAACCAGGCTTCACAAGTTTGAGAGGGTTTGACAATACATAGGAGAGAACTGATTCCATGGGCTAGAGGACAAATTAGCAGAGAAAATCAGATAGCTGATTTAAAACAAAAACTAAGAGGCTGTTTCCACTGACTGATCAACTAAGGATCATACTCTCAGGATAGAGGACCATTTAGGACAGAGATAAAGAGACGATTCTTCAGTCAGATGGTTGAACCTCTTGGCTGGGTGCAATGGAATATTAGTCACTGTGAACATGATGATGGAAACTGATCAATCTTTTGCCTCAAGGGATCAGAGGTTAGGCCAGGAACAAAGGTGGAAGATCTGCCAGATCTTACTGAATAGTGGACTAGACCAAAGGGGCAGAATGGCCTACTTCTATTCCTATTCCTCAACTTATGTCCTTAATATAGGGTTATGAATGCGCCAAAGCAGATCCGACTCCAACATGCCTCAAAGGGTCACAGAGAAAGGAAACAGCTACCAACACTAAAAACTGGCCACGTGTCTTTGTAGTTCTGGGTTGATGTTTTCGTCATAGTAACATTGGTGACTGCAGATAAACAAGTCTGCCCATACAGCCTAGACTCTCATTGCATACACATTGTGTTCATTTTGCTTCATGGAGCAGTGACAGGAACATTGCTGTTCCACTGCTGGAGATGTCATGAACATGTAGCAAACCGTCCCTTTATGTTTGATCTCTGGTTAAAAGTGGAAAACAAGTTTCCCAGATCCAATAGAAATGGGGAGAGAGAGAGAGAGAGAGAGAGAGAGAGAGAGAGATCACTGAGCAGGAATTGACGTAATTGAGTAATATTGTTATTTCTCAGATTGAATAATTGTTTGTAAATCAATAGTGTGAGCAAATCACAATTCAGTTATTTAATGACAAGTGGATGTCCCCCAGTGTAAGGAGGAACACCCTGAATAAGGCAGATGAGCTAGTGACTGTTCCACACCCATCCCTAAAAAGTAATTTAGCCCTGAGAGTATCATCACTTCATCACAGCTCGCTCCCTTCTCCTGCCTCATGGAGATGACAGGTCACGCCTTTCCTGGAAGCTGTATAGAATGTTCCAGAGCTCCTGCTATCTCTTGGTGCCCCTCCCGTGAACAAAGATAAACATTCCTCAGCTCCGCTGCTGACAGCAGGTTTCTTATCAGGCTCCTCCTGGTCGATCAGCATCAAACATCACAAGAAGTCAAAGCAGCATGGCCCCAGATGCACATACTGATGTGAGAGAAAGAGAACAGAAACTCTACATACCATCATCCTGGTTATCAGAGGCCACGGAAACACTGTCTGAGAGCCCTGATGGAACATGGCTCAAACTCTGGTTATCGTCAGAACTGTCCTCATGTTTTGATCCTGGATAGGAGTCACCAGATTCTCCTGTGACAGAGGAAGAAAAGAGCGAGTTAAAAATCTTATACTGATCAAGTTGAGAGATTCAAACAATATCAAAATAAACCTCCTCATCTCAATGTGCATGTATCTCAAATCCTGTTTTTACAAATAATTGCAGAAACCTTTGCAGCAAGTTAAGGAAATCAGAGCAGGACTTACACACTTAATGGGAAGGTCCTGGGGAGTGTTGCTGAACAAAGAGACCTAGGAGTGCAGGTTCATATTTCTTTGAAGGTGGAGTCGCAGGTAGGTACAGTAGTGAAAAATGTGTTTAGTATGCTTTCCATTATTGGTCAGAGTATTGAGTACAGGAGTTGGGAGGTCATGTTGAAGCTGTACAGGACATTGGTTAGGCCACTTTTGGAATATTGTGTGCAATTCTGGTCTCCTTCCTATTGCAAAGGTGTTGCAAAACTTGACAGGATTCAGAAAAGATTTACAAGGATGTTGCCAGGGTTGGAGGATTTGAGCTACAGGAAGAGGCTGAACAGGCTGGGGCTGTTTTCTCTGGAGCGTCGGAGGCTGAGGGGTGATCTTATAGAGGTTTACAAAATCATGAAGGGCATGGATAGGATAAATAGACAAAGTATTTTCCCTGGGGTCAGGGAGTCCAGAACGAGAGGGCATAGGATTAGGGTGAGAGGGGAAAGATATAAAAGAGATCTAAGGGGCAACTTTTTTATGCAGAGGGTATATGTGTATGGAATGAGCTGCCAGAGGAAGTGGTGGAGGCTAGTACAATGACAGCATTTAAAAAGGCATCTGGATGGGTATATGAATAGGATGGGTTTAGAGGGACATGGGCCAAGTGCTGGCAGGTGGGACTAGATTGGGTTGGGATATCTGGTCGGCATGGACGGGTTGGACCGAGGGGTCTGTTTCAGTGCTAGACTGTATGACTCTAAGTTATCAGTCACAGTTACCAATGGGGGAGAAGAATGTTAAAGACAGACTGGAAAAGGGTTCAAACCTTCTTAAGTGCATGCATTGGTCACGTTTATTGCAATCCTTTATTGACAGAAATGAATGGGTGTGTTTCAAACCATTTGTGAACTGAACTGAAACGCTCAACTGTTGAAGCAACAATGGCTTCCTTCCTGCCAACGTTCATTTCGTTTCATAGAACATAGAACATAGAAGAATACAGCACAGTACAGGCCCTTGGGCCCTCGATGTTGCGCCGATCCAAGCCCACCTAAACTACACTAACCCACTATCCTCCATATACCTATCCAATGCCCTCTTAAATGCCCATAAAGAGGGAGAGTCCACCACTGTTACTGGCAGGGCATTCCATGAACTAACGACTCGCTGAGTGAAGAACCTACCCCTAACATCAGTCCTATATCTACCCCCCCTTAATTTAAAGCTATGCCCCCTTGTAATACCCGACTCCATACGCGGGAAAAGGTTCATACTGTCAACCCTATCTAACCCCCTAATCATCTTGTACACCTCAATCAAGTCACCCCTAAACCTTCTTTTCTCTAGTGAAAACAGCCCCAAGTGCCTCAGTCTTTCCTCATACGATTTTCCTTCCATACCAGGCAACATCCTGGTAAACCTCCTCTGCACCCGTTCCAATGCCTCCACATCCTTCCTATAGTATGGCGACCAAAACTGCACACAATATTCCAGATGCGGCCGTACCAGAGTCTTATACAACTGCATCATGACCTCAGGACTCCGGAACTCAATTCCTCTACCAATAAAAGCCAGTACGCCATATGCCTTCCTCACCGCACTATTTACCTGGGTGGCAACTTTCAGAGTTTCCCCACGCTTTAACCTGTCATGGTTGTGCTTATACCATTAGCATTCAGATTTTTAATAAAAATGCCATTACAAACATAAGAGAAGATGTTATCGCAGCCTCCTGTTGGGCTGAGAAGGAAGGCAGCTCAAGCTTTACTCCAGGACTTCTATATAAACAGTTGTTTCGATGTTCTAGTCAATCAAACCTTGATGTGGAGGTGCTGGTGTTGGACTGGGGTGGACAAAGTCAGAAGTCACACCACACCAGATTATAGTCCACCAGGTTCATTTGAAATCACAAGCTTTCAGGACAGATTTCAAATAAACCTGCTGGACTATAACCTGGTGTCCAGGAGAAAGTGAGTGCAGCAGATGCTGGAGATCAGAGTCAAAACGGGTGCCACTGACAAAGCACAGCAGGTCAGGTAGCATCTGAGGAGCAGGAGAGTCGACATTTCGGGCATAAGTTCTTCACCAGGAACATGATGAAGGGTTTATGCCTGAAACGTCGATTCTCCTGCTCCTTGGAGACTGCCTGACCTGTTGTGATTTTCCAGTGCCACATTTTTTGACTATAACCTGTGGTTGTGTGACTTCTGACCTAGTCAATCAAGATTCCCATCTGCCAGTTTAATGGGATATTGTGACATTGCTGCTGGTGTCGTGCACTACATTCCCATTTCAACCAACAGAATTTAAATGGTCAATTAACTTCTCTAGGAGACATTGCTATACGAAGTGGCTCAGGTCTGGAATGCAATGCCTGAGAGTGGTGCAGGCAAATTCAATGGAGACTTTCCAAGGAGAAATTAGAAATTAGATATTAGATAGCACCTTGAAAGATAGCAGCTTGAAAGTCCAGCACGGAAACAGATCCCTCGGTCCAACCAGTCCATGCCAACCAGATATCCCAACCCAATCTAGTCCCACCTGCCAGCACTTGGCCCATGTCCCTCTAAACCCATCCTATTCATATACCCATCCAGATGCCTTTTTAAATGCTGTCATTGTACCACCCTCCACCACTTCCTCTGGCAGCTCATTCCATACACGTATACCCTCTGCATGAAAAAGTTGCACCTTAGGTCTCTTTTATATCTTTCCCCTCTCACCCTAAACCTATGCCCTCTCGTTCTGGACTCCCTGACCCCAGGGAAAATACTTTGTCTATTTATCCTATCCATGCCCTTCATGATTTTGTAAACCTCGATAAGATAGCACCTTGAAAGGAACAGGTTTACAAAGAGAAGGAAGGGAGGAGAATGACACGAGTGAGTGAATGATAAGATTCTCATTTGGAGAGCTGGTGCAGTCACGATGGGCTGAATGATCTCCTTACGCACTGGAACAATCTTGTGATTGTCAGAGAAGTTGATTTGTCATATTCATCTGAAGAATCACAGAACTCATCTGATTGGCCGCTGGGAAGTGCTTTGAAGCTTGGAAATTGTGCCAACATGTTAAATGAATTCCAATTCTTTCAGTAAATTCTACAACAATTTACTTCTTCCATTATCCGTTTAAAGTAAAGTAACCACAGCTTATGAACTGCAAGTGGATAGCCCCTCTCTGTACAAATTGATTTTTCCTCACAGCACAATAACAAGTGCATTTACTTAGCACCGTAACACACATCGATGCATCACAAGACATTTCAGGCAAATTTTAAGATAGGAAATTTGACATCTGAGACACTTTTGGACAAATGATCAAATGTCTGGTCAAAACAGAGCACCTTATAGCCAGGCTTTACAAGTTAGGGGTTGGATTCCCAATTGGGGTCATCAGCTGAAACTTTCGTGAGGCAATCGTCACCATGGAGCTGTGCTCATGCTCATACAGGTTCTGCTCTCACAGGTTCCCTCATCTCGCAATACAACCACAGGGCTACAAACAATGTTCAAGCCTCAAACTTGTATTATACAGGGAATAAAGTTTGGGAGGCACTGTTTGTGAAAAAAGAAGAGAGAGGTTGAGGGGAGGAGAGGGAGGTTTATTGTGGGGGCAATTCCAATGGTTAGCGAAAGGCAAGTTCTCAGTGTTGGAGCTTATGCAGTAGACCAGCATTGGGAAAGCAGAAAGATCACTGATAATGTGGGACTGGACAAGGTTACTGAGATAGGAAGGGGTGAGGCTGCGGAAGGATTTGAAAACAAAGATAAAAATTTTTAAATTCCAGGCACTGCCAGCCCAAAAGTCAGTGTAGGTCATGGAGCACAGAGTGATGGATGAAAGGGATTTTGGTTCAATTTAGAATACAATCCTAAACATTACACCAACAAATGTCTGGGAGCCATAAAAAAAGATGCTTTGACCAGTTAAACCTGCTCAATCCAATGCTCTCTTGCCCTTTCAGTTCAGAAGGTCATGGGTTCAAGTCCCATTCCAGTACACAATCTCAGCTGACACAGCATTGAGAGGAGTCCCACTGCTGGAGATACTAACTCTTGGTGAGGAATGAGATTGAGGTTTCTATGCTGGTTCAGGCACCAATAAAGATCCCATAGTAGGACATAAACCACAGGGAGCTCTCTGGGCAAACGAGCCAACATCCCTCCCTCCAGCACATCCAGAAACAGATTGCATCTTTATTCACACCATAAAATTAAGACCATTCTATAAATGTTCCTATCCAACTTGTACCCAAACAGGAATGGTCTAAATCCACCTTTTCTACACAAGAGTGCTACACGCACCACGTCTCATGTGATACTTGACCTTAGATTGTTGTTTTCTGAAAGTAATCTCTGTAATCTGCATTTGAACAGATCAATATGAACTGCTTCCATCATCTCCCCAGGGAGCCAACTCCACAAATTGATTACTCACTCACTGAGTGAACGCTTCTGCAGATTAATTGTGAATGTACAAGCACAGGCCATGTACCTTTGCATCTGATGCACTGCGTGCCTGATCTGATGATGACCTGAAACCAATACTCGATTTAAACTGGAATAGCCCATTCCCCAACACCCTTCGCCTTAATGAGGAGCAATATTCACTGACCCCTGCCCAACACCAGACCAGGTTTCACTACTCTCTAATTAAACAAATAATTTGTTTCTATTGTACCTTTACAATCTTATCTTGGAAAACAGCTTGCAGCAAGGAGAAGACACTCCCATTGTCGTAATCACCTTCACAGGGAGCAAGGTAGGAAGCCTAACCCAGTTTGCCGGGAATTCCAGCCTCCAAATCATTGGGATTTGAAATCTGCATCTTTTGAATTTGAGAACATACTTCATTGAGAAGGGGCAGTTCAACATCTCTCTGGTGAACCTAGCGTGTGCAGCAACTTTGCAAACAGCCCAATAGCCAGAGATTCTGTTTAGCTCCACATTGCCTCCAGCCATAGCAAACTCAGCAGTGACTGCATCCAGTGCCCTCTCTCCCTCTAGTTCAACGCTTTAAATCAGAGTCAGAGAAAAATTTAGCCTATCGGTCCAACGATCTCCTTGCCTGATACTCCGACTCACTCACTTTAACATCAATTACCCTTGTGACATGGAGCACATGGCTTGAAAGGATGGTGGAAACAGATAACTTCCAAAATGAAATTGGACAAATTCTTGATATTCCAGACTGTGTGGAAAGAATACAGAAATGGGACTGAATGGATAACCTTTTGCACAGAGTCAGTACAGGTACAGCAGGCAGACTGGCCTCCTCCTGACCTGTAAAACATTCTATGATTCACCAGTTCTCATTTCCCTAATGTTGGAGTCCACTGCCTGAACTTTAATGATCCATGACAAGGAATTCTGGAAATTCAGCTTAAGCTAACTTTTTGTTATTTTAAATTATGTCTTCTCTCTTACTGTGCCAAAGTAGTTCAAACGGCATTTCTCCTGTTACCTATGTCACTGAATTAGTCTGTTTTGCAATCAGGTGCGTTCTCTGATCTGCTCCTGCCTAGAAATGGATTTTCTTTGTTTACAATGTATTCCCATAGATTGGGAATCAGCCTGAATCCCTCAGGTGGTAGGTTAACTGCACTAGAAAGAGAAGGACTTTGTGAAAAAGGAATTTTTAAAAGTTTTGAATGCATTAATGGAGGGATAAGGTTATTTACACACCAAGGTGCCATTTGAAATGTGACAACAAGTTCTTCCTCATGTCAATGTGCATGCCTCAATCACCATCAAGAAACCAGATCCGCTGTCACCTTAGCTCAGTGCTGTTTAAGGGATATTGCTGTTTTCCAATTCACTGGCACATTTTTAAAATTACAACACTGATAGCTCTCGAAAAGTTCGGTCATTGGAAAGAACTGAGGTTATGAAAGACATTGTATCAAATGCAAGTTATTTGTTTCTCTTCTCCCACTCTGCAATCTCAATTTCCAGTCAAGATTTAGACCAATGGTTAGAAATTTTATTTTAATAAAACAATTTTCTTACACTTTGGCACCCATACAGTGTATGACCACAAGAGACCATAGAAATTGAGTCAATTATGACATTCAATACTAGTTGAAGGAGAAAAATATTTAATGGTAATGGATTGAGGAAGGAATCAGGATTGAATAATTCCATGCAGACTGCTACTATTCTGGAATTTCTCAAATTCTACCATCAAATCAGGCTGCCTGTGTTCATCTCATTGTGGACAAGTATAAACTCTCAGAATCTGCTCTTTAAAAGAAGAGACCAATCTGAACTCAAAATTTCAGAACTCCACAGTTACATTAGGTATTCACAATAGATGCAAATAATAGAAACATAATATGATGAGGATTTTATACCATTTATGGGAGCTTAGAAGGAACCATTTCTCATCTAGTTTACACCTGCTACTTCAGAATCACAGCAACTGTTTCATGGAGAAGGGCAGGTAAGACTGTTCACAAATGTTGAGTCACCTATTACAGGCAATCTAGAGAGTTAGGTTCCTGTGTAGCATCACGCAGTTGCCTTTACACTCTCCTTCAGTTTTTGTTAAGAGTGAGCATCAACAATAAGTGTCCTCTTCCCCAAGTGATGCGTCGTACAGCAATGGTGAACATCCCGGTTGAATATCCATTTATTTAGTGTGTAACTCCACACTTTTATCACAAAAAGCCAGCATCAGCCATTCTCAGATGAAACACAGAGATAACGACAGGGTAAAACTCCATCTATGTTGTCCCCAAATTTTCCAAGGTCGATACACCATGGGACTACATACAGAGTAAAGCACCCTCCTCACACTCCAAAGGCAGGTACAGCAGAATTAATTACGAAATCAAGCCCCCTCGATACTTCTGTGTCTCAATCATGACATAAGGTAGCCATTCCCTAAAGCTCAACTTTGATATTTCTACCCTCATCTGCTTTACAGATTTCCAGAGTTAGTCTTGCAATTACTATAGAATTATGTGGAGTTTTGAACTGTTGATTCACAGTCATGAGGAAGTGTCCTGGAACTGCCCCAAACCCATTTCATGTTACAATATCCTAATTTTTCAAGACTACTTTTGCTCCAAATGCAAGTACTGATGATACATTGAAGGAACTGTTGGTCCCAACAGCACAAGGGAGATTAATTAACACCCAGACAGTTGGAGCTAAAACACCCTCCGAGGTCAATGCTTACATCTTTATGGATGTTAATTCAGTGCTCTCACACTAATGGACTTGAGTAACTGCTCCAAACCAGTTTCCCAGGTGATGTAAATTGGCAACACTTAAAAATAAATGCTTAAAAGGTCAAACAAAAAAGAAAAAAAAATTGGCTCGCACTTTCCAAATCACAGTCGGCCACCCCAAACATCACCAATTGCATTTATAGAGGAAAGCATCACAATGGGCTTCACACAAAAGTTAGAGGCAAATAGCCGACATGGAGCCATGGGAGGAGAGATCAGGCCAGGTGACATATTGGACCAATGGGTCTGTTTCCATGCTGTATGACTTTATTCCAACATGGAAAGTAGAACATTTAACGGCAGCTTTGGGATACCATGTTTTATGTCTCTTTGACTCAGTCCTTTCTCTTACCCTAATGATGGCTGATGGTAAACAATGGAATCAGAGATTCCAGTGAGTTTTAATGCTCATGCTGACATCACAGTCAATCAATGACATCAGAAGGTCAAGTCTTATTAAGCTGTCACCAAATTATACAGGATTTCTTATCTTTAATAGAATAAAAAGAAAGATATTAGCCAAACTGCCTTAGTTGCACGATGTACTGTCTACAATGTCAAAGTCACAACTCAGAGACTTGAGCAGAGAATCCAGGCGGACACCACCGGTGCAGTGCTGAGGGAGTGACACACTGGTGGAGGCATCAGACTTGGTTGAGGCATTGCCTTTTCTTGCAGGCGAACATAACAATCCCACAATTCCCCCATCAGAGAATAAGGAACTTCCCAGTTTCGTGGCTAATACTTAGCCATTGAACAAAATCATGAAACAGAATTCTTAGTGCTGCTATGGAATCTTGCTGTGCATAGCCTAGCTGCTGGTTTTCCTGCATGAAAACAGGATTTCATTGACTGCAAAGCACTTTGGGTCATCTCGAGACAGATATTCTCCCTTTACAAACACAAGCTCTTTCTCGTTTACATTTCTCACACACTCTAGTTTTGTGTTTCTTCTGCAAAAAAAATAAAGGTTCCAGGACAATGACGCCATCATAAAAACCAAACACCTAGCTGCATAGACTCAAGAATCCAGCCCTTCTTAACCAATCCCACATGTTTCCGTCATTTCCAATGGCCCTGTATTTCACTCAACACCTTTTCTTCATTTCTGCACCAGCTCCCACTACAGTTTGTGCTTGAACAAGAACCGACTCTATTTTGTTCCCTTGTGCTCATAAATAACTTCATATTTCCCACAAGGGAAAAGCTAAACTGGTTTCATTAAAACCTCAGGACATCTGTATCAATGGCATGTAGCTTTTTTATATATAAGCTAATGATTACTGGTAGCTGAACACAATAATTTTGCAATAAATCTCCTCGAAAGTGTAAAATTGCATAGCTTCATCAAGTCCTGGAAAATGACTTTGCCCCCATTGCATTCTGAGCAGTTAAAGTACAAGACTACATGTGGAAAATGTTAAGTTTTTTAAAAAAATACTTAGATTCCAACAGGTCAACAAATTTTCATTGCACAAGATTTCTGCATTTGTTGACTTGCTGAAAGCATTTGGCTGCATTTATCCCACATAGGAGGAACACTCACGGGATCTACTCCAACTGAACTCATTTCCATGTTGTCTACAGGATATTATTTTCCCATCTTACCTAATCATCTTCTGAAGCACTGTTCAGTGAGTAATGATGAGAAAGTTTGAACAACAAAAAAAAACCCTGACACCATGAATCTGTCAGGTTGTTGTAAACCTGAACTGGTCCCTTAATATTCTCACAACAATTTACGTTCACATAGCGCCATTAACACAGTAAAGTCTTCGGAGGTTCTTCACAAGAATGATCATCAGTTAAATCTGACACCCAGCCACACAAGGAGACACTAGAAATGAAGACAAAAAGCTTACTCAAAGCAGTATATTTTAAGCCGTACCTAATTAAAAGAGAGGGCAAGAGGTAGAGAGGTTTCCAGAAGGAATTCCAGAGTTTAGGGGAGCAGGATTTCATGACTGTCAATATCGGGGATGAAGAGCACGGTGAAATGAAAGAGCACAGGAATCTCAGTGGCTGGACAAGCTTGTAGTTGTGGGGTATAAGATCATGAAGGGATTTGAATGATGAGAATTTTAGTCAGTTTTGAACCTGGAACCAATGAAATTCAGCAAATATGGGGTGATCGTGAATGGAGCTTGGTGCAAGGTAGGAGTTAGGCAAGAACTTTGGAGGAGTTCACGTGTACAGACAGTACAAAGTACAAGACTGGGTTAGCATTGGAATAATGGAGTCTGGGGGGATCCCTGGAATTGTAACTCATTAAAACACCATTTGTTTTACTCATTCACAGGACGAGGGTATCGCTGGCTAGGCCAGCATTTATTGCCCATCCCTAATTGCCCAGAGGGCAGTTAAGAATCAACCATATTGTTATGGGTCTGGAAACACATATCGGCTAGACCAGGTAAGGATTGCAATTTCCTTCCCTAAAGGACATTAGTGCACCACATGGGTTTTTCCCACAGTCAACGATGATTTCATGGTCATCATTAGACTCTTAATGCCAGAATTTTTCTTATTGAATGTAAATTCTTCCATCTGCCATAACGGGATTCCAACAGGGACCCCCAGAAAACTATCTAAGCCATTGGATTAACAATCTGGTGATAACATCCCTCCATCGCCATCACCTCCCTCCCGAAACAAATACAACTCCATAAACTATTTCATGTCAGTGTTGAAAGTTCAGTGTCGCAGGTTTAAGTCTAAGTCCAATCATATAAATGGAAGGCTCTCAGTTGTACCCAATAATGACAGAATCTGAATCTGTGTCCACCATTCTTCAGCCTAATTTGAGAAGTTGGTCATTAAGCAGAGACTTTAAAACCACCTTTACCTTTTGGCAAGATAGGCAAACCATTTAAGAAAGGGTCCTTTTGGCAATTCAATGGACTTCATTTCCATGGTAAGATTGGAGAAGCTCACGTTGTTCGACCAAGGGAGGAGAAACTTTTCATCAGAGTATCTCATAACGGGGAGTTATGATTTGGAGATGCCGGTGTTGGACTGGGGTTTACAAAGTTAAAAATCACACACGAGTTTATTTGGAAGCACTAGCTTTCAGAGCACTGCTCCTCCATCAGGTGATTTGGAGGTGCCGGTGTTGGACTGGGGTTTACAAAGTTAAAAATCACACAACACCAGGCTATACTCCAACGAGTTTATTTGGAAGCACTAGCTTTCAGAGCACTGCTCCTCCATCAGGTGGTAGGAGCAGCACTCTGAAAGCTAGTGCTTCCAATTAAACCTGTTGGACTATAACCTGGTGTTGTGTGATTTTTAACATAGTGAGAAGAGTATAGATGGAGCAGACGGGGAATAAAATGGTTCCCATTGGTGGGAGGGTCGAGAACCAAAGGATACAGATTTTCGGGTGACTGGCTAAAGGCGCCTTGAGGAAAAACCTGTTCATGTAGCAAGGGGTTAGGATTTGATGTCATGCCTGGGACTATGACAGAACCCAATTCAACTGAGGTTTATAAAAGGGACTAGATAAACACTTGAAGGGAAAGGAATTCTTAAAGGGCAGGACCAGGAAGTGGGACACGCTAAATTGCTGGAGTGAACCAACCCAGGAGAAAGTGAGAACTGCAGATCAGAGCTGAAAATGTGTTGCTGGAAAAGCGCAGCAGGTCAGGCAGCATCCAAGGAACAGGAGAATCGAAGTTTCGGGCATGAGCCCTTCAAGTGCTTCATGCCTGAAACGTCGATTCTCCTGCTCCTTGGATGCTGCCTGACCTGCTGCGCTTTTCCAGCAACACATTTTCAGCTCTGAACCAATCCAGGCTCAACAGGCTGCATAATCTCCTTCTGTGCAGTATGCATTGTGTGATTTTTAATAAATCCAAGCTAATTCCTGCCTCATTGTTACATGTAATTTCTATTTATTGTCAAGGACCTAGTATGGGTGCAAGAAATTAACAAGCAATCGCACTGGGAAGGGTGGACTGTTGAGTAGGACAAACAATGTAACTCCTTCTCAAAAAGACATCAGTCAGTGACCTGAAATTTAGAGATTAGGTGTTAATTCTGTGTACACACAATCAGAGCCTGGGCTTCTTTCACAGTAGCCCATCTCTCACTTTGCATAATAGCCTCATTGACTATTCAGACATCAGTCCTGATCTCTTTCACTGAATGGCCTATGGGAAGCCAATCACAATCTGCGGACATTGTCTGAAAACTGAACGACAGATTTTCTGTTCTCTTGTATGACCAGTAGGGAGAGCTGTTTTCTAAAGCAAAGAGACTTCCACCAAACCTGGGCAAGCAACAGTCCTGCTATTGTTGGCCAACACAGTCAGTCAGTCAGTGTTCCAGGCAGCCTGCCCACCTCATACAGCTGAACATATTTTATGTCAATTCAGTTCAAGGATTTCACAGCAGTAATCAGAGCAAAGCTTTCAAAAGACAGAATTCCTATTCTCTTGGTGAAATAGGTTGGGTTTTCAAAAAGGTCCAAATACAATTTTCTCTGGTGCTAGGGTGACACTGACAACACAAAGATTCCTCTAGGTGGGTCTGTGAAAATATTCCTGGCTTTCAACCACCCTGCTGGCGTCTGATTCTTTCTTCAAATGGCTTTTGCCTTATTTGTTTTGGTTCTTCGGTATCATTCCTCTGCTGGTTCCGAAAACTTTAGTCATAATTGTATTGCAATCACTCTCGATGATGTGTATAACGTGACCCTCAGCGGCTTAAGGTGCAGTTTGTTCTTCTAAATGTAGAAAAATGGCCATTTTTACAAGAGGTCCTTTCAACACCCAGTGATCCATAAAATGCTAAGTAACTACTGTGCATTGAATGAGTGAGTTTTTAAAAAAAATGTATATGGATAGGGAGAATCTCTCTCAGGCATGAAACTCAGTAACTAGACAACAGAGATTTAACCCTGTCATTTCTGGTACCATTACCTCTAAATTCAACATCCACTGCAGAACATTGGACATAAAATCCAGACTGACACTGCAGTGCAGCATAGAGGGAGCGCTGCTCTGTCAGAGGCACTGATTTTCTGATGAGACAATAAACTGAGATCCCTCAGGAATAAGTAACAGACCCCACTCAGCTACTTGACAGAAGGGTTCTTGGCTACGTCCTGGTCAACATTTATCTCTCCTCCAATGTCAGCTGAGACAGTAAGAAGTGAAAGACCGCTGAACAGAAAGGGGAATCACAGCCATGTGTGATACCATCCGTACACAACACACTGATGATTCAGAGATAGAATCTTGACTGATTTACCCTGTTTCTAGCTGCACAACTGTGCTCACCGATTGCCCCGGGTGAATAGGCAAGTGACTGAACTTGGGTGGAATCTATAACTGTAACGAACTCTCCTCCTGCAGCCACTGATCAGCCAATATCACCATCCTGGTGATTCAATGTCTTGCTACATAATTGGAAAACAATAAAAATATTATCCAATTGGATGATGCTCGACTATAAGCCAGACAGCTTTTCTCCCCTCCACTGGCAATATTTTTTATAATCTGCTCAGAGAAATTATCAAAGAAAATGATAAAAACACTGTCTCAAAAATGTCCCTATGATTTTTCTCCAGCGTTACCGTGTTCTGGAGATTACGTTTCAATTACTGCGAGCTCCAGGTCATTCTTGGAGAGCTAGCAACTCTAAACTGGAAATTTCCAGTGTGTACACACAATACCTTTTCACCACAATGTATTGATAGCCACATGCCTGGCAGCCAGATTCAAGCAGAAATTCAATCCCACGAATGGGAGACACACTCTGTGGTTGATAACACAGCCACCAGGTTGGATGAGTGCCTTGCAAGACCTTGCCAACATCTGTTACCTTCTGTTTAATTCTCAAACAAACCATGGAATGATGTTCCACTCTGTCACCATATTGCACAGTTATTGTTTTACAAATAAAAGTGCAGAGTGGCATTTATCACATAACGCACATTGGAAACGGCAGAAATAATTTCTGTTTCTCAGTGGTTGTGTGACAGTACAGTATCTGCTCATACTTGACAATTTGCCATCACTCCCCCATACTCTTTCAGCAAATTTTTTTTTAAGGTAATTAAACTTGATGGCCGTTTAGATGAGATACTAACGTAAAATTCCCTCAGTCATCTCAGGTTGGTGTAAATGATCACATGGCATTATTGTGATGAGCCAGTGAAGAGGACATTTGATAGAGACATTCAGGATTCAGGACAGAGCCAGAATAGAATAGGTAAAATCCATTCTCATTAATGGAAGGGTCTGATGACTTTGGTTTCAATGTGTTTGCCAAAAGCTTTCTCACATGGCCAGAGCAGTTAGGTTTAAGAGCCCCTGCCTGAGAGTATGGCAGAAGCAGAATCATGACTTTCAAAAGGCAATCCAATAATTACATGAAAAAGAAGAAATTGCAGTTCCACGAGGAAAAGGCATTGGCTGAGTTGCTCTTGCAGGGAGCTGTCTCAGCTGTGAGGGGCTGAATGGCCTGCTGTGTGTGGGGGTCGATATTCTATGATTCCATAAGTAGGCCATTCAGCTCATGGAGTCTGCTCCAATTTTCAATGAGATTGTGGCTAATGTGGTTATTCTCAACTCCACTTTCCTCCCTTTCCCCCATAACCTTGATGTCTTAACCCATTAAATATCTAGGTAAAAACAATGACTGCAGATGCTGGAAACCAGATTCTGGATTAGTGGTGCTGGAAGAGCACAGCAGTTCAGGCAGCATCCAAGGTGCTTTGAAATCGACATTTCGGGCAAAAGTCCTTTATCAGGCATTCCTGATGATGGGCTTTTGCCCAAAATGTCGATTTCGAAGCTCCTTGGATGCTGCCTGAACTGCTGTGCTCTTCCAGCACCACTAATCCAGAACCATTAAATACCTACCTTAGCCTTGAATATACTGAATGACCCAGCCTCAATTGTTCTCTGTGGTAAAGAATTCTACAGATTCTACTCCCCTCAGAAGAAATTCTTCCTCATCTCTGTTTTAAATGTGTGACAGCTTATTCTGAGATGATGCCCTTTGGTCTTAGACTCTTCGACAGGCGAAACAACCTTCCCACATCTACATGGGTTCAAGACTGGGAGCTGAAGAGAGCTGCTTGGAATCCAGACCAATATTTATTCCTCAACCAACATCATTGTAGCAGTTATCTTGTCATTATCTCATTATTGTTTGACAGTCTGATACCTAATAAGCTTGAATCTTATGGAACAGAGGAGCTGTTTTGCCTCTAACTGTGGTCCAAACAGATTTTGCAGGTGAATACGGCGTAGTGAGATTGTTCATCAATTGATAACTCGATTGATGGCATCTGGTGAAATTGGCTTCAACAGCTCACGGTCAGAGACTCAGTCTTGAAGCAACTGCTTAATAATTCACCACTGTGAAAAGAAAGCATTCAAACAGACTTCCTCTTAAAATCCATTCTGTGGAACATTAAAACCTATGTACGTTGTTTTAACAATCTGAACAGCAACCTAGCTGAGTCAGTCAGATTCTTCAATCTGACTCAAAAGGGGGGGGGGGGGGGGCGGGTCAGAGAACATGACAAGTTAAAACTGTGCCTCTGGGTTTCTACAATCCATACACCATCTTGAATTATAACACCACTCTTTCACCGCGAAGAAACCTTGGCACTCCCTTGCCAATGTCCCCAACCCCCAGAGATTCCAGCAGTTCAGAAAGACAGCTCAGCACCACAATCTTCAAGGCTATCAGGAATGAACAATTAATCCCGACCGAGCCACTGACATCTATATTCCAAGAGCAAGCTTTTTAAAAGCTCAAGATCGACTTTTGGAATCTTGCTTGCAGAGTGTGTGGAAAAGCTGGGATTTCTCTTGGTGCCAATACTCCGGTCAAAATAATTTCTCAGACTATGGGCATCACAGGCAATTAATAACTCCAGACAAAATGACATCGAGCCGTTATTGTAAACCACTGCAGTCCAGTGGTGTCAGTACACCTGAAGTATTGCTAAAGCAGAGTGTTGCAGGACGTTGACCTAGCAATGCTTAAGGAGCACCCCAATTTCAGTACAGATTTGTTAATGTGTGTCTTCACTAGGAATTTCAACCAACAACAGCAAAACAAATAAGTATCTGTAGTCAAAATGAGATGAAATGGAGCTTGATTTGACCTTGAGCAGAAAGGATTGATTGTATCCACGTGATCAAAATATCACAAAGGGTTTGTCAGGGCAGTGGGTAGCAGGCTTTAGAATATGTTGGGCAAGAATTCCAGTCATTGTGATTATAATGCTCGACAGCTCTTCTGGCACGATGATGGTGTCCCCACCCCTGGGTCAGGAGGCCTGGGTTCGAGTCCCATCCGATCCTCAGGTTAGAGATAATATTCCTGAACAGGTCAACTGGAAAATGACTAGAGCAGAGGGCAGCATTGGTCTCACCGACAGGAAAATCAGAAAACCCAGGGTAAAGATTTCAGTGAATGAGTGAAAGGGAAATAGGACTTTTTCTTTTAAGCAGCGAGTTATGGTGATCTTCAATGTAAAGACTTAAAAAGGTCAGCTGGAGCAAATTTAACATTAATTTTGAAATGGACATTGGGTAGATCGATTACTAAGAATCTACAGCACAAAAAACAGGCAAATCAGTCTAACAGGTTCATATCAGTGTTTGTTCTCTATGATGTACCTGTATAATTTGAATATATTTCCTCTTCTTTACAATAAAAACAAAATCAACAGAACTGCAGATGCTGTAAATCAGAAACAAAAAGAGATGGTTGATTAAAAAAAAACTCAGCAAGCGTGGCAGCATCTGTGGAGAGAAATCAAAGGAAGGGTCACTCAACCCAAAATGTTAACTCTGACTTCTCTCCACAGATGCTGCCAGACCTACTGAGCTCTTCCAGCAATCTCTTTTTGTTTAGGAAATATATCTACATTAGCTGTCGGGAGAAAGCAGGAATGGGATGCATTGGGAGCTCTTTCAGGGAGCCAATGTACACAATAAGCTGATTGGCCTCCTTCTAAAATCTCCAATTTTATTTACTATCTGAGGAACCTTGCTGAACTTGAAGCAGCTGATGACACTGTTACCTTCATCAGTGATTGCCCGACAAATATCAAATCATGGCATGTAACATGCTTTTGGGGGGGGGGGGGGGTGCAGGGGGTTATTTCGATAATTCTAGTAAGACACAGCACTTTCTGACATCACTGTTTCCTATTATCTTGGATTACGCTGGGTAGATCAGAAAGGACAGCTAATAAATGGAGCAACTTTATAACATGGCTTGCTTTACGAGTCCATTAGATAAAGGACAGCCTCACCACACCCCCTCCAGCACAGTCATCATTAATTGACAACTGTTATCACACATCATTAAGCTATGATCATTTCCATTAAGATATTAAGATTCACTGGAGTATGTGGACCTGCAGCACAAAACAGAAAATTAGATTGAGGCATGCAATTTTAATAAAAACAAGCCAGGAGGGTATTTAGCCTTTCACCTTATCAGCTTGGGATATTTTACATATACACTTGGGTTTAAATGAGGACTCCTGTTGCTAGCCTTCACTCACGCTATCCTGTTCACTTTACCTTCTCCCCAGCACCTCAAGTGCTTTGAAAGTAAGACTCACTTCACTGTATAACCACTGAAGGCAGTTATGTGCAGGTCAGGGAATCAGGGGTCACAGTCACAGGATTAGGGGTCAAATGCTATGGAGTGAGATGAGAAGAGCTTTCTTCACTCAAAACAGTTGAAAAAGTCTCTGAAGTTCTCCAACCCAGAGAGCAGTAGATGCTGAACCAATGAGTATAATCAAGGCAGAGTTTGATCGATGTAAAGAGATCAAAGAGCTGCAGGAGCATGGTGATAGTGCAAGAAGTTGGAGGTCAGAGAGATCATAGTCTTGCAGTTCAGCAGAATGGGCTCAAGGGGATGAATGGACCACTTTAACTCCCACTTCTTTTTATACTGTGTTCTTGGTTATAGATTTTTGACGGATACTCTGCAATTATTGAACAGCAGCTATTACCATCTTGTAGGAGCGAATTACTGCAGATACTGGAATCTGTACTGAAAACAATAAATGCTGGAGATCACAGTGGTAAAAACAATGACTGCAGATGCTGGAAACCAGATTCTGGATTAGTGGTGCAGGAAAAGCACAGCAGTTCAGGCAGCATCCGCCATGACCAGGGCCTCCATTTCTTCCTCTCCCGACGTCCCCTTCCACCGACGCTCTCATTCATTTGGCTGAACTGGTTCTCACCTTTAACAATTTCTCCATTGAATCCTCCCATTCCTCCAGACCAAAGGGGCAGCCATGGGCACACGTATGGGCCCCAGCTTTGCCCGTCTCTTTATTGGCTACGTAGAACAGTCCATCTTCCGTAATTACACCGGCACCACTCCCCACCTCTTCCTCCGCTACATTGATGACTGCATTGGCGCCACCTCATGCTCCCACGAGGACGTTGAGCAATTCATCAACTTCACCAACACATCTCTGACACCTCCCTCCCC
>NC_057742.1:3047121-3065160 GCF_004010195.1 Chiloscyllium plagiosum
CCACCCTCCTCCCTGACCTATCACCTTCATCCCCTCCCCCATTCACCTATTGTACTCTATGCTACTTTCTTCCCACCCCCACCCTCCTCTCATCTATCTCTCCACCCTTCAGGCACTCTGCCTGTATTCCTGATGAAGGGCTTTTGCCTGAAACGTCGATTTTACTGCCTGAACTGCTGTACTTTTCCAGCACCACTAATCCAGAACATGGAGATCACAGTGGGTCAGACAGCATCCATAGAGAGAGAGCAAGCTAACGTTTCAAGTCAATATGACTCTTCATCAGAGCTGAAGTGAACATCTTGTTTAGACAGCCCATTTGTGAATCCAGCTTTTCGGGAACAGAGAGTTGAGATCAGGTTCCCAAGAACCCCAGAGGCAACTGTAGTGTTCAACTATTCGTTGTCTGATTGTACAAGTCCTGTATCTGTTTGGTGTGCATGATTAATTTCACCTAGCTACAGTTCCTTAGAAAATGAAATAAAACAGTAGGGAACCTGATGCAAGTGTGGAGTGAGCAGACATTTTAAAGCATTGAATAAATCTCCTGCACACACAGAGGCTGGTGTATCATGTTTGTATATCCTAGAGGAATTAAAAATAAAGGATCATTTAAAAAGCCTCAATTTTTTAAAAAGTGCCTGATGAATCAGAGTCTTTTCAAATTAGACTCTGTTCTCAGCTGCAATTACACACCAAAGGTGATCAGGCTGATTAAGGCTGTGTACTCCAGGAGTCTCTCATTGGTCACTTCAGCAGACACTAGCTGCCATTACTGTTCACGCAGTATTGTGTCTGCACCTTATTTGTTGCTAAAGGCATTGGGCATCCCCAAAACTTGTCCTTGATTGACACTACAACCACAAATATTCATTGCCTCAACCACTGGGAAACAAAGAACAAAGACAATACAGAAAGGAACAGGCCCTTTGGCCCACCAAGCCAGTACTGACACATGGTGTCTTTTTAAACTAAAACTCTTTTGCCTCTACATGGTCCATATCCCTCTATCCCCTGCCTTTTCATGTCTGTCAAGATATCTCTTATGCATTGCTATTGTCTCCGCCTCCATCTCCTCCTCTGGCAGTGCATTCCCGGTACTTACCACCCTCTGTGTAAAAACCTTGCATCTCATTTAAACTTAACCCCTTTTACTTTAAATCAATATTCCCTAGTAATTGACAATCCTACTGTGTGTGTGTGTGTGTGTGTGTGTGTGTGTGTGTGTGTGTGTGAGAGAGAGTCCAAATTAAAACAAACCAAATCTATCCAATCTCTTCTCATAGTGAATGCCCTCCAGACTAGGCAAGATTCTGGTAAACCTTTCCTGTATCCTCTCCAAAGCCTGTATATCTTTCAGGTAGTGCGGTGTCCAGAACTGAATGCAACATTTTAAACGTGGCCTAAAGTTCTATACAGCTGCAACACGACTTGCCAAATGATGAAGGCAAGCATATCATATACATTCTTGACCAATTTATCAACTTGTGTTTCCAGTTTCTGGGATCTGTACACATAAATCCCTCTGTATATTTATGCTTCTACAGATTCTGCCATTTACTGTATATTCCTATCTTGCATTACACCTTCCCAAACGCATCACCTCACATTTGTTTGGATTAAATTCCATCTGACAAGTCTGTGCCCAAGTCTCCAGTCTATCTATATCCTGTTGTACCCTGTGGAAATCCTCTTCACTATCCACATCTCTCCCAACCTTTGTGTCCTCCGCAAACTGACCAATCAGACTGCCTCCACTCTCCTCCAAATCATTTATATATATTACAGACAACACTGGTCCGAGCACCACTGGTCACAGAGTCCAGTCAGGAAAACACCCTTCCACAGCTACTATCAGTCTTCTATGACCAAGCTAGATCTGTGTCCATTTACCAGCTCACCCTGGATCCCATGTGACTTCACCTTCTGTATCAGCCCGCCATGAGGGACCTTGTCAAAGGACTTGCTAACATCCATGTGGACAACATTCAGTGCTCTGCCCTCATCTTTGTCACTTCCTCAAAAAACTCAAATCAAGTTTGTGAGGCATGACCTCCCCTGTGCGAAGCCATGTTGGTTATCACTAATAACTTCATATTTTTCCAAATGTGAGTAAATCCTAAGAATCTTCTCCAGTAATTTTCCTAACATTGGTTAAGGCTCAGGGGTTTGTATTTCCTGGATTATTCCTGTCCATCTTCTTAAACAAAGAAACAAAGACTATTCTCCAGAACTCAGGCCTCTCCTGTGACTAAAGAGGTTACAAAGACCAGTGTCGACCATCTACAAGTTGCATCATAACAATTTTCCAAGATTCCTTCCACAATGCCTCTGAGCACACAATCTCTGCCATTCATAAGTAAAAGGGTACCACTTCCAAACTGCCCTCCAAGTCAATCACCATCCTGATTTCGAACCAGGACGTTGCTTCACAGAATTCTGGAACTCCCTCCTTATAATAATGATGGGTGTTAGTTTATGAGCAAGTAACCTATTAAAGTAATGACTTAATATTGCTTTCTAGATTAGCACAGAATCCTGCTTAACTTTAAAACCAAATGATTACATTTTTTAAAATCTAGTGGTAATTTTGAGGGCAATAAGAACAACATTTAAAGCTGGGCTGCTCCTTTAACTAATTTGTTTCCTTCCATGAAGGACATATACTTCCTCCATCTCTCCCAGGCAACAACTGGGAAACGGAGACAGCCCTCTGTCTTAGCTGCATCTGGTTTGCAGGCCTAAGGCTTGAGTTTAGTATCTGAATTTTCTGTATTAGCCTCATTCAAGGTCAGAGTGTCTATCTCAGAGTTTTAGGACTATTTTCACCATAAATATCATGAGGAAAATGTGTCACCAATTCCTCTGGCATAAGGAACAGGAGTAGACCTCGAACCGCTTGAGTTTGTTCTACTATTCAATGGTTGATCTCTACCTTAACTTCTCTCCCTACTCAATCCCTTGATTCCGTTAGTATCCAAAGTTCTACTGGTCTCATTTTCAATCTACTCAAATGATGGAGGGAGGATCTACTATCCCAAAGATTCACGACTTTGGGTAAAGAAATTTCTCTTCTCCTCAGTCTTCAATCCCTCAGGCTGGGATTGTTCCTTCACATTCTAGAGCCTTTCCATTTGGAGGTACGAGTCTCAAACTCTCAGACTTCGATGTTGCAATGTGATCACCTATCTTCCATCAAAACTCCACAGCCGTCCCTTCAACTGGAATGATGGATGGGCAATAAATGACGGTTCACCACAACCCAAACAGAAATAAAAGTTCAGTGACAACATCTGAAAGAGCGTGTGACTATTATTTAATATAAAGAGGAAACAAATCAACTTGCAAATCTAGATTGGAAAACGTGACCAGGATTAGATCACTCAGCGCCTCAAGCTTGCTGCAGCATCCATTGATTCATGGTTGATCTTATCCCACATCACCACCTTTCTGTCCCATATTTCATTATCCCATATAGACCCACTCTCCCACTGTTGGAGTATTGCATGCCATTCTGGTTTCCATCCACAACGGATGTTGTGAAACTTGAAAGGCATCAGAAAAGATTTATGAGGATGTTGCCAGGGTTGGAGGGTTTGAACTATTGGGAAAGGCTAACCTTTGTTGAAGGAAGTTCCAAAGTTCTATTACCCTTTGCGTAGAAGCATTTTCTACTTCCAGTCCTGAAAGGTCTCATTCTAAGTTTTAGGCTGAGACCCCTCAGTCCTACAGTACTCAAAACAACCAGCGGAAATACTGTCTCTGCATTCACCTCACTTGTTCTGTAAATATCCTAAAAACATCGATGATCCTTAGTCTTTTAAAGGGTGTGGAAACACAGCATGTTAATTTCTCCTTCTATCTGAATACTCAAGAATCTTGATGTCATTCTGGTAAACCTGCACCAACATCTTCCAGGTTTCATATATTCTTAAGACGTGGTGTTCAGAAGTGCTCAGTTTCTCCAAGTGTGATCTAAGCAGGTCTTTGTATAACTGATGCACGACTTTTACCTCTTTGTATTTCAGTCTCTGAATGTAAAGATCAGCACGCTATTAGCCTTTGATTTTTTTTGTACCTATTCAGGAAACTTAATAACCCATGCACTATACCTGGTTTCCAAAGTTTATTTGAATCTCCATTTTTTCTAGCCTTTCAGATCTAAAGTTCACCAACACTGAAATCCAAATGGATTTGCCAGTTTTTCCCAATCACTTAATCTATTGATATTGTTTTATAATATTAAGCTTCTAGCTGCAATGCTAGCTCTCGCTCGCTGTAATTGACGATCATAGATGGCTTTCTATTTCCATCATCATAAATAACGAATCATAGAGACACCAAATATATCCTTATGTGACACCACACTACAAATAGCACATATGTTCAGTTTCTCCATACTGCCTCCTTTCTCTCCTCAGTTCAGTAACCTGGTCAATAATTTCTTTTAATTCCATGGGATTCAACCTAACAGTCCAAAGAATTTTATTAAATGCTTTCTGGAGCTCCAAATAAACAATACCCTTAAACATTCCCTGTCCACTACTTTAGTCACCATTTCAGAACATTGGATTTCTCAGGTTTGACCAATCACAGATTCATACAATTTCTACAATGTAGAAGCAGGCCATTCGGCCCATCAAGTCCACACCGACCCTCTAAAGAACATCCCAACCAGACCACCCCCCATTCCCAATGGCTAACCCACCTCACCTGCACATCTTTGGACTATGGGAGGAAACCAGAGCACCTGGAGGAAACCCACACAGACACGGGGGAATGTGCACACAGACAATCGCCCAAGGCTGGAATCGAACATGGGTAGAAAGTGAGGTCTGCAGATGCTGGAGATCAGAGCTGGAAATGTGTTGCTGGAAAGGCGCAGCAGGTCAGGCAGCATCCAGGGAACAGGAGAATCGACGTTTCGGGCATAAGCCCTTCTTCAGGAGAAGGGCTTATGCCCGAAACGTCGATTCTCCTGTTCCCTGGATGCTGCCTGACCTGCTGCGCCTTTCCAGCAACACATCGAACATGGGTGCCTGGCGCTGTGAGGCAGTAGTGCCAACCTAGCCATTGTGCCGCTCCTTTCAATCTATGCTGGCTTCCTCTGATCAACAGAAAATTGTAAAAGGTGTTCAGTCAATGGCCCTTAACAATATAGTAATTTCATGGCAACAAATGTTATGTTAATTGGTCTATAATTACGTATTTTTGTTTCTCACCTTCCTTAAACAGCAACACAAAATGCGCAATTCTCAAATCTAAAGATACCCCTGAAGAAAGAAAACTTTGGAAATTAACATAATTTGGGCAACAACAATGCTCTCTCCGACCTCGAGCAAACTAAAGGATCAAAACCTTCTGATCCTGGGACTTGGTCAATGTTTACGACACTTTTTTCCCCCAATCATGCTCATGTTAATTTTACAGGGACCATGCCCCTAATGTTAGTTTTCTTTGGATTTCTACTGTAAATATTGACAATCAGGAAATTTATTATGCAAGAAAATGATCAACATCTAAAGAGAATTTCCCAAAACGGTGATGGATACATTACCTTGGATGAACACGTGGGTTGATGGATTGAGAGATTTGTGTTTCAGGTTCTTTTTTGATGGACATAATGAAATCAAAGCTTTGTGTGTTGTGTTATTTTCCATGGATTATTCACTTTAATTTGTTTTGAGGTGGTTTAGCACGTGTTAAGGAGCTTGTGAAGTGGAGCAGCTGTAAGACACTTCAGTGCCTCTTGGGTAGCTGTCATTTGGGAGTAGGTAAAGAGAGGTGGACAGTAAGTGCAAGAGTGACAGTGTGTGTAAGGGAGAAAGAGGTAGCATATCAGCAAAACTAACTCTGGAATGTAGCCAAAAATCACAAATTCTTTAACTATTTCACTCCATGGGACTAAATTCTTCATTTTTCAGTCAAATTAATCACTCAACTGGGAAGGGGAAAATCCATTCTTCTACCAAATAAACATTTCAAAATGCAATTTTTTTTTTAAAAAGAAAAATCCTTTCACTGTAGAGTTCAGGAAGATCTTGCAGACTTAACAGAGTGTCACATCAGTATTTGCACCCATTTTAAATTCGAGTATAATTCACAATTAAATGTGCCTATGATTCACAAGGCAGCCACTTGGAGTGCTCCACTCCTCCCGCGTAACTATTAATCTGTCTTTTATTGTTCGTTGTCTGCATTTCTTGTTATCTGGGGAGTTCTTTCTATTAGCCTCCTGCTTTCCTGGAGACTAGTGCAGACAGTAATAAATAAATTTGAAATTAATGAATACATTAAGTCCGTTATACTGTCAGCTTCTAAAGTGTAACGTTTTATTGTCACATATTTCATTCTGTTTTGCAGCTTCCTGTTTAGTGAAAAGAAAGAGAGAGTACAGTTGAAGGCTTAACTTTTCCTTCCCCCAAACTGGAGCCATTCCCAGACTCACTACTCAAATGTTCTTCCACCTGGTTCACATCCAGCAAACAGCGATCCAACTGTCCGCCTGTTTAGGACTGCCCCACACCAACATCAGTCCTCAAAAAATAACACTATCTTTAAGAGTTTGATTGACTACACATTAAAAAATATAAAATGGCATTTGAAGAATTATAAATGCAATAATGATTTCATCTGTCTTGGTTGGAGCCAAATTTGTTTAACCTTGGCACTTATACCTCCGTCATAGAGCCTGTGGAAATCCACAGTTTCTCAGTCATCCCCAACCACAGGCACTGATTTTCTTAGTAACTTATTGTTGGTTATAAACTATCCAACCAAAACAAAATACCTTTTAACAGAAGTTGCTGGGATGTGGATGTTGCTAGCAAGGCCATCATTTATTACCTGAAGATGGGCGTGGAGAAGATTCTAATGATGGGTCATTGGATCCAAAACATTACCTTTGCTTTCTGTTCACAGATGCTGCCTGAACTGCTGAGTTTTTCCAGCAATTTCTGATTTCCAGTATCTGCAGTTCTTTGTTTTTTCCTGTTATTATCACTTATTACCCATCCTTTTGAGGAGTGAGTGGCTGATAGAGAACTGCAGTCATTGATTTGTCATCTACTCCAAGGTGGAGTTGAGAGAGGACCACGTTAATGTGGACTGGAGTCACATATTTATCAGACCTTTTCCTATTGGACATCAACCAACCAGTCAAGTTTGCTTTAATGACAATGCAACAGCCTGCATGACCACTGATATCACTTGGAGGAGAAAGTGAAGACTGCAGATGCTGGAGATCAGAGCTGAAAATGTGTTGCTGGAAAAGCGCAGCAGGTCAGGCAGCATCCAGGGAACAGGAGAATCGGGCTTATGCCCGAAACGTCGATTCTCCTGTTCCCTGGATGCTGCCTGACCTGCTGCGCTTTTCCAGCAACACATTTTCAGCACTGATGTCACTTGCTCATTCTCAGATTTCATTAAACTGAATTTAAATGCTCAAACTGTCACAGTAAGATTTGAACAAATGTTCTCTGGTTAACCACCAATAATGCTACAGGTGCCAAGCCCCTTTTACAAGGATTAGCCCTGGTTTCTAATCCTGCAGTTTTGCACATTACCCCAACCTCATCTTTTTCTGCAAATAATTGGCTATATTTCAATTAAGAAATTCCTGCAATTCACAGAGTTCAGTTTTCTGGATGTGACAGAAAAAAATGTATCTGAGCATGCGCACAACCTCAAGGAGTGTAGGAAATCACTGCATGGTCCGTGCTGGCTCACAAAGGCAGCTCACCACCCCTTTTCTTGGGCATCAGCGACAAATGCAAATCTTGTTTGGAAAGCTCCAGCTAATTTGCATGAGCGGCACACGGCCCATTGTCACCCTGCGTTATTCCTTTCGGATCACTGCCTGGCTGCATATCTGCACTTCTTAAAAGAGACCACTACGTGCAGGAAACCTGTGTGATTTCTGTTGGAAATCAGTGCCACCTGCGAGATGGCCACATCCCATCCTGACATGGAACTTCAGCTCCATTCCTTCACTATCAGTGGGTCAAAATGCTGGCACTCCCTCCTAAACTTCCATCTTTTAGGCCAGCGCTGTGGTAAATTGCCAGGCTGCACTGGGAAAACCAGCTTGGATTTTGTGGAACTGGTCACAACCCCAGGTTCCAACCGAACCATGGCTGACAAGATCTGTACCCAGCTCCGAAGGGTTCTCGCTATGACAGCTACTTCAGTTCACCATCACAGAGTGGAGGAATGGAAGACTAAACATACTTGGCACTGACCCACATGAAACCTCTTGCTGTTTGGTGCCTAACTTTGTACCTAAATGATATTTGATGAAATTTTAATGCTCATCATTCTCAGTACAGTTCTGATTGTTGCTATTTAAGGAACTCTCCCATTCTGCAGTTCTGGGTAATGCATTGGTGGCTTTTTTTAAATGGACTCGCTTAGAGGGGCTGAGGGGATTTCACATTTTAAAATCCATGTCTTCAATAAATCAGCAGACTTGAGATTTGTTGGAAATGCATGATTTACCATAATCACTTAAAAATGCGTACATATTTTGTCACAGTAGTTTCTTACTTCTACCTACTCCCAGGAGAAAAGAGGCTGAGTCTCAGAGTGCAGATGTTGGAGATATTTGCCAAAAAAATGGCGCCATGATTTTCCTCTCTAGACAGTAAAGCTTTTTTCTAACGCCAGAAACGCAATACAAAATGTTATTAACAATTCAGATATTCTTAAATGCAGCCTCAATTCAAGGAACAACTTATAATTATACACTAAATAGTTCAACTTGGTGTTGAAATTACTCATTGTACCCTTTCGCTTGTGCTTTTCCAGGATTTCCAATACTGAGAAGCTCCTCGGCTTTTCCTTCATATAATTTCCTCTCCCTGAAACTGTTATTTCTTTTCAAGTTAATTAAGCACCACCCTCTTAAAAATTCACCTTCCACCAATGCACAGTGGTAGTCATGGGTACCACCTAAAAGATGCACTGAGATATTGTACCAAAGCTTCATTGATAGCACCCTCCAAACTGATTATCTCAAATACCTGGAAAAACAAGGGTACACCACCAAGCTTCTCTCTGGGTCACATCCCATTCGGAGTTGGAGTGATATCACCCAATATTTTGGAAACCACCCACCCTTTCCTAAAAGCACTGAGTGGGTTCCTTCATTGCACAGACTGCTAGAGTTTAATTACATGCTCCCCACCATCGTTGAGGGCAATTAGGGATAGGCAATCACACCAGCCTAGAAAGTAATGTTCAAATCTTGAGGAAATCTTAAAAAATATTTACGATCATTTTTCTTGTTTCTTCTGACCTTCCTTTACCATCAGCTCCTTGCTAGCTCATGTGTCATTTTCATCACTAAAACAGCCTTACATTCAGAAACCTTTCCACCAAATAGATACATTTTCTTTCATCTTTGTTAGGTTAACAACTGGAGGTGACTGAAGGGTATGAGATGCTTGCAACAAGAGGAGCCAAGCAAGCAAAGCAAAACCAAGAACAAAAGTGGTGAACCTGTGCCAACCGCAAATCTCTGCGGTAAGAAACACAAGCGTACGTTTGGATAACTCTTCAAAACAGCTGGCACAAGCAGGATGGACTGAATCGGAAAGTTCCAGAATATCAGGTGACGGGATACCTACCTGCTCTAGAACATTAGGTAACGGGGTACCTACCTGCTCTCTAGTTCATGCATGCTTCTAATAATTTCAATAAAATAGAAAGATTTACTCTATTCATTGCTTATACGAGAATGTTTTAAAAAAAATGCTTTGTCCAAAGTGAATGGACAACACTGCAAGAGTTAGGGGTGCAGCTTGTCTTCTGGGATCAAAATCTTTCTGAAACAATATAATTGCACATGTGGAAGAAGCTAATTTGGTGTTGCATGTAGGATTAGGTAATAGAGGAATCAAACCACACGCATACAACAAGAGTTCGTCAGATGAAACATCAATCATATCTCCTTTGTATAGAGATAGTGTTGATAAATAGGCTCGCAGACACTAAACTGATTATTTCATTATATATTACAGCAATTCAGAAGCAAATTTTAACCATAACTCAGGACAACTGCTTCTACATTTTTTAATCATTCATGCATGATGTGAGCATTGCTAGCTCGGCTAGCGATTACTGCTGCTCCTTAACTGCCCTCAAGAAACCAGTGAGTTGCCTTTTTGAATTGTTGAAAGTAACCCAGAGTACTGACTGTTAGGGAGCGTGCTCCAGGCCTTGTATGAAGAAGCAGTGATACAGTTTGAAGTCAGGATGGTGAGTGACATGGAGGGGAACTTACAGGAGTCACTGCTTCCATTGGCTGCCCTTGTGGATAGTGGAGATCATTGGAGTTTTTGAAGGGGTTGTTATAGAAGGCTTGGCAAATTACTTCAGTACAAATTCTGGATGGTACGTACGCCCACCAGTCTGGCAGAGATATAAACAAGTGATGTCAATCAAGTAGGCAGCTTTATCCTGAGCTTCATTTGTTGTTGGAATTGGTCAACAGGCAGAGGGTATTCTATCACTTTCGCAACTCATGCCTTGTAGATGGTGGCCAGGCTTATGAAGAGTCAGCTGGTGAATTACACATCACAGAATTCCAAGCCTCTGATCGGTTCTTAAAGCCGAAGTATTTATATGACTGGTGCAATTCAGTTTCCTAGGATATTGATGGTGGGGATTCATCAACAGCAATGTCAAAGAAATATGATAAGTTTCTCTCCAACTGGAGATGCTCATTGTCTGGCACTTCTGTTGAATGTTCTCTAAATACCAATAGTGACCATGATTGAGATTGCAGCTATATCTATAAAATAGCCACTCTACATGTCACTCTGATCCTTACTTCTCAATGACTTTCCCATTAAGCATTCACAGGACCAGGTAGAGTATGGACTAGATTCATTCAAAATAAAGTTCCCTCTTCACTGTCTCAACCACAAGATGACTACGTCAGCCGTCACAATGGTATTTCTCTCATTGTGACAAATTGAACATTATATTGCACTTTGCAAGAGTCATGTGGTGCAGTGGCAGTGTCCCTACCTCAGGGACAGAAGATCTGGGTTCAAATCCTACCAGCCCTAGGTGTGCATCACAACAAGTCCAATTAAGTTGATTAAAATAATTGCACTGCATTTTGAACTTGTTGTTCAGAAAGTAATGGATAGATTATTATAAGGAGCACTTGTCACAGAAAGGGATTAAATGCATTGGTTGGTATGATTATATTCCATTTTTGCCACATAGCTTCACATTTCACAGACTCCCATACCATCCACGTAACCAAAGAGTTAAGCATGGATGACCTTGCAATGAAACATGTCAGATTTTTAATCATTCAGGGGATGTCGGGACTGCTGGCCAGGTCAGCATTTATTATTCATCCCAAGCTGCCCTTGAGATAGTGGTGAGCTTCTTTATTGAACTGTTGCAGTCCTTTTGGTGTCAATACTGGAACCAATTCGGTTTATCAATGACTGCATTTAGCAGAAGACTAAGATAACCCAGGTTCAGTTTAAAACAGTGTTATATTCGTTAATCGCAGTTACGGATCAAGAGCTGCTCAAATCCTCTCTAGTCACAGGGTGAGGTACCAGAGGACTGCTAACATTGATTATTAAAAAGAAAGGAAGGGTTTGACTAAGAAATTACTGGCTAGTCAATATAACCTCAGTGATGAGGAAGTTATTAGAAAGAATTCTGAGGACACAATGTATCTGAACTTGGACAGACACACATTATTCAGGATGGTCAACGTGGATTTGTTAAAGGAAAGGTGTGTTTGACAGATTTGACCAATTCTTTTGAGGTGGTAACCAGAAGTGTTGATGAAGGCACAGTGGTTAGCACTGTTGCCTCACAGTGCCAGGGACCCAGTACAATACCAGCCTCAGGCAATTGTCTGTGTGGAGTTTGCACATTCTCGTGTCTGCACGAGTTTCCTCCGGCTGCTCCGATTTCCTCCCAACAATCCAAAGATCTGCAGGTTAGGTGTACTGGCCATGCTAAAGTACCCCATAGGGTCGAGGGATGCGTAGGTTAGGTAGATTAGCCATGGGAAACGCAGGGTCAGTGATAGGATGGGTCTCAGTGGGATGCTTTTTGGAGTGTCAGTATGGCATGAGTGGCCTGCTTCCACACTGTTGGGATTCTATGATTCTATGAGACCTACATGACTTTAGCAAGGCTTTTCTTTTTAAGGACCTCATGGCAGACTGGTCACAAAAAATTAACAAACCACGAAATCCAAAGCAAAGTGACATGCTGGATCCAAACCTGGCTGTGAGGCAGGAAGCAGAGGATGATGGTGGAAGGGTGTTCTGTGGCTGGAAGGCAATTGCCTGTGGGATTCTTCAGAACTCAGTGCTGGGTTTCTTGCTGCTTATAGTGAACTTTTACTTAAACGTAGGAGGTATGTCACAAAGGTAACCATGACACAAAAATCTAGGGTGTTACGCAGGGGGTGAGGGGGGGATGATAGCTGTGGGAGGATATCAATGGACTGGTTACCTGGGCAGAGCAGTCACAATTGGAATTCAAGTTGGAAAAATGAGAGGGAATACCCTAGAGGAGGGCTAATAAGGCAAGGGGTTAGACCATGGAAAGTATTGATGATCAGAAAAACCTTGGAGTGCACATCCACAGATCCCTGAAGGAAGCAGGGCAGGTAGATGTGAGGTGACTGAGAAGGCACTTGGGATATTTGCCTTTATTCGTCAATGCATAGAATACAAGAGCAAGGAGGTTATGCTGGAATGTACAAAACATTGGTTAGACCTCTGTTGGAGTGCTGTGGCTGTTCTGGTCATGACCATCGAGGGAGGATGTGACTGCAGTCGACAAGGTGGAGAGAAGATTTCTCAGGATACTGCCTGGGCTGGAGAGTCAGTGTTACCAAGAATGAGCAGTGAAGAGTGAGTGGGGATCTGAAAGATGTGTACAAGATTATATGGTGGATAGGAAGGCACTTTCTCAATTAGTAGAGGGGTCGATAACCAGGGTGTATAGGTTTAAAGGAAAAGGCAGAGGCTAGAGGAGAATGTTCTTCATGCAGAGGGTGGTGGAAATCTGGAACTCACTCCCCAGAAGGGTGGTTGAATTAGAAGTCCTTAACATTCAGGCAGTATTTAGATATTCATTTGTGTTAGCACAACCTCCAGTTCTATGGGCCAAAAGTTCGTAAATAGGATATGTGCAATCAGCTCTTTGCAGACTGGCCTGGACAGGATGGACTAAATTGCCTTCATACCAAGCTGTAAACAGCAATGAGGCTCTGAATTGACTTAATGCCTTTGTGTTAGTGAAGGGTTGAAGGGTTGGGGGGGGCGCGGGGTGGGGAATAGCCAATAGGATGCACTCTCTAGCCTATTGTCCAGTGACCAAATACTGGGCATCACCCGAACAAAGCACATGACTGTGGTCAAATAAGCAACAAACTCACCAAGAAGTCTCATACACAAAGCACAGGCAATATCGCTTTATGTTAAAGACAGTTTTCATTTCCAATTCTTGTTTGTAATTCCCTAATTTCCTCCCACATGTCGCCCCACATTCACATCTTGAATTTGATTAATATTATTATTTTAAGGCACACCTATGAATTACCTTGGTGCTGTGGTGACTGCAATAAGATTTAAGACTTCAATTGTCAGAGCCTCCATGCTTGTGTCAGCCAACACTCATTGCTGATGCCACAGGCCTCTTAGCTTTAGGTGATAGCTTTGAGCTTGATTGGATAAAATGGCCTTCTCTCATTCTATTCTCATTATGAAGAAATATCATCTTTTGCCCCCCTCAGCAATTCCAAGACATTTGATTCAAAGCCTTATTTTATCACAAGCAAGCAGGCGATTTAATATCACCAGATATTTAACATCACTCTGCTCCCCCCGACTCACTTCTCTAGTTAATGCTGTCAACTTCACTTCTCCTTGTGCTTCTTACCTGAAGCCTCTGCTCCTCTATCCCCACTCACACCAAGCCCCGTTCAACCATTACCCAATGCTTGCTGAGGAACACGGACACAAAGCCTCAATTTTAACAATTCTCATTCTGGTTTTGAATCCCCTCCTCAACTTTGCCATGCTGTCATTTCCACCATGCCTACAGCTCAAAGATATCGGTGTTCTCTCGATCCTGGTTTTGTGCATCCCTCTCTCTCTCTCTCTCTCTCTCTTTGCTCTGCCATTGGAGGCCATGTCTTTGCTGACTTGTCCCCAGGATCTGGAATTCACAGGCAGTTTGGGTCAGGAATGTGCTCTTTGGCCAAATCAGTCCACACCAATGATTATGTTATGCCAATGAGACTGTTGTTCTGAACGTTTTATTTGTTTATTTTCTCATTTATTCCAATGACCTGTAACATTGGACATTTTATTTATTTACCTTTATAATTTATTTTGCTAAGAATTTGTTCTCATGAACCTGTATCAATGTACCTTCATACGGTGACTCAGTGTTTAGCACTGTCCCTCACAGTGCCAGGGACCCGTGTTCGATTCCAGTCAATGTGTGGAGTTTACACATTCTCCCAATGTCTGTGTGGGTTTCTTCTGGTTGCTTTGGTTTCCATCACAAGTCAAAGATCTGTTAGACGGCCATGCTAAATTGCCCATTGTCTCCAGGCTCGGTGGATTCACAGTGAGAAATGCAGAGTTACATGTCTGGGAGGGATGCTTTTTGGAGGGTCGATGTGGACTTGATGAGCCAAGTGGACAGCTTCCACCGTGTTGGGATTCTATGATAATTAAGATGGTGACTTGGTAAAGTTTTCACTGTATTCATTTGAGTACCTGTGACAATAAAACTAATTCAATTCATGTTCCATTCAAGTTTCTCCCTTCCAGCTTTCCTCAGCCATGTCCATCTTTGCTTGTCTAGCTTCCCCTTGAAAGTATCTATTCACTCCAACACGCCCTGTAGAGATTTTCTTTCTAAACTGCTTCCTTCTTTTTACATGCGGCTTAAAAGTTACTTGCCAGGCCAGGCATTTAATTATCTGTCCAGCATCACCTATGCAGTTTCATTTTATAGCTGTCAAATAGAGTCTAATAACAGCTAAGAGAAGTACCTTGACACATCAAAGATACTTTATAAATACACACTATTGCCACAATCCCAAGACAGTAATATCTCTTCTTCAGGATTAAATTCAAACTGATTTGTACAAAATTGAGATCCAGGATTAAAACTGTATTTATTGACATGGAAAGAGAGTGACTAAATATCACTGCGGATGACAGGAAATGACTGTCGAGAAGAGAGCTTTTCCGAAATTTATTTTTGTATGCAGGTTATTTGCAAAGTTGTTCTCCTCCCCAAATTGAAATGGGCTCATTTTATTAAGTAATTTAATCACACCAGATGTTTAATACTCAACGCGAGGGCACAAACAATAGGTTTAAAGCAATTACGGAAGAAAAGGCTACGGGTACTCTATATTAAAATGTGATAACACAAACCTCTTGGGATTCTGGCAGAATAGCTTGTCTGACATTTGAAAGTGGCAGACAGGCAGAATTTGCGTTAAGACTATTAAAATTTACCATAATCTCAAACCAGCTGCACTGACATTATCTGAACACTTGGTATTTGACAGATATAAACTTGTAATAACCTGCTGCACTATTTTAACGTGATCTAAAAAACAAAAACACAGATTAAAAACTTGTACAAGTGACAACTTGCGTTGAGTGGAGATGGGAAGCATCAGGGGTGGAAGACATTGTACATCAAAGGGGTAATGTCATTGGACTTGTAACATAAAAAGGCCCAGGCTGATCAATGGAGGGGCAGAGGGAAAGTATTGGTTCAAATCCAACCACAGAAGATAGTCAAATTTAAATTCAATTAATTAATCAGGGCCATAAAGTTAGTACTAGTCACTGGTTTCTGTGAAAAGCCATCTGGTTCATGGATGCCTATGTGACTCCAGACCCACAGCAAATAGTGCTGACTCTTGACTGCCTTTTAAAATGGCCAAACAAACCACAGTTCAGGGCAATTAGGGATAGGCAATAAATCCTGGCCCCATCAACATTCACACTGCACAAATGAATAACAAAAATTCTAGAACCGAGCAAACTTCTATGCCAAATAAAACCTCAATGGCTCCTCAATTCAGTTGTGCCTTCTGCTAATTGCCTTCCTTTTGTTTTAAAGCTACTCTATCAAACCTCGCTCAGTTTTGAAGGTGGCGATTAAATTTCCCCACAACCTCCTGTGCTTTATAGAAGGCAATCCTGGCTTTTCTTGATTCCCCACATAACCAAAGACCCTAAAGCCTGGAAATATTTCAGCAGTCAGCATCTACAGTTTTCTGTTCTTCTGTAGGTGGCTATTGAGCACAATGGAATGCAGCATGTTCCACTTTCTGGATCAGTGGTGCTGGAAGAGCACAGCGATGCTGCCTGAATTGCTCAATAGTATCAAATTATGACTTTAGAAACAAGGCATGCTATGAATCGAGCACATTGACTAATATTTCAATCTGAACTGCCCCCACAGGAAGCATTAAACTAAGTTAAACCAACCCGATTCTGTCAAACCTTGAGAGATTTATGATGGGTTTCAACAACACCCTCAGAAGGATGATGGCCAACTGCAATATCCCCCACTCCAGGTCAATGTAAACAAGGTACAAATTATTCTAATTTCTCATTCTAGATGCTCTAACTTCTCAAAATACCAACGCCATGAAAATTACAGTTGTTCATATCAGATAAGCATTTGAATCAGATAGCACCTATGATCAGTCACACTCAACAATGGGCATGCAGAAGGGGAGGGTGCAGAGACAAGCAATAGGGAAGCAAGGAACAGGTTCAGTATGAGACAGATGTAAATGCCTTTGAAAATGGAGCAAAAATATCCCAAGATACTTTCCAACAGATGAAAGGCTTAACAAACAATCAATTTTTCAATGTATAATTTCAGTTACATCACACTAAGTTTTTGCTATAAATTCTGTGTTACAATTGAGCCCTCCACTATCACCTGATGAAGGAGCATCGTTCCGAAAGCTAGTGCTTCCAATTAAACCTGTTGGACTATAACATGGTGTTGTGTGATTTTTATCTTTGTAGAAGGAAATTGAATGAAACATTGAAAATAGGAAGCATAGGTCAATCAGCCCTTTGAGCTGGCTCCACCATTCAATACAATCATGGCTGATCTTCTAACTCAATCCCCTGTTCCCACTTTCCACCCTCTTGAAAACATTCAACGTTGCGGCTTCAACAGCGTCCTGAGGTAGAGAAGTCCACAGGCTCACCACTTTTGGGGTGAAGACATCTCTCATCAGGTGATGAGCCACAGGAGATTTTAAGACAGATGGCCACCAGTTTTGGTCAAGAAGTTCCCTTTAAAGAAAGTGTATTTTCAAAGGAATGAGGGAAGGGTTTCAGGAGGTAACCAGAGTTTAGGGTCTAAGGATTACATAGCACAAGCTCCAATGGCACAGCAATGAACAGAAACATGCACAAGAAGCTGGAGGTAGTGGAGTGATATCAGAGGGTTGTGGGGCTGACGGAGAAGCTGGAAGGATAGGAAGTGCAAGGTTTGTGAAGATTTGTAGCTTAGGTTGAGGTATAGGGTGTAGGTTTGCTCGCTGAGCTGTAGGTTTGATACCTAGACGTTTCATTACCTGGCTAGGTAACATCATCAGTGACGACCTCCAAGTGAAGCAAAGCTGTTGTCTCCTGCTTTCTATTTATAAAAGTTTGTTCTGGAAACACTTACTACACTTTTAGAAGAGACCATCACACACACCCCAACCACCATCAATCACATTACCAATGAAAACATCATGAAGCTAGTGGACCTGTGCCTCACCACCCACTTCACCTTCAACAACATAGTCTACAAACAAACCAACGGCACACCCATGGGATCTCCGCTATCAGGATTCATAGCAGAAGCAGTAATGCAAAGACTAGAACAAACAGCCTGACCAACCATCAAACCAAAAATCTGGGTCCGCTACGTAGATGACACCTTTGTCATCACAAAACGAAACAAGATAGAAGAGACATTTAACATCATCAACAACAC
>NC_057742.1:3065554-3096013 GCF_004010195.1 Chiloscyllium plagiosum
GACTGGGACAACACATCTATCCTGGGACAGGCTAAGTAAAGACATGCCAGAGAATTCCTAGAGGCCTGGCACTCCAACCACAACGCCATAAACAAACAAACAGATCTAAATACCATCTATCAATCCCTCAGAAAACAAACAGGAAATGACATCACCACAAACCCCAGGAACCCCATCCAGGACAAACATATAAATAGAAAGCAGGAGACAACAGCTTGGCTTCACTTGGAGGTCGCCACCGATGATGTTACCTAGACAGGTAATGAAACATCTGGATATCAAACCTACAGCTCAGCGAGGGATAGGGAGTGACAAAGCAGCAAAAAAATTTGAAAATGAGGACTTTTTTTTCATTAAACTTCTACCGAATTGGAGCCAATCTAGGTCAGCAAGCACATGAACAAAACTTGATTTGGTATTATTTGAAACCTGCAGAGATGCTCAAAATTCCATGAACAAAAAGGTTCACAACCCCAATTGTCTTCAGATCATCCAGCGTTCCAGTCAGAACTGCAAGTGACAAGCAAACCAGCACAATTAATTGCTCTTGATGCATATGGGAACAAATCGCTTCATAATTTCTTTTCAGAGAGTGATATATTTAGACCTTTCTCAAAGCAAGATTCTTCATGTTCCCAACACTGTTTCTGCCCTTTATGCTGATGGTAGCCCCCAGATAAAGAAAGTTGTGAACTTTGTTCAGCAAGCAGCTCTAAATCCAAGGCTCCATTTGTCTCAGTTACCACAACCATCAATAACTGAATCCTTTGCTGGAGTTCACTTGCACAAAGGATAATATGTCCCCAGCCTTTCCCCCTCACTATTTCGGGTCTGTAACTGTGTGGTGCACTCCAGATTGCTGCAGGTTTATACACCTTAGACAGAAAACTAGTCACTGTTGTGGAATGTTTAGACACAAGTCTCACTAGCAAGGTGAATATATAGTTGCAATTTTATTGTTATTTATTAGGCCAGCACACATTGCTAATTACTTGAGAAGGTGATGGTGAGCTGCCTCATTGAATCTATCCAAGTGACTTGCTAGGCTTAGAGTCACATTGTTATGGGTGTGGAGTCACATTTTAGGTCAGCCAATGTCCCTCCAAAGGGGATGGGTTTTCAAAGCAACAATCCAGTTATTTCATGTTCACCAAGACTGACACCAGATTCACTGAACTGAATGTAGGTTTCCTCAGCTGCTCTGATAGGATTTGAACTCCTGTCTGTGAATCACTGGTCCTCATTTTTGGACTCCTAGTCTGGCAATGTGACCATGGTGCCAGTTCACTCCCTGCAATTGCACAGCTTTGGCTCAGTGATGCAAGACTGACCTCAAAAACTCCACTGTGTCACTCACGGGAGGACAGGATTTTGCAAATTGGACCAGCCGTATTTAACCACTCAATTCACTTCACTATATCTAGACTATCTGGAGGAGACTCTTGTGATGCTGTGATAGTGACCCTACCTCTGGAGCAGAAGGCTCAGATTCAAGTCCCAGTTGCTCCAGAACATGTTGATTCCAAACATCTAACTAACCATCTGCTCATTATCCAATTGCTGTTTGACAGAGCTTGCTGCACGTAAATGCGCTGATGTTTTCGACCTTAAAAAGGGCCACACCTCAAGCATACACCACCAGCGAGCTGCTTCAGAAGCTCCTGAGGTTGACAAGGTACAGCATAAATGTGAGATTTCCCCTTTCTAGCTTGACTGCTCAGTGCAAAAGGCTGAGATACAACATTAAAGAACTTGATGCCTTTCATAAGAGAAAGTGCTCCACAGGCAATTATATATTTTAAATATCTCAAATCAGCTGTTTTAATAAGAAATACTAAAGCCAATCTGCGAACATGTTCCCGTAGATTAAAACTAAATAATGGAGATGGTTAAGGAATAAATGAGACAAGACACAGGAGTGTGTTATGGAATCCTCTCCAGTGAGGTGATAACACCTCTGTCAGTGCTGCACCCCATTGGTCTAATGGCCTGGTTCTGTTGGTAATGTCTCAGATGAGGAGTAGACCAGTGACCTTCTGATTTGAAAGTCAAAGTGTTCCTCACTGAACCATCGCAAGGACAGAGTTAGAAAGCCTGAGTGAGGGGAAGAGAGAGTGAGAGAGTGCCGGACGGATTAATGGGCTAAGGTTAGATGATGGAAGTATTTTTCCATCAGAGAGATTATGCAAAACAACACTTTATATAAGTAACAAAAACAGAAATTGCTGGAAAAGCTCAGCAGGTCTGGCAGCATCTGTGGAGAGAAATCAGAGTTAACATTTCTGGTCGAGTGACACATCCTCAGAGTTCAGATGGTTCTGAGTTCAGTATGACCCTGGGGATGGAGCCCAGGCAGAGCGGGGGACGGCCTGGGGGATGGAGGCCCCGAGCGGAGTGGGGATGGAGGCCCTGAGCGGAGCGGGGGGTGGAGGCCCTGAGCGGAGCGGGGGGTGGAGGCCCTGAGCGGAGCGGGGGAAGGGAGCCCTGAGCGGAGCGGGGGGTGGAGCCTGGAGCGGAGCGGGGGGTGGAGCCGGGGATGGAGGCCCGGGCGGATCGGGGGATGGAGGCCTGGGGGATGGTGGCCAGAGCAGAGCAGGGGATGAAGGCCCGAGAAGAGCGGGGGTGAAGGCCCGAGCAGAACGGGGGATGGAGGGATGGAGGCCTGAGGGATGAAGGCCCAAGCGGAGCTTGGTATGGCCCGGGGGATGGAGGCCTGAGTGGAGCGGGGGATGGAGGCCTGGGGGATGGAGGCCAGAGCAGAGCAGGGCAGGGGATGGAGGCCCGAGCAGAGCGGGGGATGGAGGCCCGAGCAGAGTGGGTTATGGCCTGGGGGATGGAGGCCTGAGTGGAGCGGGGGAGGGTGTTGGACTGGGGTTTGGTGTGGGTGGTCAGCAGCTTGTGAGCCCAGGCAGACCACATGTGGGAGCCCCAGTCTGGACGTTTTGCAGGCCCTTTATGGAAAATTGATGATGCTTAACTCTTTAAACTTTATTCTCATTTTTCAAACTTATACTCTGAATAACTATAAGAAATGTCACTTTTATTTCGATATTGTGTATCTCAGAGATCTGTATCTGGGTACTCTGTAACTAGGTGGTACAGTATGGGGTGACATTATAAACTTTTCATCATACTCCTGTATTTCTGTACTTGAGTATGCGTGATAATAAAGGATATCCTATTCGATTCCTGTCCCATCGGCAGGACAGACCCAGCAGAGATGGCAGAAAAGTGAGATAGAGAGGGGAGGGAATTGCCAGTGATTCCAGACGACACTCAGCTCATGGTATCGGGAAACCGCCTGATTGATGTGTACCCCCGCCCACTGTTCATTGCTCCTCCACAAGGAGCACCACTTGGAGGAACACTGAGTGTGGTACAGGTGCAGAATGGATTCTGGGTGGGGGGAGGTTTCCAATGGTCAGTCCCAGAATGGCACAGTAACACCATTCCTGACCAAGCTGGTCAAATCCTTAAGGACATGGCTGCTGGTCTGAGTCGAAGGCAGGTGGTGAAGGAACCAAGGTGGGGGGAGAAACATGCTTGACAACGTCCCCACCAAGCTGTCCACCACTGACCAACCTGTTCAGGACAGTAACTGGTAAAAGTATCACAGCACCATCCTTGTGGAGACAAAGTTAAAAATCACACAACATCAGGTTATAGTCCAGCAGGTTTATTTGGAAGCTCTAGCTTTCGGAGCGACGCTCCTTCATCAGGTAGCTGTGGAGCAGGACCATAAGACACAGAATTTATAGCAAAAGATCACGGCGTCATGCAACTGCAATTATATATTTTACAAACCTTCATTGCTGTTGTCATTCATCTTTTAGAATGGATTGCAGGATCAGATTCTAAGTGATGAAAGAGTTAACAACAATCGAGCTTTGTTAAATACATCACTTCAGTTGCATGTCACTGTGATCTTTTCTGTAAATTCCGTAACTTATTGTCCTTTTCCACAACCACCTGATGAAGGAGCAGCGCTCCGAAAGCTAGTGCTTCCAAATAAACCTATTGGACTATAACCTGGTGTTGTGTGATTTTTAACTTTGTCCACCCCAGTCCGACATCGGCTCCTCCACATTGTGGAGACAAAGTGCATCTTCACATTGAGGATAGCGCCGCACAACAAAATGGAGATTTCACTGTTTTAAATGAGGTAGACTTTGAACAGATCTCAAGACTAGGTTTTCTTGAGGCACTGTGGGCCATCAGAAGCAGTAGATTTGCACTCCAGCACAATGCGTAACCTCATGGCCTGGCATATCCCCTACTCAACCATTACTGTCAAACCTGGGGATCAACTCTGGTTCAGTGGAAATTGCAGGAGGGTATGCCAGGAGCAGCACCAGGCATAGCTATAATACTGGAGTCTGAATGTCAAACAGCATAAGCAAGTGATGGACAGAGTTAAGTAATTCCACAACCATCAGATCAGGCCTAAGCTCTGCAGTCCTGCCACATTCAGTTGTGAATGGTGGTGGACAACTGATCAACAAACTGGAGGAGGTGGCTCCAGAACTATCCCCAACCTCAATGATGGGTGAGCCCAACGTCACTGCAAACGAAAAGGCTGGAAACATTCGCAGCAATCTATGGCCATGTTCGTCTGAAAACATCCAATCTCATCTGATCTTGGAAGCTAAGGAGATTCTGGTCTGGTTAGTACCTGGATGGGAGACTGACTGGGAATACCAGGTGGCATAGTGGCTCAGTGGTTAGCACTGCTGCTCACAGTACCAGGGACCTGGGTTCAATTCCAGCACATTCTCCCTGTATCCACGTGGCTTTCCTCCCACAGTCCAAAGATGTACAGGTTAGCTGGATTGGCCATGGGTAATGTCGGGTTACAGGGATGGTATGGTTTTAGGCAGGATGCTGTTCAGAGGGTCCGTGTCGACTCGATGAGCCAAATGACCGGCTTCCAAACTGTAGGGATTCTATAATCTTCATCCAGAAGTGCTGATTGGATGATCCACTGCTGCCTTCCCAAATGTTGGCTCAGCCAAAGACACCCACATTCGAGTGAATAAAATAAATTCTGCAAAGACCACCATTTGGCTGGTTGTATTTCTGCCAGCTCTCCAAATGAGCAATGCAATCTGATCGGAGCAAGTTCAATCAAGGATGATGGGGGGGGGAGGAATTGGATTATCATTGGAAAACGAACAAAATGCAGTTACAGAGAGAAGGGAAGAAGATGGTATTTGGTGAGAAGCTCATTCAGAGAGCTGCCACAAACATGATAGACTTCCCTTTAAGGTAATGATCTATTCTGTCTTGAACACCTCAGCTGGGCCTGCTTTGACCACTGTCAGGTCGTGCACATCAAGGTGAAACCTCTCTCTCTCGATAAGTCTTCATACAGCCGTCACATTACAAATATCTTTCTGCTGCAACATTGAATTGTTCCAGATACAAGCAGCAGAAACCTAAATGCTCAGAGGGTTAAATACCATCCACATTTGGATACTTGACCTATTTAACAGTGTTATTATTAGAGGCATTCAAGGCAAACGAGGGCAGTGCAGTGAAGGCAAGTGTTCTCAGCAGCAGATTCACTGGGAGTCTCTGCCAAACCTACTGGGAGGGAGCCAACTTTTCATTACTGAAATATGTTGTCTACTAAAAGCACATTTGAGTGACTACAGTGGCCAGATAACACATAAAGATCACTTTCACAAATACTGTTATTCTTTAATATCCTGAAATCATAATGTTTTTTTTGTGATATTACTGACTGCAATCCAGACAGGCCTCAACTTTCCAATTGTCAGTTCTCAGCCCTCACGTAGTTGCCTTGCATTTTTGCCTGATGTTTTTGACCTTTTCATAAAGAGGGTGAAGTTGTCACACAGCTGGATTCAAAAATGCACCGAGTGGGTTTTCAATCAAAGATAATGACTGCAGAGTTTCTGCAGCAGAGAGAATCTTACCGGCTTATTTCTCTTCCCCCTTCCATTTGAGATCTGGCAGTTCATTCACACCCACTGCAAGATGCTGAAGCTGAAAAGTTTAGCAACGGTTCCAGGCATTTAGGAATTGCAGTTATGATGACTGAGAAAAGCTGGGAGTGTTCTCTTGAAGAGAAGGCTGAGTGGAAATCTGATTGAAGTTTTCAAACTTGTGAGGGGTCTAGACAGAGTAAGTAGGGAAATAAGTCTTCCCACACACACACACAAGGATTGAGAATGAGAGGGCAAATAGTTAGAATGATCAGTAAAACCAAATGTGACATGAGGGAAAAAAATTATTTTCATGTATCTAGTGGAATTCAGTGCAAGAAAGCAAGTTCAATCAAGGATGATGGGGGGGGGGGGGGAATTGGATTATCATTGGAAAACGAACAAAATGCAGTTACAGAGAGAAGGGAAGAGGATGGCATTTGGTGAGAAGCTCATTCAGAGAGCTGCCACAAACATGATAGACTGAATGTCCATCTTCTATGCTGTAACAATGCTGTGATCTTGGGGAGCTCATGGTCATGGAAAAACCTCATACAAGTGGAAATCTTGCAGGTTCGATTCTAGAAAGTTCCAAAGCCGACGAGATTGTTCAGGTTACATTTGGCAGTTAGCTCAAAGCAGGGGCACTGGATAAACACTCAGGCTGAAGAGCAAAATTAAACCCAGGGCCTCCTGCCATTGCATGCTGCTATACAGACTTAGTACAACATTTTAAAAATGATATTGAACAATTCACAAGAATATGGTAGTATTGGTCAGAGATACGCCCTTTCAGGATTCCATTTAATTCAATCTTCCTTGACCGGTCCAAGCACTGGAGGGTCTGATGTGACACTGGGGGACGCTCGCCTGAGGAGCTCAGTCAGTATAGCACCAGACTTTTAACCCGAAGGTGTAGGCCGTAAGCCACCAACTGGATGCTGGTTTTGGGAGGTCAGCTAGCTCAGTTGGCTCGACAGCTAGTTTGTGATGCAGAGTGACAGCTACAGCATGGTCTCGGTTCACACAACAGCTGAGGTCACCACGAAGGTCACACCTCCTCAACCTCACCTGAGGCATGGTGACCCTCAGATTAAATCAACACCGGTCAGCTCCCTCTAATGAGAGAGCAGCCCTATGGTCCTCTGGCACTATGGCAACTTTACCTTCACTCTGGGAAGTGTTACACTGCGAGAGCTGCTGTATGTCACAGAATGTGTTAACTCCCGAGACTCTGTCCAGCCGAACAGTGGATCCTGTTCTGAAGAGCAAGTCATTCTCCCTGGGATCCTGGCCAATAATTTCCACTCAACCAAAACAGGTTATCTGGCCATAAGCACACAACCTTGCTCTGCACATATGCGGGAAACACAACAGTCATATAACTAGAATTCCATAATATCTCATAGATATCATAAAAGGGTCTAAATAATGTCTTTTCCCCACTATTTGTCAAGAGATATTGGCAATGAGGTTGGAGTGTATGAACGTCTCAACTCAATCAGCTATAGGCACTGATCCACTGGGCTCTGCCAACCGCAGTTCAATGCAAACAGTTCCCTTCACTCAAAGCCACAGGAGCAGCTGACCAGTGAAAATTTAATTCTCATTAGTGCAGTATAATGTGCTATTTTGAGCTGCACAGTCATAATAAAGAAAGCTGCAGCGTTGGTCACATGGTCAATGCTGACCAAAGATTACTTTTAGGTGACTTTTAAAAAACAAAAGGTAGAATATCTATCCTGTCATGCAGACAGCAGAAAGTCAAAAAAGGAATTAAATCATTGATAACTTTTACAATTATAGGAAAGGTACTGTTGAACATGAAAGGGTGCAGAAAAGACTAACAAGGATGTTGCCAGGGTTTGAATTATAGGGAGATGCTGAATAGGCTGGGGCTGTTTTCCCTGGAGCGTTGGAGGCTGAGGGGTGACCTTATAGAGGTTTATAATATCATGAGGGGCATGGATAGGGTAAATAGACAAGATCTTTTCTCTGGGGTAGGGGAGTCCAGAACTAGAGGCCATAGGTTTAGGGTGAGAGGGGAAAAATTTAAAAGGGACCTGAGGGGTAACATTTTCATGCAGAGGCTGGTGTATGCATGGAATGAGCTGCCAGAGGAAGTGGTGGAGGCTGGTATGATTACAACATTTAAAAGGCATCTGGACGTTTAGGAAGGGTTTTGAGGGATACGGGCCAAATGCTGGCAAATGGTACTAGATTTATTTAGGATATCTGGTCGACATGGATGAATTGGACCAAGGAGTATGTTTCCATGCTGTAAAATTCTATGACTCTTTGCCACAATCGGGTAGGAGTGATAGGAGAATCCTACCTCCATTGCAGGATCATAAAATAAGGTACCCAATGGTAATAACCTGAAATGGTTTAATCATTAAATGGTTGACTACTGTCTAGTCTTTCCAATTACGTTATATTAAAGAAAACATATATAGCACAGGTCATATCAGGCTCCATGGTTAATATCAAACTATGATGTCCTCAAAGCAGAGTTTAGGAAATCACACAATGATAATATTCTCACTCAAAAAAGCAGCTTAACACCAAATCTGAGGTGTCCTCAGATTTGCCCGATAAAAGCTCCCAGCATACAAGTTGACATGTGTATCAGAGCTCCTGTGCTGAGAAGAGAGATTAGGAATTTTACTTGTAACAAAGATTTAAAAATGGCTAACAATGTGTTGCATTTTTAAACAGATCTTGCTCTTACCAGGACAGACGCGAGAATCCCAAATCCCAAAAAGGAACAACAATTCACATTGTATGAGGAGAGTGTGCCGATTGGTTGGTCAAGGGAATCAGAGCCCACTCGCTAATCCCACAGATAATGTCCAGCAAGATGAAAAATAGTATCTCCACACCCCACCTCTAAAATGAAGAACCCTTTCTATAAATGTAGTTGCAGAATTATTCTTCTTAAATACACATTCTGTACTGAAAATCAGTGAATCTGGGCCAAAACAATTCTAACTAAATCTACAGATCAGCACCTTTGTGTTGATCTCCACCATTTCCCAAAGGAACTCAATTCATTTCCCACTTCTTTGATTGTGCAGATTGAGCCATGTTGAGTTGTATTAGTTCATTGGAGTTAAATGAGTACAACAAATCTACTGAACTAGCTTCAAAAGTAACATAATATATCAATTATTTCTTTCCACATGGAATCAAACTCTAAAAAGCAGTTAATAAAAGAATCCTATACCTTTCAATGACAAAGTTAAAAATCACAACACTACGTTATAGTCCAACAGTTTTATTTGGTAGCACTAGCACCTATTGGACTATAATCTGGTGTTGTGTGATTTTTAAACTTTGTACACCCCAGTCCAACACCAGCACCTCCAAATCATGACTTGCAAAGGTAAGGTAATCTGACAGGTTCGGTTGGGAACAAGTCTTAAGGACTAGGGATAGATCTGGGTACAATTAATTATAATTACTGCCCCAGGTCACACAAAAACTGGAATCCATTTCTTGATACAGAGTGGTGTAGCCTGCAGTGTAACAGCAGGGTCAGAAGTCACACAACACCAGGTGAAGTGGAAGGAAGCACACAGGTTGTACCTGATGAAGGGGCAGTGCTCCGAAAGTTTGTGATTGCAAATAAGCCTGTTGGACTATAACCTGGTGTTGTGTGACTTCTGACTTTGTCCACCCCAGTCCAACGCCGGCACCTCCACATCATCACTGTAGATTGACCACATATCGCTATTGCCTGAAATATGTACCAACTGGAAAAAGCTTTTTCTAAAAAAAATTCTTCCCCCATTCTGTTAATAAAAACCTCTAGGGCAAAGAAAATTACAGGTCAGCAGAAAAAGACAGTGTAAATACAGGTTTGCTAGCATCCAACACCAAAATAATGACGAGGCTACTGGAATAAATCACCGATTTGAAAACCCAACAAAACACATGTTTGTTCCTTAGAAACCACTAATCAAACTTCTAATGCCTGTTGGCAGCAGTTGATAAAACCACTTGTGCAGCTTATTTCATCTCCTGCAGTCCCAACATTCCATCAAATTTACAGCCGTAACATATTATCCCATTTACTGGCCTCCGCAGGATGAACTCAGCCTTTTGGCTGGGATCCTTCTAAATTTCACTCACTTGGGACATTTTTTAAAACTAAAAATAATGAAAACTGATATTCCATCATGGTATTATGAATAAATTTGTACTAGTGGAACAAGACCTGACAAAAATTTCTAAACTCGCAAAAACAATTAACGCCCGCAAAATATGAAAGTGAATTGCGACCATCAATTGTTGTTGATGGGGATGTGGAAGAGGGGTAGTAGTGAGTTAAACAGGTTGTGAGTGCGTCTTGAGCAAAAGTCAAGGGAATGCTAAAGGAGTTATAGAGATGTAAAATAGGTGCAAATGGTTCGTGTGAAAAAGGAGAACATAGGCATGTTTAGCTGAGAGCAAAGTCTCCAAGACACTGTTACAATCGGAATTTAAGTTATTACCAAACAACATAGATCCTAGACAGGAACCTGGCTTGATACAGGATATGTTTATTTATTTTTGCTTTAATAAACTGGTCTGTTGGTGAAACAATTTTGCTTTCACAATAAAACAGAAGTTTATGAATAAAAGAAAATAAAATAGAGTAAACTAAACAATTTACTTGTTTAATTCTTTGAATTTGTGTCACACAGTAAACATATAACCCCATTAGCCTAAAACACTCCTCATACAATACTCATATATCAGTGTCCCTGCATCTAGTACCTCTGAAGGTTTAAGTCATTTGTGACTTCAACTTTTGGACTGGAATTGCAGACAGTTCCAGGAAGAAGCTATGAAACACCCGAGTTTGAACATACTCAGCTTTAAGTAACTCCATCACAACATCAACAAGACATGGCCAGGGAAGGGTGGGGTAACAATGGAGACAGAAGTCAGGCTTCGAAGCAGTGGAATTCAATATTGACTCCTATAGACTATAAGGTGTCCAAGCAAAAAATGAGCGTATGCTTCTGCAGCTTGCGTTGAGATTCACTGAAACACTGTCAGCAGGCTCAAGATGGAAATGTTAGCGTTAGAGCAAGGTGGTTTATTGAAATGGCGAGCAACTGAAAAGGCAAGGTCCAGTGGATAAAGTGGAGGCATCCTGCAAAGCAGTCACCCAGTTTGTGTTTGATCTTGCCAATGTAAAGGAGACTGCATTGTGAGCAGCAGGATGCAGTGTATTAGATTAAATAAAAGTACCAGTAAAATGTGGCCTCATCTGGACAGCGTGTTTGGGAACTCGGACAGTGAGAAGGGAGGAGGTGAATGGTCAAGTGTGGTGGAAATGGCAAAAGATGGCCCTTCGAACGTAGAGACTGATGGGCGGGTAAGTGAGGACAAGGAGAACCTATCATTGTTCTGGAGTAAGGGGAAGGAGTGAGGACAGAAATGTGGGAGCGGAGTTGGACACAACAGATGGCCCAGGGGATTCTTGGTGAGGAGAAAGGTCATGTTGGAGGCAATGTGGTGGAAGGTGACAGATAGATGTGACAGAGAGAGTGGGACTGGAAGAATGAAATGGAATCATTGCAGGAAGCATCTTCCCTGCCCCACTTCATTTTTCTTTCAGATTTCCAGTATCCACAGTATTTTGCTTTCATTAAGTATTCATTGCCATTTTCTTTGGGAAAGGTGATATTAAGCCACCTCCATTAGGACAGAACAGCTTAATGTGCCAACAGACAGTCATTGAATCAAGCTTTTTGTTAGAATTGTTTCATGGGGAGAAAGGGAGGTCACTGACCTTTGCAATCACCCTGGGGAAGAGGAATGGGAGCTGCTTTCTGGAGCCGTTACAGCCATTGGGAGGGGGGGGGGGGGGGGGTTAGGAACCCCTATACAGCAGTTAAGAATCTGCTGCAATTGTGATATGTGAAGGAATGGTAAATACAGCTCCAAGTCAAGGACACTACATGGCTTGAGTTTGAAGATGGTGTTTATAATGATTGGAATGAGGTCAGCCAGGTGGACCTCAGAGACTATGAGTTCCCTGATTGGACTGGATTAACAGCCCCAATCAGGGAGTCCTGGCTGACAGATATAAACAGGGGTGATGGAGGTTCTGCTCACTCTAGGAGCCAGCTCTGTCACGTACTGAGCACGTGTAAATACAGGGTAACTTGCTGACGGGATACTGGTCTCTGTGGAGTTATTGGTGTTCCTAGGTGTCTGCTACCCTTGTCCTTCTCAGTGGTAGATGCAGCCTGTTTGGAAGTTTTTAAGATTAGATTAGACCTCCTACAGTGTGGAAACTGGCCCTTCAGCCCAACCAGTCCACACCGACCCTCCGAAGAGTAACCCACGCAGACCCATTCCCCTCTGACTAATGCACCTAACACTATGGACAATTTAGCAAGACCAATTCACCTGCCCTACACATCTTTGGACTGTGGGAGGAAACCGGAGCACCCTGAGGAAACCCACGCAGACACGGAGAGAATGTGCAAACTCCACACAGACACAGTCACTCGAGGCTAGAATTGAACCTGGGACCCTGGTGCTGTGAGGTAGCAGTGCTAACCGTGGAGCCGTGCCACCCATTATTTCATGGGATGTGGGTATCGTTGGGTAGGCCAGCATTTACTGCCCACCCATCGTTGGGTAGGCCAGCATTTACTGCACACCCATCGTTGGATAGGCCAGCATTTACTACCCACCCATCGTTGGGTAGGCCAGCATTTACCGTCAACCAGATTGCTGCAAGTCTGGAGTCACATGTGGCTCAAACCTTGGCCTTCAACCTCCCCCAGTTACTTCAGCTTATTGATGGTGTGCCTCAGATTTAAACACCCACACACACACACACTGACTGACAGACACACGTGCACAGACAGACAGGGGTCTCTCTGCACTGGTGGGGTGGTAAACATGAAATGATGTGACACTGCAGAAGGCGGTGGCGTGACACTGCAGAAGGGGGTGGCAGGACCCTGGTTCTCCGACTACCTCGGTGTGATTTGGAGTGAGAGAACACAATTTGGAGCAGCACGGTGGCCCAGTTGTTAACACTGCTGCCTCACAGCACCATGGACCTGGGTTCGATTCCACTCTCAGACGACTGATTCTGTGGAGTTTGCATGTTTGCCCCATGTCTGTGTGGGTTACCTCCCACAGTCCAAAGATGTGGAGGTTGGGTGAATTGGCCATGGGAAATTGCCCTGTAGTGCCCAGGAATCTGCAGGCTCGATGGATTGGAAATGGGAAATGCAGGGAGAGAGTAGGGGGTGGGTCTGGGTGGGATGCTCTTCGGTGTGGATTTGATGGACCAAATGGCCTGTTTCCACACTGTAGGGGGTTCTATTCTAATTAATAACAGTAAACTCCTTTCCCATTTCCTCACCCAAGTGGCACTCAGACCTCCACATCTCTGTCAATGGACACGTAACCAGTCACCAAGTCACCCTGTATTTACACATGCTCCCCTTTGGGTGCTTGTCCTCACCAAGGCAGTAGCCGTGCCAAGCTTATCAGTAATCCCACAGGAAGCCTAGTGTCTGACTCAAGGCCTTCACTTTAATAGAGATGATGTACCATCCAAAAGGTCTTCAGCCAGAATTGAGTGCCATCATGGTCATGGAATTCAAGGTAATAGCTTCTTCAGAGAGAAAATCACATGTAGGGCACAAATCCCACAAGCCTATGCCTTCTCGTTAAACTCAAGTGGGATTCAAAGATGGATGGACTCCTCTCTGACACTGTCCCTATGACCTGTCCTACCTGCCAATCTCCCTTCCCACCCAACCGCTCCATCCTCCTCTCTGACCTATCACCTCCACCTCCACCCCCACCCCCCTTCACCTATTGTACTCTTTGCTACCTTCTCCCCAGCTCCACCCCCACCATTTAGCTCTCCACTCTGGAGGCTCCCTGCCTCTATTCCTGATGAAGGTTTTTTGCCCGAAATGTCGATTTTCCTGCTCCTTGGATGTTGCCTGACCTGCTGTGTTTTCCAGCACCAGTCTGATCTAAACTCTCACCTCTCTGAGATACAGCCCTGCTTCCGACAGAAAATGCAACAGCCCTCCGTATGCTCATGCTGCTACACGCGAAGCAAGGATCAGTCACTTTGGGAGACAGAAGAGGCCGTTGCCATGTGCTGTGTGGTCTGAATGAGGGTGACCTCCCCTGCAGCCTCCATCTTGTCTTGTTTACGCAAGTGGTACAACCATCCTCTTCCTATCTCTGAGAATCGCTCACCCTTTACTTTGGAACCCAGCAGAAAGCCCGAAAGGATGAACTGTGAAACCTGCCAATTTCTTCCTTCCGCCATTGGCCCTTGTTTTCTGGTCAGTTCCTTGGTAGCTTGGAGATTGCAGTTAAGTGAAAAACTCCTGCCTGTTGGCTGCTCTTTCAACATAGTGCCAGCAATTACAGCAGTCACTGCTGATACTGACTTAGCTGCCTGTGGGGGGGGGGGGGGGGGGGGGGGGGAAGAGGAGGTGGGAGAGGGGTTAAAACTTCAGGATAACAACAGCTTACACTATTTAGGATAGCAAAGAGAAGAAATTGTGTCACACAGAGGATTGAGAGATCTTTCAGATTTTCTATCCAAGAGAGTCAATAATGCTCCATTGTTGAATATTTAAAAGTCCAAGATGATCCTAAAATGAGGACGTGGGCCCACATTGACTGTTCAGCTCAGAATGTGAGGAGGGTGAGGAACACCAACAAGTGGAAGCTACATAGTCTCTGAGTGGTGTGGAGACGCCATCATCTCACCTGCCCTAAACCTTTTGAAACAGTGAGTTGAGCTCCATTGCTGCCTATCATGTTCACAGTTCCAGCCACACCCGATTTGTTTTATAATGTTGACCTCTCTTCCATCTACAGAATCTGCAGGGAAATACCACAATCTGGAGGACGACACAACTATGGGATGTTACATCGAGACATAACACCCACACAATCACATATTTGTTCTCCTGTTTGGTTCAACTCAAATTAAAATGATCAAAATGGAGTCATTTGAACTGCTCTTGGGATTCCTTTAAAATAAGCAACCTTCTATTGGCGACTCAACTGCCATCATGCTCACATTCTTACAGTGCAGGAAATCCAAAAGCAGGATTAATGCCATGATCATGGTAAACAGCCAGGGTAAAGCCTGCTCCATTAACTACTGCCTTCCTTGACCACTGTACCAGTGAATTCTAACAGGAGACTTTAACCTCACCTTTAAAGTGAACTTTAAAGTCAACTGGAAGGGTGGGGTGGGAGGAAAGTCTTGAATTATGCCCAAACAAGATCCCTTCCCATCAACATCTTGACGCTAAATAAAAGTTGGATCTTTCAGACATTGTATTGAATTTATTGCCTATCCATAATTACCCAGATTGTGGCAAGAGCTCACCACTGGAGTTACATGGAGGCTGGACTCTGTTAAGGTTCCCATCCCTGAAGTGCTTTAAATGAGCCCATTAGGTTTTTATGATAGCCCAAACACATTCGTGGTCAATTCCTCAAATTAATAGATTTCTTTAATTCAATTTCAGAGCCACCCATTGAGAGGTTTAAACTTACAACCTGAGGCTATGTGTTTAGTGCAAGAACCATTAGGCTTCCATGTCTTCTATTGCAATAAACCATTCATCATCGAGCCATAATCCCCTTTTAAAGAAAGTTTTTTTAACATCGTATAAAACATGTTGATTGAAAAACTTACTGTGTTGAATTAGTCAGAGTGCTGGCATAACTCAAAAATTTGTACATTGTCCAAAAATTACAGCAAACTTGAGGCAGGGAGAAAAGGGAGCAATTATTGTTGAATTACTTGACCTTCCTGGCAAAAGCGATGACCCAAAATTAGAATAATATTTCAAAACCTCAACAAAATGAGGCATACCAAATGTCAGCTCAACAAGTTAATATTTTTATGGACAGGAATTTCATTTGGAGCACCACTGCCAAACCATGTGATAGTAATTTAAGCAACAGATGAAAGTTGTTAATGCGTGTGAAGCGAGTGATTGGTCAAAGCTTGGCAGTTTCTTTCTCCTCACTGAGAAAACACGTACCATGTGCAACATCCTGTGCACAGTAGGCTGCAGAGTTTATAGGGCAGCACTTGTGTTTTTAAACAAGTGAAACACAAGCCCAATATTAAATCCTACCACGACAAGTGGATGGGTGTGGGGTGGGGTGCAGGTCACCATTATTTTGTGGAATGCAACTTAGAAATTATGACAGTGGAAAGTATGAATGTTTTGGGATGCACGTTAACACTTAAATGGCTTCCATCAGGAGAAGAATACCAACAGGGTATTCAAAAATAGAGTTTAATGGCATGTAACTCACAGTAAACACAGCTAGACATACATTCAGCTTTGCTTCCCTGTCTCTGGCATTCCTACATGGCATTATCCTGTTGATTCAGCACAGAGGTATGGTGGTCTGCTGGCACATTTCATTTCCTCATGACCAATAGGCTCCAACAGGTTGCAATGGGCCCTGCCAGAGGGTCATCCATCTGGCCTTGATGAGGGGCAGACTGCAGTGGTTGGAAAAGGTCAGGTGCTGATTGGTGTGTGTGTCAACAGTTAAGAGATGCCAACACATGATTTCACCATTCTACCTCTCCTGGAACAGAAGGGATCAAATTCTTCCTCTACCGGAGATTAGGAAATGTCAGACGAACTACGTCTGGTCCTCTACCAACTTGCAGACGGCAACAGATGATATGCTGTTCCTGGAAAAAGTTTACAAGGTCATGCACTGAGACAGTGTATATGGAGGACCAACACGCAAAAGATAATCGGTTTCTTAAAATGGAAAGAACAGAGCTGTGATACCTCTCCATAGATGTTAGAGTTGGAGGTGGAGTCCTCTACCTCCTGTGCTCAGAAGGTGTCTGACAGTCCAGAACTGCAGAGTGGCCGTGAATAATGCTTCATTGACCAATCGGATTAGCATCTGTGCTCCTGATCAGAGTCTGGAGTGTGCTGTGCCCACTGTCATGGACACTTCCAGATGCCAGGAGAAAGACAGGACTGCAGATGCTGGAGATCAGGGTCGAAAAGTGGGGCGCTGGAAAAGCACAGCAGGTAATACAACATCTGAGGAGCGGGAGAATCAATGTTTCAGAGATGATGGACAGGTAGGACAGTTCAAGAGGGTGGTGCTGAGTTCGAGGGTTGGATCTGGGATGAGGTGGGGGAAGGGGAGATGAGTAAACTGGTGAAATCGATGTTGATACTGTGTGATTGGAGGATCTTAAGGCGAAAGATGAGAAGTTCTTCCGCCAGGTGTCAGGTGGCTTGGATTTGGCAGTAGGAGAGGCCCAGGACTTGCATGTCCTTGGCAGAGTGGGAGAAGGAGTTGAAGTGGTCAGCCACAGGGCAGTGGGGTTGTTTGGTGCGTGTGTCTCAGGGATGTTCCCTGAAACGTTCAATGAGTTGGGGTCCTGTTTACCCGATGTAGAGGAGACCACATCGAGATCAACGGACACAGTAGATAAAGTGTTTGGATGTACACTTTCAGATGCTCCTGTCACCACTGAGCTATTTCACCAGATGTCTAACTGTCAAGGGAGCCATTGATCTTCTGGTACCTACAGGTTATGGTGTACACCTTTGGGAGGATTGAGCTCCTGAGTTCTCCACAACGGGCATAGGCTGACGTTCTTCATATGATGCCCCCCCACAGAATAGGAGACATTGTTTAGTTATGCAAATGCAGAAAAACATCGAGTGAAGATGACTGTCTTGGAGAGTTTCGCACTCTGTGAGAAGTTACAGTCAACCACTCCTGCCAACACCGATTTCACAAGGTTGCAAGTATGCAACTAATCATAGAATCATACAGTACAGAGAGACCCTTCAGCCCATCGAGTCTGCACCAACTAAAGTACATTACTACCTACACGAAGGTCACTTTCTTGCATTCGGCTCATATTCCTGATGTTATGGCACCTCAGGAGCTTATCCAATACTTTTTAAAGGTTGTGAGGTTATCCACCTCAACTACCCTCCCAGGCAGTGCATCTCAGACCCCCAACATGTCCACTTTCCAATGTTCCTTCAACTACTGGATAATAACTGTGAAGTGTCTCTTTCCTCACTTCTCTGCCAATGTCAATGCAGGAATGGCACAAGACATGCAACCATTTATTAATCCATGTAGAGTAGAGTAGCTTTTTTTGTCATTTCTACCTTTTACAACTGATACAGTAAAAATGGGACAGCGTTTCTCCAAGACTGAGGACCTGAATTTTCTAACTGAGGAAAGGGGGACACAGGTAACTAGGCAGTTGTATCAGAAAAGTGCTGATGTCATGTTTGGACGTGCACTGAAGATTGAGGAGATGTCAGATTGGGCGAGGTTTGGTGATGACTCACAATGGAGAATGCGACAGATGAGCAATTACAACAGACCCAGATTCGGAGGGAGGCTGAAAGTAAAGACACTGTGAAGAGCTCGAAGATTAGTATTTGCTTAGCAAGACAGCAAGGACATATGCACAACAGGATGGAAGTGAATTTGCAGGTTTGTCACCTTTGCTGACAAGATACACAGTCTGAGACACTCCCCACAATGAAGCTGAATATTCATTATGATCAGACACCAACTCACTTCCAGCAGCTTCTTATGATATCTTTTATCCTCGGCCATTTCCGCCACCTAGAATCAGACCCCACCACCAGAGATATATTTCCCTTCCCACCACTATCAGCATTCTGCAGAAAACATTCCCTCCACGACTTCCTCGTTAGGTCCACGCCCCACCCCACCAACCCACCCTCCACTCCCAGTGCCTTCCCTAGCTGCCGCATGAGGTGTTAAACCTGCGTCCACACTTCCACCCCCGACCACCGTCCATGACCCCAAAGGATCTATATACATCCAGCAGAGATTTTCCTGCACACTTGAACACCTCATCTACTGTGTCCATTGCTCTCGATGGGATCTTCTCTACACTGAGGAGACAGGACGCCAACTTGCAGAATATTGCAGGGAACATTTTTGGGACACACACACACTAAACAACCCCACCGCCCTGTGGCCGACCACTTCAACTCCCCCTCCCACTCTGCCAAGGACACACAAGTCCTGGGCCTCCTCCAGCACCAAATCCAAGCCAATTGACGCCTGGAGGAAGAACATCTCATCTTCCACTTTGGAACCTTCCAACTACACGGCATCAACGTCAGGTTCACCTGTTTTCTCATCGCCCCTCCCCCACCTCATCCCAGATTCATCTATCCAACTCAGCGCTGTCTTCTTGAACCATCCGACCTGTGAATCTTCCTTCCCACCTATCCACTCCACCCTCCCCTCTGACCTATCACCATCACCCCCCCAGCCATCACCTTCCCAGCTAGCTTCTCCCCAGCCTCACCCCCACCCTCCTATTTATGTCTCAGCACCCATTTCCTGATGAAGGGCTTCTGCCCGAAACATCGACTCTCCTGCTCCTCAGATGCTGCAGAAAACCGTCTGTGGTTTTCCGGCGCCACACTTTTTGACTCTGATCTCCAGCATCTGCAGTCCTCACTTTCTCTTATGATACCCTCCTTAGTACACCGACTATCTCCAGGGACCACTCAATACCCACCTAACTGTGAACTGGACTTTTAATAGCAGAAGTGAAACTACAATGTGTACCTCCTCTTTATGCCTGATCACCTACATTTGAAAACATGAAGCCTTGGGAGTAAAAATAATTTGACACAACCCACTCAAATTAGCCATTCCTGGATCCCAAAGCTCAGACAAGTTAAAGGAATGTAACAGCTCTCATCCACAGAATTCCTCACATGGAGCACGAACTCAGAAGCATCTCAAAACCACAGAACATAGTGACTGCCTCACTTACCTTTCAACTGAAATTCTTGGTGATATCTGTGAAAGAAAGAAAAAAGCATTTAAGACAAATCAAAAACAATTCACTTCAAAAACAGCTAATTGTTCAACTCTTGCCCCATTGCAGAGATTTTAGTGCTACAACATCGAACACTGAACAGTACAGCACAGTACAGTACAGGCCCTTCGGCCCTCGATGTTGTGCTGGTCTTTTATCCTACTCTAAGATCAGACTAATTTACATACGCTTCACTGTACTATCTTCCTTGTGTCTATCCAAGAGTCACTTAAATGTCCCTACCACTGATGCCAGTGCATTCCACGCACCCACCACTGTCTGTGTAAAGAGCCTATCTCTGATATCTCCCCTAAACCTTCCTCCAATCACCTTAAAATTATGTTCCCTCGTGACAGATATTTCCACCATCGGAAAAAGTCTCTGATTATCACTTTATCTATACCTTTCAACATCTCGTACACCTCTATCAGGTCACCTCTCTATCTCCCCTAAACCTTCCTCCAATCACCTTAAAATTATGTTCCCTCATGACAGATATTTCCACCATCGGAAAAAGTCTCTGATTATCCACTTTATCTATACCTTTCAACATCTCGTACACCTCTATCAGGTCACCTCTCATCCTTCTTCGCTCCATTGAGAAAAGGCCCAGCTCCCTCAACCTTTTTTCAGAATACATACTCTCCAGTCCAGGCAGCATCCTGGTAAATCTCTGCACCCTTTCGAAAGCTTCCACATCTTTCCCATAATGAGGCAACCAGAACTGAACACTATTCCAAGTGTGGTCTAACCAGGACTTCATGGAGCTGCAGCATAACCTTACGGCTCTTAAACCCAATCCCCTTGCTAATGAAAGCCAACACACCATATGCCTTCTTAACAACCCTATCAACCTGTGTGGCAACTTTGAAGGATCAATGGATATGGACCCAACGATTCCTCTGTTCCTCCAGACTGCCCAGAATCCTGCCTTTAACCATGTATTCTACATTCAAATTTGATCTTCCAAAGTGAATGACTTCACACTTTTCCAGGTTGAACTCCATCTGCTACTTCTCAGCCCAGCTCTGCATCCTCTCATTGTCCCATTGCAACCTACAACAGCCCTCCACACTATCCACAACTCCACCAATCTTCATGTCATCGGCAAACTTACTAACCCACCCTTCCACTTCCTCATCCAAGTCATTTATAAAAATTACAAAGAGCAGAGATCCCAGAACTGATCCCTGTGGAACACCATTGGTCACCGAGCTCCAGGCTGAATACTTTCCATCTACCACCACCTTCTGTCTTCTATGGGGCAGCCAATTCTGTAACCAAATGGCCAGATTTCCCTGTATCCCATGCTTCCTTACTTTCTGAATGAGCCTACGATGGGGAACCTTATCAAATGCCTTGCTAAAATCTACATACACCACATCCACTGCTCTAACTTCATCAACATGTTTTGACACATCCTCAAAGAATTCAATAATAAGGTTTGTGAGGCATGACCACTAATGTGTTGTAAGGATTCAGATGAAGAGACTTTCTTCCAAGAGAAACCCCATTCCCACTTTCCTTTTCTCCTTGGTATTGGACCATTCTGACACACACCAGGCAACTCAAAATACTCTCACCAAACCAGGAACACTGGCTTCAGTTCAAACACAGCTCAGTTTGGTGTAAGGAAGGTATTACTGACCAGTATCATTTAATTTGGCATGAGGATTACTGGACAAGTGTTTCTCCTCTTCTTATCAAAATGACACTCACCACAAACATATTTTGTAAGCATTTTACACCTCCACACATTCCCTACGTCCAAGGAATAGCTTCAGGCAATGGATTAAGCTTGCTACCATACGGCAAAGCAATGACACCTCTCCAACATGGTGGATGCCTATTTGGCAAGAAAAAAATTAAAGACATCCATTTAAGACAAATCAGGGATTGTGGGTTTGGCCTCTCTGAATTTCTGAATTATCTCGAGTGAAAGTTCACACACTGAAAGTTCAATGCATGAAAGTTGGTGAATCATTCGACAAGGAATGATCAAGAGATTTGAAAATGGAAAGCAGGTCTCATCCATCTTCCCTCAAGGAAATTTACCATCGTTATTAGTTTTGCAGTTGTACAACTGACTGAGCAAATGATTCAGTTTCAAACTATTCCACTTTCAATTTTTAAAAGAGTGAAAGGATTTTTCTCAGTGAAATAGGGATTACCACAGTTTGAAGTTCTTGAGGAGATTTGTACCTCAGTTTGTGGATGCAGTTGTTGATTTTCTCACTGAACTGCTGAGGTTGTTTGCAGACGTTGCGTCACCATTCCACCACTGCCACAAACATTCGATAGGGCAAACTGGAAGCAAACTAGCCTTCAGGGTACATGAACACCAACTAGCCACCAAGAGACATGCCCAACTATCACTTGTGTCCATGCACATGGACAAAGAAGGACACCAATTTGACTGGGACAATGTATCCATCCTAGGACAAGCTGAACAAAGACATGCACAGGAATTCCTGGAGGCCTGGCACTCAGCCAGGAACTCCATTAACATACATGTAGTGTTAGACCCCATATACCAAACACGAAGAAACAAAACCGGAAATTACACCATCCACCTCAGCAAACCAGGCACAGAAATAGCAAGCGGGACAGAACAGCAGCGCTTCACTGGAGACTCACTGATGAACAAACTTACCAGCTCAGTGAGCAAGTCAACAACCTCATTACCACAGTTCTTATTGCTAGTTAAACGGATTAACTGATAATGGGCAATAAATACCAACTATATTCCCTTGCTCAGCATGAATACCTCTCACCTCAAGCACAAATTGGCATGAAAATCAAACATCAAGTTGTGCAGCCGAATCGGCTGAGAGACAACCAATGTATTCTTTAGATTGGTCTTTTAATCTTTACCATGGTTTTGAATGAAGCTGCACTATTTTCCCTCTTAAATCTATTTCTTCCCCCACCCCAATCAGTGGTTTGAGCTCACACAGCTTCTTTTCATGGCTTTGTTGGTTAGCAGCCCACCACAGCCCCTGGGACCCTTCCTCTGAATCCTCTCCAAAGACTTGGAAATCAAAAATAAATTGTACCTTTATAAAACAAAATAAATTGCAAGCTGCATCATTCATACAAACATTCCACAATGTCGGTGTGAAAATTGCTTAACAACACTTACACTAGAAACCATCAAAAGCTTAAAGTGCCTCAGCACAACTGGAGCCTTCTTATGGGAAAAGGCTATGAACCTCTCTGTGCTATTATTGTCGGAGCAAAGTCTGCTAATATGGAAGCCTGTTCATTTTTAAAATTTTATTTTACTAAAGGCTCAACTGAATGTATTTATAAGACAAAAATCACCTCAAACTTATCCTGTCTATAATCACTCACTAGTGCCAATATCAAATTCCTTCTAGGTTTCAATCAACATTCAAATTCTTCAAGTTTTGACCCTTTATAAATTCAGAAGGTGTTTACAGTGCTGTTGATGCTTAACAGATGAATTTGGCTAACTGTACTTGGGAATTGCTGTTGAAGTGAAATTCTGCAATTGAAGCCAGTTTGCTGAAAGGTTCCCCTTAGCTTGTGCTATTTTCTACAAAACAGCATCTAAGTAGGTCCACACAGGTCTTGCAAATGTGGTGATACGGAACAATGATACTATATCTAGATGTCCATTACTTCTGATACTTTTAAAATTAGAAACAAGAAGTCAGATAGGAAGAATGCATTCAGATGTTAAGTATCAATTTTAGGTTGAAAGTACCACTTGCATCTTCACGTCAGTAATGCGTTTGAAGCACGTGGACAGTGGTGTTGCAGTGGAAAGGTACCTGACCCCTACTCCCTGTCTGCAAAGACAGTGAAGCCAAAAGCCACCCAGGAATAGCTCCTTTGGATTGACATAGATTCCAAACAATGATGGTGACATAACAGCACAGCAGTATTTATTGTTAGTCTAATTTCTCCCTCTCCCAGGCCACCCTCCCCAGGACGTAAAAGGAACAACCATGGGGTGTACATAAAGTAAAGATTGGAAGGTAGGGGGGAGGTGTAATGAAGTAAAGATGGCAGCAAAGCAATAAGATCACTAGACTAGTAATTCGGAGACCAGAGCTAATGGCTTGGACACATTAGAACAATCCCATAATGGTGGGGGGGGGGGGGGGGGGGGGGGGGGGGGGGGGTGGAATTTAAACTCCATTGATAAATCTAGGATAAAGAAGTTAGTCATGAAGCTATCAACAATTGTTGTAAAAATCCAATCTGATTCACTATGGTCCTGTAGGGAAGGAAGTCTGCTGTCCTTAACTTGTCTGGCCTACATGTGACTCCAGACCTATGGTTAATTCTTAACTGCCCTTTGCAATGCCCTCAGAAGCCAGGCATTGTGTGACTCAGGTAATGAGGAATGAGCAACTAATGCTGTCCATTGTAACGACACCCACATCCCAAGAAAGAAAAAATATTACATTTTCACCAGCAGCTTCTGTTGCAGATATGGAAGTGGATTTTAATATTGTCTGAGAAAAATTATTCCAAAGGCAAGAGCAGCAAGACTGGAATATTTTTAACCAATTAATCAATCTCCTGTGGCATTGCTCATCAAGGCAGTGGACATGTAGTTTCTGGGGAGAATCACAGGCACCAATTCAATGATAAAACGAGTTAAACTGTTTAAATGTCCAGTGATTATTTGGCTGCCTTAGGGATTGAATTCCACACTTGTGCCCATCAATGAGTTGCATTGCATATCTAAACAATTTTTCATCTTACTGTAGATATGTATCCAAGTTTTAATTCCAAACATTACATTCACCGATCACATCCGAAAAAGAGAAGACTGGGACTTTGTGTCACTGCACTGTTGGGTTCTGTAATACCCAACATGCACCCATGCTGACCTCGGTATGACACGTCTTCTGCGCTTAAGTCAACAGATGATATGGTTCAGTTGTCACACAATCTTCACACCCATCCACTCCTTCCCAGCTTGCCACAGGCTTTACTCAGAGATTTGAACATATTTGCTCTTCACACAAATCTGTCACTAGAACAAGGTTTGGAAATGCTAATCAGCCGTAAGCCAGGAAACTAAAGCAAAACTGAAAAGCTGAGTAATGGTCAGATGAGTGGCACTGAGCTGCAGGACTTCTGTCAAGGGCTAAAAACCAGAGTTGTCTTGTAAGATAGCAGATGGGTGACCCAAGATACCTGTTCAGTTCATGAAGGGCTTTACTCGGGGTAACAACGTTGCCAAGATGTATCCACTTTGCACTACACAAATAAAATGGCCCCAGGTTTAAAAATAACAAGAACAAATAAAGGAGTTTCACCTGAATTTTGTGCACCTCCTACTATCTGGAGAAGTGCATCAAATACTGATGATGCAGAGGAAGAAATTATTGATTCAGGATAAGAAATCTGCAATGCAGCAGGAAGTACGAGATGTCAACCCAGATTTCGGGGCGGCACGGTGGCTCAGTGGTTAGCACTGCTGCCTCACAGCGCCAGGGACCCGTGTTCAATTCCCACCTCGGGCAACTGTCTGTGTGGAGTTTGCACATTCTCCCTGTGTCTGCATGGGTTTCCTCCGGGTGCTCCGGTTTCCTCCCATTGTCCGAAGATGTGCAGGTCAGGTGAATTGGCCATGCTAAATTGCCCGTAGTGTTAGGTGGATTAGTCAGGGGTAAATATAGGGGCGGTGTGGACTTGTTGGGCCGAAGGGCCTGTTTTCATGCTGTAGGTAATCTAATCTAAAAAAAAATGTATCTGCCATGTTACATTTCCAATTACAGGGAAGAAACAGCAGTATGCCCTCAATATTTCAAATACTATGGGCCCAAACAACATTCCTGAAATAGCACTGAAGACTCATGTTCCAAACCTTAGCCACATCCCTTGCCAAGCTATTCCAGTACAACTACATCTACCTGGCACTGCAGAAAATTGCCCAGGTAGGTCCTGTCTATTTTTAAAAAAAAAAAGGTCAAATTCACCCCAGTCTGCTGTCAATCATTAGCAAAGTGATGAAAAGTGTTATCGGAGTGTGCTATCAAGCAGCACTTTTCTAATAACCTGCTCACTGATGCTCAGTTTGGATTTCAGCAGGCCCATTCAGTTCTTGGCTTCATCAACATGGACAAGAGAGCACTAAACTGTGGAGGTGAATACAGACCAAGCTCAAAATCAAGGCAGCATTTGACAAAGAGTGGCACCTGTTTTAACAGGTTATGCTGCTATAAATCTTACCTCGATGCTTGTCTAGGGGCTGCTTTGTAGTTTGTGCTAAGAGATACACATAAGTCAGAATAGGCAATTATCTTGAGTGAGAATATGGCATTTATTACATCCAACTAACTACATACCAGCTTATATTATACTGACGGTAACACGGAGACAGATATTATTGTTCCCAACCAGAATAACAAAACGCTCATCCAGTGACTGTGTATATGCGTGGGTGAGTCTTCAGCTTAACTCCTAGATTAACTCTTTCATTTCCATTACTTTATTCAACAGCATAAAGCAGCCTCAGCAAAAAGCTGAAGTCAGTGGGATTCAGGAGATACTCTCCATCAAATGGAGCTTTAGCTAGCACAAAGGAAGATGCCTTTGGTTGGAGGTCAATCCTCTCTGCCCCAGGATGTCTCTGCAGGAGTTCCTTCAGTCCACATGTCTTCAGCTGCTTCAGTGGCCTTTTCTCCATCATTAAAATAAATGTCAGAAGGAGGGATGAACATTGTTCACTGATGACTGCACATCAGCATTCTTGACTTCTCAGATACTGATATAATCTGTGCCCACATGCAGCAAGTCCTGGACAACATCTAAGCTGGGGCTGATAATTGGGAAGTAACATTTGCACCATACAAGTGCCAGGCAATAACTATCTGCAGCAAGAAAACCTCACTATCTGCTTGCACCATTAATTGCATAACCATCACTAAATTCACCACAATAAAGATCCTGGAGGTTGACACTCATCAAAAACTGAACTGAACCAGTTATATATTATGGCTCCATGAGGAGGTCAGAAGCTAGGAATCCTGCAAGTAGCTCCCTTCCTGATTTTCCAAAGCCTGTCTACCATCAACAAAGGTGAAAGACAGGAATGTGATTGAATACTCCTTACCTGCCTCAATAATTGCAGTTACAAGAACACCATCCAGGACAAAGCAGCCCACTTGATTGGCATCACACCCACAAACATCCATGCCCTCTACCACTGATGCACTGTGGCAGTAATCTGTACTATCTATAAAATATACAGCACTAACTCACCAAAGTTCCTTCAACAGCATCTGCCAGACCCCCTCATTTCAACCAAAAATGACAAGGGCAACAGATTCATTGGAAAACAGCGAGCTTTAGGTTCTCCTCCAAGGCATGCAGTACCCTGACTTGGAAATATATCGCTGTTCCTTCCTGGTTGCTGAGTCAAGATCTTCAAACTCCTTCCCTAACAGCACTGTAGGTGTACCTGGCTCCCATAGACTTTGGTAGCTTAACACTGGTAACCAGCAATGCCCACATCCCATGAATAAAAAAAAAATCTTCCCATCCAATTTCTCTACCTAATGGCACCTGTTAAAACCATGGCTTCTCTGGTGAAGACAGATTTTGCATCATCATAAAGCTTTCAAATTTTAGAGTGGTCTAAAATGGACCAAATGGCCCTGTTTCCACACTGTAGGGATTCTTTGAGACTGATACAGTGCTTTCATATGACACTGAAGTTACTCAGAGAGCAACAAATGATTTTATAATCAAGCATTCCACTTACTTGGATTTGATCAGATGGAAGCCGTCCAGTAGAACTTCTCTTATATCTTTTGCCCTTTTGCCAAGTTTTTCACCCTGTAGAATGTCACCCAAAAAGTATTCGCAGTCTGCTCAGGAGAAGGAAAAAAATAAAAATTCAATGTTTATGATCATTAAACAGATATCATTTTAAATAACATATCAATGATGTGGAGGAGCCAGTGTTGGACTGGGGTGGACAGAGTTCAAAAATCACACAACATCAGGTTATAGTCCAACAGGTTTAATTGGAAGCACTAATTTTCGGAGCGCTGCTCATTCATCAGGTGGCTGTGGAGCAGGACCTTGAGACACAGAATTTACAGCAATATTTACAGGACACTTCAGTGTCATGCAACTGAAGTGATATATTGAACAAACCTAGATTGCTGTTAAGTCTTTCATCTTTTAGAATGGGTTGCAGGTTTTGGTGTCTGTGCCTTATGGTCCTGCTCCACAACCATCTAATGAAGGAGCAGCGCTCCAAAAGCTAGTGCTTCCAAATAAACCTGTTGGACTATAACCTGGTGTTGCAGGATATATAATATATAGACAGTGAACCACAGGTAGAGTGCAGATAGAGGCCATTCAGCCTATCAAGTCTGCACCAACCCTCTGAAGAGCATCTCATTCAGTTGCAGATCCCTACTCTATTCCAAAACCCAAATTTCCCATGGCTAATCCACCTCGCCTGCACACCCCCGAACACTATGGGGAAATCTAGCATGAGCAATCCACCTTAACCTGCACATCTTTGGACTGTGGGAGGAAACCACAGCACCCAAGAGAAACCCATGCAGACACAGGGAGAATGTGCAAGCTCCACACAGTCACCCAAGGATGGATTTGAACCCAGGTACCTGGCGTTGTGAGACCACTGTACTAACCACTGTGCCACCTGTGTAGTAATCACTGTTATGACGCAAATTATAGCCAAATGAGGAATACTTTAAAGAGGGGTCACTGTTGCAATCCAAGTACCTGGCATGGAGTTCTGTGTAGCAATCTCCCATGACTTCTGAATTAGTGATGTTATTTTGAGAGGTACTGACCCAATCAGCTTCTCTCTACCAAAATGTCTCAACTGTCTTGAACACCTGAGCTCAAAGGATTGATTCCTCCTCCTTGTTTCAAGGGATTTTCTGCTTTTTATGGATTATTATGGATCTGTGATGGCTCAGTGGTTAGCACTGCTGCCTCACAGCGCCACAGACCCAGGTTCGATTCCAGCCTCGGGTGGCAGTCTGTATGGAGTTTGCACATTCTCCCAGTGCCTGAGTGGGTTTCCTCCGGGTGCTCCGGTTTCCTCCCACTGGCCAAAGATGTGCAGATTAGGTGAATTGGCCATGTTAAATTGCCCATAGTGTTCAGGGATGTGTAGGTTAGGTACGTTAGTCAGGAGTAAATGTAGAGTGATGGGGAATGGGTTTGGGTGGAACACTCTTCGTAGGGATGGTGTGGACTTGTTGGGCCGAAGAGCCTGTTTCCACACTGTAGGGATTTTAAATTACCCTCCGCCACCACAATACCTGGAATCATACTGAAACAATGGTCTTTCAAACCCGTCTTGCACACTAATGTCCTTCAGGGAAGGAAATCTGCCATCTTCACTTGGTCTGGCCTACACGGTGGCACAGTGGTTAGCACTGCTGCCTCACAGCGCCAGAGACCCGGGTTCAATTGCCCGTAGTGTTAGGTTAAAGGGGTAAATGTAGGGGTATGGGTGGTCCACACTGTAGGGATTTTAAATTACCCTCCGCCACCACAATACCTGGAATCATACTGAAACAATGGTCTTTCAAACCCATCTTGCACACTAATGTCCTTCAGGGAAGGAAATCTGCCATCTTCACTTGGTCTGGCCTACATGTGACTCCAGACCCACAGTAATGTGGTTGACTCTCAGGTGACCCCAGAAATGGCCTAACAAGCCAGTCTGTTGTAGCAATTGCTAAAAAGTTTCAAAGAAAATGAAACCAAATGGATCACCAGGCATCGACCAAGGCACAAGAAAAGACAATAGCAGAAACAGCACTGTCAACCCTGCAAAGTCCTCCTCACCAACATCCGGGGCCTAGTGCCAGAATTGGGAGACCTATCTCACAGACTAGTCAAGCAACAGCCCGACAGTGATACTCACAGAATCATACCTGATAGACAACGTCCCAGACACCACCATCACTGTCCCTGGATAAGTCTATCCCACTGGCAGGGACAGACCCAGCAAAGGGGACAGCACAGTGGATACACAGTCAGGTGGGAGCTGGCCTGGGAGTCCTCAGCATTGACTCCAGGCCCCATGACATCTCATGGCATTAGGTTAAACATAGGCAAGGAAAGGTCCAGCTGATTACCATGTACCACCTTTGCTCAGTTGATAAATCAGTACTGAAAAACGTGTTGCTGGAAAAGCACAGCAGGTCAGGCAGCATCCAAGGAGCAGGAGAATCAACGTTTCGGGCATAAGCCCTTCTTCAGGAATGAGGAAGGTGTGCCAAGCAGGCTAAGATAAAAGGTAGGGAGGAGGAACTTGGGGGGGAGGGGCGTTGGGAATGTGATAGGTGGTCCTGACGAGGGAGTCGCAGAGGGAGTGGTCTTTCCAGAACGCTGATTGGGGAGGGGAGGGAAATATATCCTTGGTGGTGGGGTCTGTTTGGAGGTGGCGGAAATGACGAAGGATGATACGATGTATCTGGAAGTTGGTGGGGTGATAGGTGAGGACTAGTGGGGTTCTGGTGGTGATTGGAGGGTCGTGGTTCAAGGGCGGAGGAGCGGGAAGTGGAGGAGATGCGGTGGAGAGCATCGTCAACCACGTCTGAGGGGAAATTGCGGTCTTTGAAGAAGGAG
>NC_057742.1:3096155-3120817 GCF_004010195.1 Chiloscyllium plagiosum
GGTCCAGGTAAATTTGAGGTCGGGGTGGAAGGTCTTAGTAAAGTGGATGAACTGTTCAACCTCCTCGGTTGCGCCGATACAGTCATTGATGTAGCGGAGGAAAAGGTGGGGGGTGGTGCCAGTGTAGCTGTGGAAGATGGACTGTTCCACATATCCGACGAAGAGGCAGGCATAGCTGGGACCCACGTGGGTGCCCGTGGCTACTCCTTTGGTTTGGAGGAAAGGGGAGGATTGGAAAGAGAAGTTGTTCAGAGTGAGTTCGACGGGAAAGGGCTTTGAGGCCTTCATGATGGGGGATGGAAGTGTATAGGGACCGGATGTCCATGATGAAGATTAGGCATTGGGGGTTGGGGAAGCGAAAATCATGGAAGAGGTGGAGGGCGTGGGTGGTGTCCCGAACGTAGGTGGGGAGTTCTTGGACTAAGGGGGACAGGACCATGTCGAGGTATGCAGAGATGAGTTCTGTGGGGCAGGAGCAGGCTGAGACAATGGGTCAGCCAGGGCAGTCAACCACAAGAAATGCAAAACTTGCGCCCACACCTCCCCCCTCACTTCCCTCCAAGGCCCCTAGCGATCCTTACATATCCGTTACAAATTCACCTGCACCTCCACACACATCATTTACTGCATCCGCAGCACCCGATGTGGCCTCCTCTACATTGGGGAGACAGGCCCCCTACTTGCGGAACATTTCGGAGAACACCTCTGGGACACTCGCACCAACGAACCCAACCGCCCCATGGCTGAACACTTCAACTCCCCCTCCCACTCCGCCAAGGACATCCAGGTCCTTGATCTCCTCCATCGCCAGACCATGGCCACACGACGCCTGGAGGAAGAGCAACTCATCTTCCGCCTAGGAACCCTCCAACCACAAGGGATGAATGCAGATTTCTCCAGCTTTCTCATTTCCCCCCCCCCACCTTATCTCAGTCCTAACCCTCAGACTCAGCACCGCCTTCTTGACCTGCAATCTTCTTCCCGACCTCTCCACCCCCACCCCTCTCCGGCCTATCACCCTCACCTTAACCTCCTTCCACCTATCGCATTCCCAACACCCCTCCCCCAAGTCCCTCCTCCCTACCTTTTATCTTAGCCTGCTTGGTACACCTTCCTCATTCCTGAAGAAGGGCTTATGCCCGAAATGTCGATTCTCCTGTTCCTTGGATGCTGCCTGACCTGCTGCGCTTTTCCAGCAACACATTTTTCAGCTCTGATCTCCAGCATCTGCAGTCCTCACTTTCTCCTCCCTGATGAATCAGTACTCCATGTTGAACAATACTTAGAGGAAGGACTAAAGACAGCAGGGGCACAAAGTGTACTGTAGGTGGGGATTACAATGTCCACCACCAAGAGTGGTTCAACAGCAGTACAACTGATCGAGCTGTTCGGGTCCTAAGGGACATAGCTGCTAGACTGGGTCTGCTACATGTGGTGAGGGAACCACCAAGTGGAGAAAGCATACTTGGCCTCATCCTCAGCAATCTGCCAGCTACAGATGCATCTGCCCATGACAGTATTGATAGGAGAGTGACCACTGCACAGTCCTTGTTGAGATAAAGTCCCACCTTCCCATTGAAAATAACCTCCATTGTGTCACCGTGCTCAACGGGACAGACTTTGAACCGATCTAGCAACTTAAGACTGGGCATCCATGAGGTGCTATGGACCATCAACAGCAGCAGAACTGTATTCCAGCACAACCTGTAACTTCATGATCTGCGATATCCCCCACTCAACCATTACCATCACACCAGGGGATCAACCCTGGTTCAATGGAGAGGGCAGGAGGACATGCCAGGAGCAGCACAAGGCATACCCAAAAATATGGTGTCAACCTGGTGAAGCTACCAAACAGGACTACTTGCCAAACAGCATAAGCAGCAAGTGACAGACGGAGCTAAGCAATCTCACAACATATGGATCAGATCTAAGCTCTGCTGTCCTGCTACATCATGGTGTTAATGGTGGTGGACAATTAAACCATTCACTGGAGGAAGCTGCTCTACAATTATCCCCATCCTCAATGATGGGAGAGCCCAACACATCAGTTCAAAAAGATAATGCTAACGCTTTCTCATCAACCTTGCAAACTCTCTAGTGGTTACAGTCATATCTGGCACGAAGGAAGATGGTTGTGGTTGTTGGAGGTCAGCTCCAGGATAATTCTGCAGGAGATCCTCAGGGTAGTATCCCAGGCCCAACCATCTTCAGCTGCTTCAATGACCTTCCCTCCATCATAAGGTCAGAAGTGGGAATGTTTGCCAATGATTGCACAATGTTTAGCAACATTTGCGATTCCTCCGATACTGAAGTAGCCCGTGTTCCAATGCAACAAGATTTGGACACTATCCAGGCTTAAGCTGACAAGTGGCAAGTAACATTCGTGCCATACAAATACCAGGCTCAGACAGCATCTTCCAAATCCATGTCCACTTCCAGGTCTAAGGACAAGGGCAGCATATACATGGGAATGCCAGCCACTTCAAATTTCCCTCCAAGCCACTCACTGTCCTGACTTGGAAATGTATTGTCATTCCTTCACTGTCTCTGGGTCAAAATCCTGGAATTCCCACCTAAACAGCATTGTGGGTCAACCCCCATCAGGTGGACTGCCACAGTTTAAGAAAGCAGCTCATCCCCACCTTCTCTAGGGGCAACTAGGGATGGGCAATAAATGCTGAAACAGCCAGTGATGCCCACATCCCACAAATTAATTTTAAAAATGAGCAATCAGTGCCAGAGCACATCTCGAAACAACAACTTCAGAAAAGACAACCAGAAGGATTCAAGTAACTAATTTATCAGATAATCTACTGAATTAATCCAAGTTGACATTCGACAAGTTCTATAAAGTGCTTTTCTTCCAGCAGGTGTGTAAGTTTAGAAAGCCCTTTAAAAGATGTTGTCTTAAATACACATCCACAGAATAGGACTGATCGTCATTCATCACCATGAGTCACGAAGAAGTTGAGAATAATGAAGTGATTTTAAAACTATTAAATAAGCCAGAATGAAAATCTAAATGACACAGCATGATAAATGCAGAAAATAATAACACATCTGCAACTGATTAAGAATGACGTATAGACACTATCCCCTCACAAAATAACCTCCAGTATGGAGCAGCAGTCACTTTTGTTGGAGATGGGTATATCAAATGAAAAAAAGCTAATATCTACAGCTGATAAACTTGCCACCCTCTTGGGGTAGTTAATGCCTTCAACCAAGTAATAACCAGGCTACTTCAGACAGCTGGAAAGAAAGGCAACCACATGGCACAAGAAAGGATTGGCCAGACCAGACAAAGGATGGCAGTTCCTTTTGCCAAGGAAGTGCCGATGCACCAGTTTGATTTAAAAATAGATTTGTTAGCTTTATTGATGCCTTTTCTTAAAAAAAAAGGCAATCACAAATCCTCAAATAAGTCAACCAATAATTATCTTCTCCCAAAGGATAAAGGAGGTGTTGCCACCCTCTTATATCCATAGTAGTAATTTGCATACTTCCATACCTTATACCCAAAGGTGCAAAATGGGAAGTTAGCTATTTGTGGGCAACTTTGTCTTTCAACATACAGCCATCTCAGTAGAAGGCACTGCATCAGGAATGGATTCTGAAAATTCCCTCCTCTCTCACAGGAAGAGATTGCAAGAACTTTCTAAAACACCAGAATCAGCAGAAATAAGGGACTAAACCTCTTCCTCCGACTAACTGCTCTTGGCCTAGCAATATGTGAATGCAATAAACCATTAGCAAGACTCAGTGAAAATGAACCCAGAAATTAAATTAGGTCATAACAAAAAGTCACAATATTAACACCCTGCTTCATGCGTTTACTTCATGGTAAACTACTACACTCTGGCGAAATATCATGGAAGAAAGACAAATTATGAAAAGTGCATTAAGCATTTAATTTTTCCTCTTGGCTTTCTCCTCGACTGACTTTTCCATTCACTATTGTGCAGAATCCCTGTGGCACAAGCCCCTTGCCGTGCACTCCTGCTGCACAATTCCAGGTGGCTAAATCCCTTGCCATTTATTTCAGCAGGGAAAGCAAAAAAGGGATTTGTTACCCAAGCACATTTAAACATTTACATCCTGGTACACTTGCCAAGTACTTAATGTTCACTTCACTAAGCACAGTCAATCCACTTGAGAAAATTCTCCCATGTATACAAATTTTTAAAAGTGTTTCGACTCATGTATTTTTTGGACCAAGTTATGGAAGAATGACTAAATGGTTCCAGTATATAGACCAGCTAATCAGTCTTATTTTTAGGGTGAAGTTTACACAAATAAATATTTATTCAGGCACAGAATTTCTTTGTAAATTAATTTGAGAGATTGCCAAGTTTCAGAGTTACATGAAACATTAAAAAAAAGACCAGCATAGTGGTTGAAATGCTGGCTTTTTGCCTTGAAATCCAGGTCTGGAGGGCAATATGATGGGATAAAACAGGCGAGCACTCTATTTTAAAACACAGATGGAGAACACACAGCTATGATTTCACTTTGGTTAGACATGGAATGCAAAAGTCTTTCAGAATCCATTTACCTCATGGTTTTGAGAGGGTGGAGGGGGGAAATGGCGCAGGTTACTATTTGGCGGAGGTTTTATTTCAGCTGGGTTGATGCTTCAAAAGGCAAGGAAGACATCATATTACATTTTTCACAGGGACTTTTCTTCAGTACCTTATGGGCCATTTCAAAATTAAGTCACCCACACTCCTGCAGTCATAAAAAGACACTATACAAATGTAAACTACTACAGATGCTGGAAATCCAAGATTAAAATAAAGAGTGCTGAAGAAACTCAGGTCTAATTGTAAGTCAGCCTCTCTCTCTCACTCTCCTACCACCTCCAACCCCAACAGGGATACTGAATTAACATTGGATTCCAAAGGGGAATCATACTGAACTCAGTCACTAACTCTCTCTCCCCACAGATTCTGCCAGAACTGCTGAATTTCTCCAGCATTATTTTATGGAGACGCAAGTCCCTGACACAGTTCATAGAATCCCTACAGCGTGAAAGCAGGCCATTCGGCCTATCAACTCCACACCTAACTTCCAAAGAGCATCCCACCCAGATTCATTCCCACTATCCTTTCCCTGTAACCCTGCATTTCCCAAGTCTAATCCATCTAGCCTGCACATCTTTGGACATTATGGACAATTTCACATAGCCAATCCACCTAATCTGCACATCTTTGAACAGTGGGAGGAAACTGGAGCATCCAGAGGAAACACACACAGAGACAGGGGGGATGTGCAAACTCCACACAGACAGTCACCTGAAGGTGGAATTGAACCCAGATCCCCGACATTGAGAGTGACAAAAAAAAACTGCAGATGCTAGAATCCAAAGTAGACAGGCAGGAGGCTGGGGGAACACAGCAAGGCAGGCAGCATCAGGAGGGACATTTGGGGGGGGGGGGGGGGGGGGGGGTGGCTGCAGATAAAGGGGGCAGCGGGTACAGGGTGGTGAAGTGGGGATAGGTGAAGAGAGGTAGAGGGTACGACCTGGTTGCTGTGTTCTTCCATCCTCCTGCCTGTCTAACCTGAATGTGAGAAAGCAATGCTAACCACTAAGCCACTGTACCACCCCAGCTATTTAAAAGGAATACACACAAAAATGTTGAAGAATCTCAGCAGGTCTGACAGCATCTTGGAGAAAGAAAGTGGTAAATTTTTGAGGTCAGTAGGACTCTTCTTCAGTTCAAAAACAAAAACATCAACCGGATTCTCACCAGATGCTGCCAGTTGAGTCCCTCCAGCACTGGGAGGGGTGGGGTCAGATTTCCAGCATCCACAATTTTTGCTTGTTCACAGTAATTTAAAGGAGTCTTGCAAAATAACCTTGGAAATTGGGGGTGTATCCCCTTATGAAAGAGCCTACATCTGTCAAGTACAGGTAAAAATATAACTTTAACCTACATTAAAATATTAGCATCAGTTTTCCAGCTTACTTTGCATAATGTCGAAGGAGCGCCTAATTCAAATAGTCTAGAAGTTTAAACTTGTTCAGAAGTGCCTGTCCCAACTTGTACATTAGAACCACTTTCTGTCATTGAATTTGATCACATCATACTGGGTATGGTGACTGAGACATCCTTGTGAAAAAAGCTATTCCAGGTTATTGAAACTCACTGAGAAAAGAGCAGGGAGAAATATCTGAGAGAATTGCAACAGTAACTTAGGTGGATTGTACTCATTGTAAAATATAGATGATTCAATGTCAGAGAAGTTGTATTGAAATATCGTTTAGATGGAACACAAAAATCTAAGCTGACACTCAACTGCAGAACTGAAGGAGTGCTACTTAGTTGGTGTTGTCAGACAATATATTGAATTGAAGTTCCTTTTGTTTTGGGTAGAGATGGAATGTCCCAATGACTTCTGGCCAATATTTATCTCTCGATCACACATTATCTGGTGAGTGCAATGATATGAAGGTGCCAGTGTTGGACTGGTGTGGACAGGTCAGAAGTCACACACCAGGTTATAGTGAAACTGGCTTATTTTAAATTACAAGCTTTCGGTGCATTGCTCCTTTGTCAGGTAAGCTGCTGCGAAAGCTTGTGATTTCAATAAATCTATTGGACTTTAACCTGGTGTTGTGTGACTTTGATTACTGTTTGTGGAACCTTGCCACACACAAATGCATTGTTATATCTTTGCAAGAGTAGTCACTACTGAAATAATTTATTGGCCGTACAAACAGTTTAGGATGTCCAGAGATTATGAGAACTGCTGTAGGGACAAACATGAATTCCACAGACTTCAAACTATCCGGACAAGCAGAGTTAGCGTCATCTTCAAAAAAGAGAAACAAACAAAAACAAGCTGTTGGAGAAATTCAGCAGGTGTGGTTGTATCTGTGAAGGGAGAAACAGAGTCATTGTTTTCAGTCCAGTGACCCCTCTTCAGAACTAATTCGTTGTTTTATATTACTTTCTGAAACTTGTTTCTTGAAGCCATCTGGGGTTTAGCAATGATGCATTGGACTACAGCTTTGTTAATAAAGTTAATAAATGCAGCATCGGCCATTACATTCGGATCAAGGTCCAGGATTACTTCAAGGCTTCCTCCTGCTCTGCAAGACTGGCAAGAACAAAGCTGCATTGGTGTAGCAGCTTTCAGAGCAGCATGAGGGTTTAATAAATGCAGACACTAAGAAGTACAGCAAGTTCCATAAAATAAAAATGATCAAATTATCTGTCTTGGAGTTGTTCAAGGGAGGAATGTTGGGAAAATCTCTAACCTATAAAATAGCATGAACGCAACATGTGCACCTGATTAAATGAGATTGTGTGCAAAAAGGGAGCGTTACGTTGTTTTTCTTTCTTTATGACTGAACAAAGAGGCAAGTCAGAAAAGCAACTTAATCTGAAAAACTTGGTTGGCGATATGTTCTCAAATGTCAGTGTTGTGCATTAAGAGTTGTGCAGTTAGCAAGAACACCCACCAGCTTGCACAGTCAGCTGCAAATGTCTTTCACTCTTTGCACATCAAGACAGAACACCAATAATACACTTTGAATTGTTTTGTGAAGCTTCCTGTCAAAAAAAGCATCCCTTCAAATTACCACAGTGCTTCAACATTTGCAGTACGTTTCCCAGCAACACACTCCCCTCCACCACAAGTCAGCCCAGTCACTGAAAAACACATTTCCGTGACACATCTATTTGGTTGAAACTTTCAGCAGAAATTTGTAACAGTATTCATTAAAAAATACTTGTCAGAGCCAGAGTAGATACCTGTCGCTGAAACAAGAGTGGGGTCACAATCAAATGAAGTTTTTCTTCACTGGTCACGAGACAGTAATCAAATTAATTTTCTAACATGGAGATACTTGATGAATACATTTGTCTTGAAAATGTGCCAATTGCAGGAACTTGTCGACACAAACTGCCCACCATTTCCTACATTATAACTGTAGCAACATTTCTAACTCACTTTTGGATATGGTTGGTTGGTGAGATTTGCTTGGGCCTTGGATTGTATCTCAGTGACGATGTTTGAGCAAAACAATGGACTCAAGTTACATCTTTAATTCAGTATGTTGCACTTATGAGTTCCAATTCCAAGATGTATTCAAGCCAATATGTCATAATGATTTTCAATTCCAGAGTTAAATATTTCACACAGCCACCACGACTATCGCCACCAGCTTTCTGCTCAGCTATGATCGGATCCTATGTGAGACTCTGCAATTTATTACAGCTTCAGATGGGATACCCCAAACTATTAAGCGCCTAGATGAGCAGAGATAAATTGGCTCCCCTTCTTCATTCAGCAATGCCCTCAGTTGGTTGCAACTAGATTAATTTAAAAAGGATTCCTCCCCTTGTAGGCATATTTTCCCCATTTCCAAATTAATTTGTGTTTTTAAAACAGAGACAAGTTAACCAGGCTTGCTTGAGTTAATAGTACTAGGGGCATGCATTTAAAGGTGGGGGGGGAAAAAAAAGAGTGCAAAGGAGACTTGAGGGGCAAGTTTTTTTTTCAAACGCAGAGTGGTAGGATTCTGGAATACGCTGCCGGAGTGGTGAATGGGGGTAGATACGATAGGGGTTTAAAGGAACTTTTAGATAAGACTATGCAAGAAATGGTGGGATATGGCCCAAATGCAGGCAGAAGGGATTAGTTTAATTTGGCATCATGTTTAAAGAACAAAGAAAATTTACAGCCCAGGAACAGGCCATTTGGCCCTCCAAGCCTGAGCCGATCCAAATCCACTGTCTAAACCTGTCACTCAATTCCTAAGCATCTGCATCCCTCTGCTCCCCACCTACTCACGCATCTGTCCAGACATCTTAAATGAATCTACCGGTCTGCCTCTAGCTCCTCTGCTGGCAACGCATTCCAGGCGCCTACCACCCTCTGTGTAAAGTACTTGCCGCATGTATCCCCCTTAAACTTTTCACCTCTCACCTTGAAAGCGTGACCTCTTGTTACTGAATTGTTCACCCTGGGAAAAAAGCTTATCTCTATCTACCCTGAAACCCTTCATGATTTTGTAGACTTCAATCAAGTCCCCTCTCAATCTCCTTTTTTCTAATGAACACAATCCTAACCTACTCAACTTCTCTTCATAGCTTGCACCTTCCATACCAGGCAACATTCTTGTTAACCTTCCCTGCACCCTCTCCAAAGCGTCCACATCCTTTTGGTAATGTGGCGCCCAGAACTGTACACAATATTCTAAATGCAGTCGAACTAATGTCTTGTACAATTTTAACATGACCTGCCAGCTCTTATACTCAATACCCCGCCTGATTAAGGCAAGCATACCATATGCCTTCTTGACCACTCTATCCACCTGTGCACCAACCTTCAGGTGTGGACCTGATCTCCCAGATCTCTCTGCTCATCAACTTTTCCCAAGGTTCTTCCGTTTGCTGTATATTTCATATAAAAGAAGCAACGCTTAGCACAATATCTTGGACTGAAGGGCCTGTTCCTGTGCTGTGCTGTTCCATGTACTAACAAGTTTGGGTTTATTAATTACAGAATACAAGAAGAATTAGTAGCCCATCATGTACAGATAGAAATAGAAGAGAGGTGAGTCAAAAAACATTTTTTTTAAAATATGGATCAGTGCAAATTGTTCACAAAGAGCAGCTGGGACTAATTGAATGCTGTGACCGTTACAGTGCAGGTTACTGTTAGCACTAACCTTGGTAATTGTACAGTCATTCAGAGACTGCTTTTGCTTTTGTAGGCCTGATGGGTGTTCCTTTACCCAGATTCCATTTTAAAGACTGGTTTGCAGCAATCACAAGAGAAGGCCTTATCAGTAACATTAGGTTTGTTTGGGTACAGTCCTTTAACTGTTGCTTTTCACAGCATGCCAATGCTCAAATCCAAGCAGATACACCTGAGAATTTTCACTCCCAGTAGTCCACTCCAGTAGAGTTGAAACTAACTGCTTAACACCTATCTTTATGCATTCTTCAAAAAAGAAAAAAAACAAAATGCAGTTGCAGTTTGAGACATGATCCACAAGGAATAGCTTGCTGTTCAGCATGGATCACCAGCTCCTCATTACTTTCATAGTCACAAGAGATCACGGTCCAGTTGATTAGAAGTTTCTTTGACACCTCCACATTACCCACATTCAGAGCAGCACTCCAAATGCTTGAGATTTCAAATAAACCTGTTGAACTAGTGTTGTGCGACTCCTGACTGTAACAGTTAATTGCAGATCATTAATCTTCATCTTAAAAGGCACTACAATGGTTAAACCCAGTCAGCAGTTTCTACACACTGTTCTAGATACTAGATGTCAGACAGGAAACAATATTGACCTTGGGTGAAATACACAGATTCACCAGAAATGATATTGAGATCAAGAGATAATTTCAGAACAGAATGCAAGACGGCTTGATTCTCCTCTTGCAACTGAAGTGTTAAAAAGAGATCAGAACAACTATTCTGGAGAACCAAGAACAAGGGGACATCACCTTAAAATTAGAGGTAGGTGATATCAAGAAGCACTTAAACAGTAGAAATCTGGTACACTCCCTTAAAAAAAAAGAGTCAAGATTACAAATAATTAAACCTAATCAATTTGACATTTTCAATCATGAGAGAATGAAGTCAGGTAAATGTAGTTCAGATACAGATCAGAACTCAATCTAAGCGAATGCCAGCACAGACTCAGAGTTGAATTTGCTTCCTACATATTCCAGCATCAGTTATATGGAACAAAGACTGACCTGAGCATGTGCAAACTCACCAGTTTTGTCTTTACAGCAGCAGAATAATGCTTTGTGAATTCCCTCAAGTGTAAGCAGCAAACTACTTGGATATGATTAAGGACATCAAGCTGATGCTTCAGATCAATTCAGATCATGACCTGCTCTTAAAAGATTAGCACATTTTTCTTCCACTGTGACTGATTTCTGCATGCTTTCAATTTTCAGGATTCATTTTTTTCAAGACACTGCGACTAATCGGATTCATTAGCCCACAAGTAGTACTTCGAGGCTGTTTTATTGGGAATTCCACCAAAAATGGAGAGCATCCTGTGCATAATCTCTTTCCCAAATTCAGTAGAACACATAGCAATACCCAAAAAAGTAAGCCAAACTAGAATACTCAGTGATGCATCAGATATGAGCCAATATCAGAGAGTGAAACAGAATTCTTGCAACACTGTACATGTCATGCCTGACTGAAGTTCTTTCTCTTCAAATGGAGCTACAGCACAGAAGGACTAGCATTTGGAGTGCTGCTCCTTCATCGGGTATTTGTCGAGCAGGACCATAAGTGACAGAAGTTTTAGGAAAAGATTATGGTGTCATGCATCTGAAACAAAATCATGTGCGCTCACACTCACTCCCTCGCACATGTGCACATATATAACTATGGGGTGAATTTATATTAGCAGATGTATCTGCAGGCAGTCAATCCATTTAATATTTTGTAAATTCCACTTTGGAAATAGAACCAGTCTGACTCAAGATTGGGATACAGACAGACTCTAACTTCACATCTTTAATGCATTGTCTGAGCTGCAATGTCACTTTTTTTTAAATAAAACTTTAAGTTATCTCGAGAATGTGACATAAAAGAAGTTTTGGTATTTACATATTAATGAACCGAAACCTGCAACCCATTCTAAAAGATGAAAGACTTAACAACAATCTAGGCTTGTTCAATATATCATTTCAATTGCATGATACCTATCCTTTGTTATAAATTCTGTGTTCTATGGTCCTGCTCCATAGCTACCTGATGAAGGAGCAGCGCTCTGAAAGCTTGTACGTCCAAAAAAAAAAACCCGTTGGACTATAATCTGATGCGTGATTTTTAACTTCGTCCACCCCAGTCCAACATCGGACCCTCCACATCACAGCACAGAAGGAAGCCATTCAGCCCGTCAAGTCTATGCTGGTTTACCACACAGCAAGCCAGTCAGTCCTATTCCTCATTAATCCCCATGGCCCTACATGCTTATGGTGTTCCAATTTCCTGTTCACAAAATCTAGGGACAGCATTAGGACTATATCACCACATCACATCAATCCCCTCCTCTCCATCACACAGACCTGTCCAGTACACCAAAGTCAGTGGAATACTTACACTCCATTCCTGTGAACTGTTTTAATTAAAATTCTACCAGAAAAGGGGTGCGTGAAGTAGATTTAGACGATTCTTGCATAAATACTTTGAAATATTCACAGGACTATTGACGAACAGGCACCAATGGATTTTTTTTGAGCGAATCTATAGCAGCTACAATAGGCTAAAGGCCCTCCCCCATGCACAATATTCCATTTAAACACACTTCCGGTTCAAATTCGCTGATTTTACTTTGGGAAAGGGAGTCTTTTAAAAAGGAAGTTAATATAGAATTTCCTCCCCCGATCCCACTTTGAAACGTTCTCTGCCCACCTCCAACCCTTCAACGAAATAGCATCCAAACAAATTGATGAAATATCATAACTGATAAGAGACGTTGTTGAGACCACTTTAAGAGCTACGTTGAAAATTGACATTAAAGCACGTAAAATTCAACACTCAGTTGAATTTCTCAAAAAAAAATCGATGTTTCCGGAAGAGAAGACAGGGTAACTAGGCTGTAATGTGAACACCTCTTAATCTTCCAAAAACAAAACTTGTGTCTTCCCAGTCATGAAATAGACCGCTCCCCTCCCCAAAAAAGTCCTGGACGAGTCATCCATCAGTTCATCTCAAGGTGAAAACTGTTCCTAGTTCAGTGACAAGTATGAAACGTACAATCACTTTATTCCCGGTGCTAATAAAAGAGCGGAGTTTAACAATGGAATTAAGTTTTTAAATTAGAATATTACCTTCCAAAAGTCTCTTGATTTCCTCGGGGATGGCCATAGTTCAAGGTACCACACTATCCAGAACCTTTGACAAACGGAAACCCCGTTAAACCTCTTTTTTCCTCTGTCTGTCGGGAAATGAGTTGAGGACAAGGGATGAAGGGGTTAAAAGCTGCAGTTTGTTGTACACCAACTGAACCCTGTAGCAAGCTGCGTTATACATTAAATAGAAAGACTAAGTGGAATTGACTGAGTCTGTCTCCTGGTGTATATCAGGTGTGTGTGCAAACGCTTCAATACCAAATACACGTTACTAATTAATAAAACCGGAATTGGCTGATTTAACAAGACCCAGAAGCGAGGCTGCCTTTAAAAAAATATGTTAAACATTACTTTTTTTTAACTTGCCAGACACGACAACATAAATCTTGTACAAAGCATGTCGGAAATCTATCATTACTTTTTTGAAACAGTTGACAATTTGCATTTATGTAGCGCCTTGAAAGGATAGGATATGTTCAGCGTTTCGTAGGAACGTTCTCAGGCAGAATTTCTCACAGAGCTAAAAAAGGAGATATTTAATTGGCCACAGATACAATTTAAAAACCGTCCAAAGGATGGAGGAAGTGATGCAGGAACGGACGGGGATGACACGGTTTGGGGTGTCTATGACCGACAGTGCAACCTTCTAATGGAATATTGGAGTAAGCCAAGTGTTCATGGGGTGGAGGAGGACCACAGCAATATTCAAGGATTAGAAGGCTGTTGGAGGTGACGGGGATGTGGAAACAAGACCTTGTATGAAAGTGAGTGCAGGGATGAGAATTTCAATTTGATGCGTTGCTGGTCCAGGGAGCGCAGGGATATTGGTTGAAAGGGAAGTGATATGAATTAGGATACACGCAGCATAATTTTGACTGAGCCCATTTATAGAAGGTGAACAATGGGTTAGAACAATATTGGAATAGTCAAGACTGGGGTTAACGACTGTGGATGGAGATCAGAGTCCCCTCCAAGGTGACTGGATCCATAGCATAAAGCAATCAGGGATTCACTGTGGAGAGGACAAAGGGGTTATGCACAAAAACGGTGAGATGCATGATCTGGGTACTCTTAAAGGGCCCATGCTATGTAAAAAGCAAATGATGCACAGCTCAGAGAAATTCAATGAATATCAATGGAGATGGGCGATATCACAGAAATGGAATAAAGCTGTTTTAGAACATAGAACATAGAAAGTACTTCACAGAACAGGCCCTTTGGCTCACGATGTGATGGAGAGGAGATGGGTTCGGAAATTGGAAAGAAAGACTCCCATGATAAATATTAAACACTTTTGTATTAAATTGACATCTTTGCAATGCAAAAAACATACCATTCAGCATTCTTCACTACCCCTGAGATTTGAAAATGCACTTAATGTAGCTTGCTTAAGTACCACTTATTATAACTGCACAAGATACTGTTCTCAAACAACTACCACATGTAATGCCAGCAAATTCCAATAGCTACTCAAGGATGCTGGAGGGTCAGTGCTTGTGAGGTTGTGTATTTTTTTTGCATGCCTTCAGGAGGGAGCTTAAGTTGTTCTTAATTAGAGCAGAGATTACGTCATGTAGAAGGATTGATGGTTTACATGTGCATAGTCCATGTGATCTCCTGGACTGGTTTAATTGCCTGAGGGAGTTGGGGAGAAATTTTCCAGACACTGTTTTCCCCTTTCTTTTCTTATTTTCCCTTTTTTTTCCAGTGGTTTTTGCTTCTGACATGGCCATGCTGGGCAGGGAAGTGGGGGAAGGGATTGAGGGGTGCAGTGGTTGTAGGGTGTCGGATTGAGCGTGTATATCTCAGGAGCTCCAGGCCTCGTGAGTTTGGTTTCATGCTGTTCAAATTTTACTTTGTTCGTCTTCAACAACTAACAAAAGAGGTGAATTCTATTGTGGCATCCACTGAAGAAGTATTAATGACAGCTTGCATTGAGACAGTATCTGTAATGTAGCAACATGTCTACGATCTGTAACCAAGGGTACCAGACAAGGGTGTGGCCTCCTCTATATTGGGGAGACAGGCCGCCTACTTGCGGAGCGACTGTAACCAAGGGTACCAGACATCAAAGAATACAGAGACAACAGTTAGAAAAGGTACTCAGAAGTTGCACTGATAAGGTGAGTTTTGAATGTAGGGAGAGACATGCAAAATAATAAAGGTTTACTTTATTAACAAGATCATTCTGTAGGTGTGGCTATTGTAGGCAAAGCCCATCTCTAGTCTGAGGCTATGGCGTAGACTTTTTTAAACACTAGCTGGATGAATTTAGAGAGCAGTTAATCATATTAACCTGGAGTCACACATCAGCATGAGCTGGTAAGGATGATAGGTTTCCTCCCCTAATGATACTAATGAACCTCTTTTTATAACAATTCAACAGTTTTATGTTCTTATTTACTGCCAAAAAAAAATCATTGATGAAGGAGGAATGAGAGTGGAATTCTACAGGCTGTTCAACCTTACAGAATGGTGTGGGGCTCGGACACAGTGGATGTGGAGAGGATATTTCCACTTGTAGGAGACACTAGGACCTGAGAGCACAGCCTGAGTGTCATAGAGTCATACATCATGGAAACAAACCCTTTGGTCAAAACCATCTGTGTCAACCAGACATCCCAATCTGACCAAGTCCCATTTGCCAGCATTTCTCTCATCTCCCTCTAAACCTTTCCTATTCATATTCCCATCCCCAGATTTTTTTAAAAATGTAATTATATCCACCCCCACCACTTCCTCTGGCAGCTTCTTCCATACCTGCACCACCCTCTGCATGAAAAAGTTACTCCTCAGGTCCTTGTTAAATCTTTTCCCTCTCACCTATGCCCTCTAGTTTTAGACTCCCCCACCCAAGGGAAAAGACCTTGGTTATTCACCCTTTTAGAACTGAGGTGAGGAGGAATTTCTTCAGGCAGAGGGTGGTAAATCTGTGGAAATTATTGCCACAGAGGGCTGTGGAAGCCAAATCATTGTCTTAAGGACACTCAGAGGTGGATAGGTTCTTGACTGGTAAGGAGATCAAGGGTTACAGGGAGAATGGAGGAGAATGGGGTTAAGAAAAGTATCAGCCACAATCAAATGCTGGAGCTGACTCTTAGGGCTGAATGGTCTAATTCTGCTCCACTATCTTATGGTCGAAGATGCAGTAGGGTCTTGCTAGAGTAGCACCATAGATAAGGAACTAATGGTACCAGGGAAGAGAGAAGCTGAGATTATTCTTCTTGAAGCAGAACAAATTAAAAGGAGATTTAATTGAGGTATTAAGGACACAGAGTCATAGAGTCACAGATGTACAGCACAGAAACAGACCCTTCAGTCCAACCCGTCCATGCCGACCAGATATCCTAACCTATCGAGTACCATTGCCAGCACTTGCTGTTCATGTAACCTTCCAGATGCCTTTTAAATGCTGTAATTATACCAGCCTCCACCACATCCTTTGGCAGCTCATTCCATACATGCACCACTCTTTGTGTGAAAAGTTTGCCCCTTAGGTCCCTTTTACCCTAAACCTATGCCCTCAAGTTCGGGACCCCCCCACCCCAGAGAAAAGATCTTGTCTATTTATCCTATCCATGCCCCTCATGATTTTATAAACTTCTATAAGGTCACCCCTCAGCTTCTGATGCACCAGGGAAAACAGCCCCAGCCTGTTCAGCCTCTCCGTGTAGCTCAGATCCTTCAACCCTGGCAATATCCTTGTAAATCTTTTCTGAACCCTTTCAAGTTTCACAACATCTTTCCGATAGGAAGGAGACCAGAATTGCACGCAATATTCCAACAGTGGCCTAACCAATGTCCTGTACAGCCGCAACATGACCTCCCAACTCCTGTACTCAATACACTGACCAATAAAGGAAAGCATACCAAACGCCGCATTCACTATTCTATCTACCTGCGACTCCACTTTCAAGGAGCTATGAATCTTCACTCCAAGGTCTCTTTGTTCGGCAACATTCCCTCAGACCTTATCATTAAGTGTATAAGTCCTGCTCTGATTTATTTTTACAAAATGCAGCACCTCACCGTTATCTAAATTAAACTCCATCTGCCACTCCTCAGCCCATTGACCCATCTGATCAAGATCCCGTTGTACTCTGAGGTAACCTTCTTTGTTGTCCGCAACATCTCCAATTTTGGTGTCATCTGCAAACTTACTAAGCTCACATCTAAATCATTCATGTAAATGATGCAAACTATTGGACCCAGCACCGAACCTTGTGACATATCACTGGTCACAGGCCTCCAGTCTGAAAAGCAACCCTCCACCACCACCCTCTGTCATCTACGTTTGAGCCAGTTCTGTATCCAAATGGCTAGCTCTCCCTGTATTCCATGTCATCTAACCTTGCTAACCAGACTCCCATGGGGAACCTTGTCAAATGCCTTACTGAAGTCCATGCAGATCAAGTTTACAACTCTGCCCTCATCAATCTCTTTCTTACTTCTTCAAAAAACTCAATAAAGTTTGTGAGACATGATTTCCCACACACAAAGCCATGCTGACTATCCCTAATCAATCCTTGCCTTTCCAAATACATGTAAATTCAGTCCCTCAGGATTCCCTCCAACAACTTGCCCACCACCAATGTCAGGCTCACCAGTCTATAGCTTGCTGGCTTTTTCTTACCACCCTTCTTAAACAGTGGCACCACATTAGTCAACTTCCAGGCTTCTGGCACCTCATTGGTGACTATCGATGATACAAATATCTCAGCAAGGGATACAGCAATCATTTCCCTAGCTTCCCACAGAGATCTAGGGTACAACTGATCAGGTCCTGGGGATTTATCCACTTCTATGCATTTCAAGATATCCAGCATCTCCTCGTCTGTAATATGGACATTTTTCAAATGTCACCATCTATTTTCCCACAGTCTATATCTTCCATGTCCTTTTCTGCAGTAAACACTGATGCAAAATAATCGTTTATTATCTCCCCCATCTCCAGCGGCTCCACACGTAGGCTACCTTGCAGGTCTTTGAGGGACTTATTCTCTTCCCACTTGCCCTTTTGTCCTTAATATATTTATAGAGTCCCTTTGGGTTCTCCTTAACCCTATTTGCCAAAGCTATCTCATGTCCCCTTTTTTCCCTCCTGATTTCCCTCTTAAGTATACTCCTACTGCCTTTATACTCTTCTCAGGATTCATTTGATCTCTCCTGTCTATACCTGACATATGCTTGCTTCTTTTTCTTAACCAAAATGTCAATTTCTCTTGTCATCCAGCTTTCCCTACACCTACATAGAACATAGATCATTCCAGTGTAGTACAGGCCTTCCAGCCCTCGATATTACACCGACCTATGGAACCAATCTGAAGCCCATCTAACCTACACTATTCCATTCTTGTCCATATGACTATCCAATGACCATTTAAATGCTGTTAATGTTGGCGAGTCTACTACTGTTGCAGGCAGGGTTTTCTGCACCCCATTATTCTCTGAGTAAAGAAACTACCCTCTGACATCTGTCCTATATCTATCACCCCTCAATTTAAAACTATGTCCCCTCGTGCTTGCCATTACCATCAGAGGAAAAAGACTCTCACTGTTCACCCTATCTAATCCTCTGATCATCTTGTATGCCTCTATTAAGTTACCTCTTAATCTTTTTCTCTCTAACGAAAACAGCCTCAAGTCCTTCAGCCTTTCCACATAAGCCCTTCCCTCCATACCAGGCAACATCCTGTTAAATCTCCTCTTCACCCTTTTCAATGCTTCCACATCCTTCCAATAATGTGGCAACCAGAAATGTATGCAATACCCCAAGTACAGCCATATCAGAGTTTTGTACAGCTGCAGCATGACCTCATGGCTCCAAAACTCAGTCCCTCTACCAATAAAAGCCAACATTTCTTAACAACCCTATCAACCTGGGTGGCAACTTTCAGAGATCTATGTACATGGACACCAAGATCTCTGCTCATCTACACTATCAAGAATCTTACCATCAACCCAGTATTCTTTATTCCTGTTACTCCTTCCAAAGTGAATCACCTCATATTTTTCCACATTAAACTCCACTTGCCACCTCTCAACCCAGCTCTGCAGTTTATCTATGTCTCTCTGTAACTTGCAGCATCCTTCATCATTATTCACAACTCTACCGACCTTAGTGTCATCCACAAATTTACTTACCCATCCTTATATGCCCTCATCCAGGTCATTTATAAAAATGACAAAAAGCAGTGGACCTAAAATAGATCCTTGAGGTACACCATTACCAAGTGAACTCCAGGCTGAATATTTTCCATCAACTACCCATGCCTCTGTATTTTGTGCAGAAGCCTACCATGGGGAACCTAATCAACTGCCTTACTGAAATCCATATGCACCTCATCAATGGCTTTACCTTCATCCACCTGTTTGATCACCTTTGCAAAGAGCTCTGTAGGGTTTGTGAGGCATGACCTACCCTTCACAAAACCGTGTTGACTATCCCTAATCAAATTATTTTTTCTCGATGATTATAAATCCTATCTCTTATAATCCTTTACAAAACCTTGCCCACAACTGAAGTAAGGCTCACTGGTCTATAATTATCAGGGTTGTCTCTACTCCCCTTCTTGAATAAGGGGACAACATTTGCTACCTTCCAGTCTTCTGGCACTATTCCTGTAGACAAAGACGACATAAAGATCAAAGCCGAAGGCTCTGCAATCTCCCCCCACTACCAGCCTTTCCTATCACCCTAACAGGAATATACTGTCTCCAGACTCTCATTATCTCATTTCTGAAGGCTTTTCATTTTCCAGCAGTTCCTTTACCTGCGAACATCTGCTCCCAATCAGCTAGTTCTTGCCTAATACCGTCAAAATTGGCCTTTCTCCGATTTAGAACTTCAACTTTTAGATCTGGTCTGTCCTTTTCCATCACTATTTTAAAACTAATAGAATTATGGTCGCTGGCCCCAAAGTGCTCCCCCACTGACATCTCAGTCACCTGTCCTGTCTTATTTCCCAAGAATAGGTCATGTTTTGCACCTTTGTAGATACATCCACATACTGAATCCCTCTCCATCTAAACACTTAACAGTCCCAGTTTATGTTGGGAAAATTAAAATCCCCTACCCTATTATACTTACAGATAACTGAGATCTCCTGACAAATTTGTTTCTCAATTTCCCACTGACTGTTAGGGGGTCTATAATACAATCCCAATGAGGTGATCATCCCTTTCTTATTTCTCAGTTTCACCAAAATAACTTCCCTGGATGTATTACCAGGAATATCCTCCCTAAGTAAAGCCATAATGCTATTCCTTATCAAAAATGCCATTTCCCCTCCTCTCTTGCCTTCCTGTAGCATTTGTATCCTGGAACATTAAGCTGCCAGTCCTGTCCACATTTCTGTAATTGCTATGATATCCCAGTCCCATGTTCCTAACCATGCCCTGAGTTCATCTGCCTTCCCTGTTAGGCCTCTTGCATTGAAGTAAATGCAGTTTAATTTATCAGTCCTATCTTGTTCTCTGCTTTGTTCCTGCCTGCCTTGACTGTTTGACTCACTCCCTTTCCCAACTGTACCAGTCTCACATTGATTTCTTTCCTCACTATTTCCCTGGGTCCCACTGTGCACCCCCACCCCACCTTACTAGTTTAAATTCTCCTGAGCAGCTCTCGCAAATCGCCCGACCAGTATATTAGTCCCCTTCCAATTCAGGTGCAATCCGTCCTTCTTGTACAGGTCACTTCTACACCAGAACAGATTCCAATGATCCAAAAATTTGAACCCTTCTCCCCTCTACCAGCTCCTCAACCACGCATTCATCTGCTCTGTCCTCCTATTCCGACCCTCACTAGCTCGTAGCGCCGGGAGTATTCCAGATATTACAACCCTCGAGGATCTCCTTTTTAAATTCCTGCTGAACTTTCTCTATTCTTCCTTCAGAATTTCATCCTTTTCCCTTCCTATGTTGTTAGTTCCAATGTGTGCAATAACCTCCTGCTGGTCCCTCTTCCCTTTGTGGACATTCTGCACCCTCTTTGAGATATCTTTGACCCTGGCACAGGGAGGGAACACACCATTCTGATTTCTCGCTGCTGGCCACAGAAATGTCTGTCTGTCCCTCTGACTAGAGAGTCCCCTGTCACAATCAATCGCTTGGATCCTGGTAAGGGAAATAAATTCAAAAATGATATTCAGAAGGGAATTAAGTAAACATCAGAAGTGGAAAATATATGTGAGAAAAAGGAAGAGTATGGGAGTCATTAGATCACTCTTCTAAAGAGTTGGCAGAGGTGTGACAGGCCTTCCTCACTGGATTATTAAATAAATCTGGGAATGAGTAAACGTTTCAGTGATTGCAGGTACACAGACATGGAATATTACAGACACAAAAACAGGCAATCTTGTTAATGGAGTGAACGTTCAGTTTCAGTGTTACCAAATAATTAAACAGAATACTTGGGACGTGAACTATCAGGTAAAGTCTAACCATTTAAGCAGAAAAGGATATCGAATTGGGGCAAAATGCCGTATATAACGTAGTACTCGGGTACAAATGATAATCACAAAGGCTAATGAATGTTTTCTGTATAACTAATAAACTATAAAATAAAAAGTGGGGGGGAGGGGGGATGTGTTTTGTTATAAAGATACTTAGTGCTGCTTTGACCATACCTGGAGTAATTGGGTACAGTGTTGAGACCAGTAACTTGGAAAGGATATGGAAGTGCATTGTAAATTCATTAAAAGATTTCTAAGCTCCTAGCATCAGACTATGACAAAAGAGCATATAAACTGTCTTTATATTCCTTAGAATACAGGTGAAGTAGAAATTTGATTTTGTAAAGAAATGGTATTTCAAGTAAAGAATACCTTTTTCTACTGATGTCTGTCAAGGAGGACATTACTTTAAAATCAGAACTAAGCATATTCAGAAAGAAAAAAATTATGAAACACTTCTTTTTGCAAAAGGTAGTGCAACTTTGGAACCCTGTTTGATTTTTTTTAAAAGTGTAGATGCTAGCTCCATTAATTTTTTTAAATCTGAGATCACTAGATTTTAGCTAGGTAACACTATGCAGGGAAGTGGAGCTAAGGCAGGTGGATGGAGATAAAATACAAGCCCACCATAATCTCATCGATGGCAGAACAGATTTTAGGCATAAATGAACAACGCTATCCTTATGTTCTGAAAGTTCCCAATGAAGCTAAAAGGATGACTCCAATTTTGCCAGAACTAAACAAGGAAACTTCTGGCTGTTAATGTCAGATAGTAGCCGTACCTGGGTTATAATGGGATGTCCTATTTAGTTCAGAGCCTTGTGTCTAGGATTTCTTTAAAATAGGTCATGGGGAAAAAAAATTGGATGAACCACTTAAAGATGAAACGGAAACATCTGGAATGATTTGAATTAACTGGGGCAATTAATTAGAGTTTCACACATTGAAAACTCTTTCTCTCTATTGCCCTTCACAGAACCAAGAACAAATTTGCACCTTTGCTGAGCTGTGAGAAGAATGAGAAAATTGTTCAGTGCAAACTAACCTGATCTTTAATGAGTGCTGCTACCGTGGTGTAAAACACAACACAAGTTTGTGTTGAATCTGTGAAAATGTTTCAAAATAGTACAGGTCCAGAGAATAAACACATCACTTCTCAGATCAGAGTTATAGCTTGAAAGGCATAATCCCAGCGATTGTATAGGTTTCTTTTTACATTCCTTTGGTTAATTTTAGACACTTACTTCATCCATAGTAGATCATTGCTAAAATGTTAAACACTGTTTTGCTTCATTTTTCACTGCCAGTTGAGGTGTTTCATGATTTAGATCAATTAATGATCAGAATAATCAATAGAAATAATTATTAGAAACATAATGCAATTTCTTAAAAATGAAAACAAAAGGATACAAAGCTTTGTAAAGTTTAGTATTCAACTGAGGGACAGGGATGATTTTATTTTGCAATTTGGCTAAGATTCAGGAGCATGATGTCATTTATGATATCATTAGCGTTGTTCAAATAAGTCGTTGTCATAGAAAAGTCCCTTGGTGATCTATTTTAAACTCTCCAGGTATTCATTATAAATAGGTTAAAGATTTCTCCATTTCTTTTCCTTACTCAAAAATAATTTCTATTTTTCCAATTCCCCAATGTCTGGAACAGTAAAGACAACTTGTGGTGTGGCTCGAAGTCATTCAGAACAAAAGATGCCCAGCTCTCTTCATACTCATTGTTAATTTAACTAATCTTAACCTGAGTGGCAGTTCCACAACAACAACTTGCATTTATATAACAGTGCAATATGCCCCAATGTGCTTCCCAGGAATGAATGGAGAGAAATGTTTACATTGAGATGACAACAGAGGTATTAGTGACACAAAATCCCAACTAATCTATGCCAGTGGTTATGCTCCATCCAATTTTGCTCCCATGCTTCTTCAACTGACCCCCTGATAAATTGACCTTCTATTCTTTTCTCTCACATGGACTTACCTTGCTTTCACGGGTACTCATACCATTCACCTCAGCTATTCCCTGTTGTGTCCAGTTCCAGGTTTTCACTGGGTAACAACGCTTTTCCTAGATTCTTGACTGGTGATTAGTGATTATCTTAATTTTTTCCTCCCATCAAGTGAAAAAGAAGAAAGCGTATGTAAGGTATAGACAGAATAGATCGAGTGAATCCTTAGAAGAATATAAAGGCAGTAGGAGTATACTTAAGAGGGAAATCAGGAGGGCAAAAAGGGGACATGAGATAGCTTTGGTAAATAGAATTAAAGAGAATCCAAAGGGTTTTTACAAATACATTAAGGACAAAAGGGTAACTAGGGAGAGAATAGAGCCCTTCAAAGATCAGCAAGGCGGCCTTTGTGTGGAGCCGCGGAAAATGGGGCGATACTAAACGAGTATTTTGCATCAGTATTTACTGTGGAAAAGGAAATGGAAGATATAGAATGTAGGGAAATAGATAGTGACATCTTGCAAAATGTCCATATTACAGAGCAGGAAGTGCTGGATGTCTTGAAACCCATAACCTGATCAGGTGTACCCTAGAACTCTGTGGGAAGCTAGAAAAGTGATTGCTGATCCTCCTGCTGAGATATTTGTATCATCGATAGTCACAGGAGAGATGCTGGAAGACTGGAGGATGGCAAATACAGTGCCACTGTTTAAGAAGGGCGGTAAAGACAAGCCAGGGAACTATAAACCAGTGAGCCTGACATCGGTGGTGGGCAAGTTGTTGGAGGGAATCCGGAGGGACAGGATGTACATGTACTTTGAAAGGCAAGGACTAATTCGGGATAGTCAACATGGCTTTGTGCGTGGGGAAATCATGTCTCACAAACCTGATTGAGTTTTTTGAAGAAGTAACAAAGAAGATTGATGAGGGCAGAGTGGTAGATGTGATCTATATGGACTTCAGTAAGGCGTTCGACAAGGTTCCCCATGGGAGACTGGTTAGCAAGGTTAGATGTCATGGAATACAGGGAGAGCTAGCCATTTGGATACAGAACTGGCTCAAAGTTGGAAGACAAAGGGTGATGGTCGAGGGTTGTTTTTCAGACTGTGACCAGTGGAGTGCCACAAGGATCAGTGCTGGGTCCTCTACTTTTTGTCATTTATATAAATGATTTGGATGTGAGCATAAGAGGTACAGTTAGTAAGTTTGCAGATGACACCAAAATTGGAGGTGTAGTGGACAGTGAAGAAGGTTACCTCAGATTACAACAGGATCTTGACCAGATGGGCTGAGAGGTGGCAGATGGAGTTGAATTCAGATAAATGTGAGGTGCTGCATTTTGGGAAAGCAAATCTTAGCAGGACTTATACACTTAATGGTAAGGTCCTAGGGAGTGTT
>NC_057742.1:3121052-3129868 GCF_004010195.1 Chiloscyllium plagiosum
AGACTGGGGCTGTTTCCCCTGGAGCATCGGAGGCTGAGGGGTGACCTTATAGATGTTTACAAAATTATGAGGGGCATGATAGGGTAAATAGACAAAGTCTTTTCCCTGGGGTTGCGAAGTCCAGAACTAGAGGGCATAGGTTTAGGGTGAGAGGGAAAAGATATAAAAGGGACCTAAGGGGCAACTTTTTCACACAGAGGGTGGTACGGGTATAGAATGAGCTGCCAGAGGATGTGGTGGAGGCTGGTACATTTGCAACATTTAAGAGGTATTTGGATGGATATATGAATAGGAAGGGTTTGGAGGGATATGGTCCAAGTGCTGGCAGGTGGGACCAGATTGGGTTGGGATATCTGGTCAGCATGGACGGGTTGGACCGAAGGGTCTGTTTCCATGCTGTACATCTCTATGACTCTATGGAAACATTTCATTAGCTGCCATGTGAAACCTCCTCATAATTGTACAGAACCTGAATAGTTTAATCCACAGCAGTCTCTTTATTCAGGAAAGTTCAACTGCATATTCAATATTTCCCAAGAAGTAAACTCTCTCAAATTTATCTCCACAATTTTTTTCTATCTTCCACAACATATCTTAACAGTTGTTGTAATATGGAGACCAGAACCATTCACAAAACGTTGATAAATGTCGAACCATGGTTCTGCACAAGATTAATATAACTTATCTGCTTTATACATTTTTTGAAATCTGGTAACTGATTAGCCTATTCATGGGTTTTTAAAGTTCAATTTGGTGTTGCACATTCGCTTGTAAAACTGCCCTACCTTTTGTATTTCTGTCTAATTTTTTAATAACATTTATTATTAGGATAATGACATTTGAACTAATTCCTTTGAACTTTGCAGGGTGTGGAAAGAATTCTGATCAATTATAACCCTTTCTGTGAATATTTTTACGTTTTACATTTCCACATTGTCTTCCTTATTACTTCCACTTCTGCTGTGTGTGTCTGAATTACGCTAATGCCTATGAGTTCTGGTTAATGTTAAATGGTCTTCAAAGCGACGGGGCTTTGGAAGGAATGTTAATATTGAGCAGAAGCTGCTTGGGAAGAGATTCCTTGCATTGCGTGCAAAATGGCATTGTGAAATCAAGCAACATTTAATGGTTAGATACAAGTCAGAGCGCTGGAAGAATTAGTGTCTTGGACTCTGGACCTCTGGGCTTGAGAGGAGAAGAATCAGCCACAGTTCTCAAACTGGCATCTACGAAGAGAGACAGTACAACCATGGTTGGTTATAGTAAGTTCCCAACCTCACACAAGAGTGGGTGGGATTCTGCAAGTTTGCAAAAGCAGTGCTGTCTGTGCGCTAAGTCCCAAATGTCACTGATCTACATGAACTCCTGATCTGACAACCCCTCAGGAGTAAACTTTCCAACCTCATCTTTTTATTCCTTCTGGAGTCTTACCTCTGGCTAGTTCTGTTTCTTTTCCAGCCTTACAATGCTGTAAAATGTCTCTTCACCTTCCCTTCTGGCCCTTTGCACCTCCCTGACTTTCAATGCTTCATCATTAGCAGCCACGGCTTCAGTTACTCGACTCTAAACCCTGGAATTCCCTCTTTAAGCTCCTCTGCCTCTCTCCTTCTTCAAGATATTTCTTAAAAATCAAGCTCTAAGGGTCTTTCAGTCACCTATGCAGACCTCCTTACATATATTTAGCTTATTGTCAAATAGTGTTTGCTAATACTTGTACAAAGTTCCCTGGAACATTTATTGGCTGAATGGAACTAAATGCAACTTATTGTAACCTCAAGCGACCTATTTTGTACATGAAGCAATTACATTTACAGACAATGCATCTGTACAGAAGAGTCTAAAACTAATATTGCAGGTGACATGCATCTAGTTTTGAATCAGTGTATTCAGATTATCTACAAATACACTGAAAGACGCAAAACACAATTTAAATTCTAGGCCAAGACATGCAATATGTCCTGTTCTACAATGTCTGTAGCTTTAAGAAGAAGTTATTTTATAATTGATTCCCTCTGCGTGTGTGCAGATTTGGAATCCGTAGTGCCTGGCTTTTGCCTCCCTCTGGATTTGCTGATGCGTTTAAGTTTGGATGTGCCATTATCAGCACATTGATGCCTCTGATAAAGCTGCCATCTGTGCTACTTGCACTGCTCCCCTGAGCCCCAACTCAGTGTGTGCTGATAGAAGAATACTGCAGCGTGTGGAATGCAGTATTCTGCTGGGAATGCATCACAGAAAGGTGTGTGCAGCCTCTTCCTGTTAGAGTTCAGCTAAGTGCAGTAGATACTTTCACAACCTACCCTTGCATTATTACCCTCGGAATATAGACTGAAGCCTGTTATTGTGCTGGATATACACAGTTGATATATTCTTCCGATCTTGGATTTAGTGATTAATACGTCACCATGTCAGTGTAAAATGTATAAACTGGATGATTTTTAAGTGAAGTACAGACATATGAGGCTATGTTGTAACTTTTTTACAAGGATGGGTTTGGTACTCAAAGTGAGGAAAAGTACATTTTCCAACTCAAACCAATCCACTTCCACGGTTCTGGAGTTTGAGCTGGCCACTCCGAGGAACTTTTAATCTGACATTGAATTGTAACTCAAGTTTACAACAAAACTCACCTGTTCTTCCTCTGAACACTGCCTCTGCGATCAATAACCTTCCCCTGAGAGGATAGGCATGGCATACTCCAGGCTGGAACGTTTCATGTGATTTTTCTGATCTGGTCTGATAGAGTGGCATTTAAACATTTGACTCAAAGTCATTAAGATACAGTTGTCAAATGCAAGGGAGGTACCGATGTAATGGTAGACACAGAGTGTGAATGGCTCTGGTGGTGACACAATAAACAAAGGTCCCCACGTTAAAGATGGGCAATAGAAATTGGACAGGCACATAGGGATTCAAATGCACTCAGCTACTTGTTCAGGGAGAAACTGTGTTCAGAGTATTGCTGCCCTGACTGGAAGCACCTATGGTGAGTAGCGTTTAATAATTAATAGTTTTTCAAAAGTTAGACTTGTTTCTCAAATATAAATCTTTAGTTTGAGGATGAGAGACTGTGACCAGGTAAAATGAATTGTTGGTTTGTATGTTGCTTCCACGTTGAGAAAGTTTGACCAGCTGTTATTCTCTCGGTTCCCTCAGCCAATCAAAAATAAATCCCTGAGATTACAGTTATTGGGAAAGAATGATCAGATGGGGGTTTTCCAAGTGAGAAGAGTACTTTAGAGATGACACAAAGCTGGATTTTTATCTCTCAATAGAGCTTTCTATAGAGTTACAAAGTGCTGAATTTAGTTTTTGTTGAATAAATTTTCCTCTACCTTTCCAACCCCATATCATTTTAGTGTGACTGCATCGACACTCCAGCCATTAGTTACCATTCTGCCACTATTTACTAAATAATCCTGACTTCTCTAAGAATTACCAACAAAATAGCTTTAGATTATTGGTTTGGCTAGTGTGATTTGTTTGTGTATGCTAAAGACTACATTTACTCACACATACAGCCCTCTACTTGGAGAGATAAAAATCAAAATGATTAGCAGTGTCAGCTTTTTCACTGAGGAGAGGAGTGTAAAGACAGCCAGTTTCTGTTGCATCCCCAATCCAAGTTGGTTTGCGGAGTGTACATTTACTCAGTTAATGAAAACAGTTAATAGTTCTGGCTGTAACTTCACAGGACCCATAGTCCAACCAGTCAGCAGCGTCTTCTGATGCTGTGTTGCTTGCTGTTTGCGTTCTCGAGTTAATATTTTTGTGTTTCAGTCCTGATCACGTGAATTTAACAACCACACTCAATCCCTGCATTTGTTTCAATGAAGGAAAGATTTCACAACTGGACTGAGAGAGTGCAGACCGGTGGGGGGTACAGTATATATTCAAGGCCTCACTCCGTATCCGGAAAAGATGCTGATGTTGACATTGCTGGGGAAAAGGGTGATTGATCCTGTGGGCACACTGAGATCGTCATGTCCAACCATCTGAGTGAGTTTCAGTGTACTAGGCTGTGCGAGACACCCATTGACACCAACATTCCTATCGTGAAACAGCCTTTATCCCTTTTTCCCCAATTAACTCCCTCTCATTTCTTATCAAGATCCAGTGGGACCCAGCAACTTGGACGGAGAAGGAGACCATCACTCCACACTGACTCCAACCTCTACCTCTGAGGAGGAAGCCAGTCAACCCTTGAAGGGTGCACAATTGAGACTTTCACCTGCCCCTCCATTGTCTCAGGGACTCTGAGCACAGTGCATACTCTTTCCAGGTTAGACAACCTGGTGAGCACCTCACTGGCATGTATTTCTGCAGCTGGTGACGGAAGACATGGCCCGGATATCTGGCATTCAGTGGACTGTCAGTGACCAGACACATGCTCTGCCGCAGGCACAGGATGATCCCATGGTCTTGGCTATTAGTTACTTGATGAAAATGCAGTGAGAGGCTCAACAATAACAGGAAGGTTTGTCACAGACTCATCACGGATGTAATGAGTTCTGTACTATCTCTGGCATATTGTGCCTGCTGTCTGTACGGATAGGCTGGGTTTTATGTCAGCCAGGTATGTGTACTGAGCTGCACGGCATCCCTGGGACCAGAGGTGCTCAGCGGTAGGGCGAAACATGTGGGGTGGCCCTACTTCTCAGGTAAAGAGGACAGGACCAACACGTACCCAAACAGAGGAACAATCTCACACACAGGGCACTCAGATAGAGGAACAATCTCACACACAGGGCACCCGGACAGATGAACAATCTCACACACAGGGCACCCGGACAGAGGAACAATCTCACACACAGGGCAACCAGACAGAGGAACAATCTCACACACAGGGCATCCAGACAGAGGAACAATCTCACACACAGGGCATCTCACATTCAGAGAGAGGAACAATCCCACACACAGGGCACTCGGACAGAGGAATCTCTCACACACAGGGCATCCAGACAGAGGTACATTCTCTCACACACAGCGCACCCAGACTGATGAAGAATTTCGCACACAGGGCATTCGGACAGTGGAACAATCTCACACACAGGGCATCCATTCAGAGGAACAATCACACACACAGGGCATCCAGACAGAGGAACAATCTCACACACAGGGCACCCGGACAGTTGAACAATCCCACACACAGGGCACTTGGACAGAGCAGCAATCTCTCACATAGGGCATCCAGAGAGATGAACAATCTCACACTCATATGGCAGTCGGACAGAGGAACAATCTCACACACAGAGCACCCGGACAGAGGAACAATCTCACACACAGGGCATCCAGACAAAGGAACAATCTCACACACAGAGCACCCGGACAGAGGAACAATCTCACACACAGAGCATTCGAACAGAGGAACAATCTCACACACAGGGCATCGGGACAGAGGAACAATCTCACACACAGGGCATCCAGACAGAGGAACAATCTCTCACACAGGGCATTCGGACAGAGGAACAATCTCTCACTCAGGGCATCCAGACAGAGGAACAATCTCACACACAGGGCACCCGGACAGAGGAGCAGCCTCACACAGAATGCATCCAGAGAGATGTATAATCTCACACACAGGGCACTCGGACAGAGTAACAATCTCACACACAGGGCTTCCAGACAGAGGAACAATCTCACACATAGGGCTTCCAGACAGTGGAACAATCTCACACACACGGCATCCAGACAGAGGAACAATCTCACACACAGGGCATCAGGACAGAGGAACAATCTCATCCACAGGGCATCCAGACAGGGGAACAATCTCACACACAGGGCACCCAGACTGATGAACAATTTCACACACAGGCACTTGGACAGTGGAGCAATCTCACACACAGGGCCACCAGACAGAGGAACAATCTCACACACAGGGCACCCGGACAGATGAACAATCTCACACACAGGGCATCCAGACAGAGGAACAATCTCACAAACAGGGTACTAGGACAGAGGAACAATCTCTCACACAGGGCATCGAGAGAAATGAACAATCTCACACACATGGCATCTGGACAGAGGAACAATCTCACACACAGGGCAACCAGACAGAGGAACAATCTCACACATAGGGCACCCGGACAGAGGAACAATCTCACACACAGGGCACCCGGACAGAGGAACAATCTCACACACACGGCACTCGGACATAGGAACAATCTCATACACAGGGCACTCGGACATAGGACCAATCTCACACATAGGGCATCGAGAGAAATGAACAATCTCACACACATGGCATCTGGACAGAGGAACAATCTCACACACAGGGCACTTAGACAGAGGAACAATCTCTCACACAGAGCATTCGGACAGTGGAACACTCTCACACACAGGGCAGTCGGACAGAGGAACAATCTCACACACTGGGCATCCAGACAGATGAACAATCTCTCACACAGGGCACCCGGACAGAGGAATAATCACATACACAGGGCACTCGGACAGAGGAACAATCTCACACACAGGGCACTCAGACAGAGAAACAATCTCACACACTGGGCATTCAGACAGACGAACAATCTCTCACACAGGGCACCAGGACAGAGGAACAATCTCACACACAGGGCACTCGGACATAGGACCAATCTCACACATAGGGCATCGAGAGAAATGAACAATCTCACATACATGGCATCTGGACAGAGGAACAATCTCACACACAGGGCATCCAGACAGAGGAACAATCCCACACACAGGGCACTTGGACAGAGGAACAATCTCACACATAGGGCACCCAGACAGAGGAACAATCGCACACACAGGGCACTTGGACAGAGGAACAATCTCACACACAGGGCATCCAGACAGAGGAACAATCGCACACACAGGGCACTTGGACAGAGGAACAATCTCACACACAGGGCACCCAGACGGATGAACAATCTCACACACAGAGCATTCGGACAGTGGAACACTCTCACACACAGGGCAGTCGGACAGAGGAACAATCTCACACACTGGGCATCCAGACAGACGAACAATCTCTCACACAGGGCACCCGGACAGAGGAATAGTCACATACACAGGGCACTCGGACACAGGAACAATCTCACACACAGGGCACTCAGACAGAGGAACAATCTCACACACAGGGCACTCAGACAGAGGAACAATCTCACACACTGGGCATTCAGACAGACGAACAATCTCTCACACAGGGCACCAGGACAGAGGAACAATCTCACACACAGGGCACTCGGACATAGGAACAATCTCATACACAACACATGGCTCCCAGACAGATGAACAATCTAACACACAGGGCACCCGGACAGAGGAACAATCTGTCAAACAGGGCTCCCAGACAGATTAACAATCTAACACACAGGGCACCCAGACAGAGGAACATCTGTCACACATGGCTCCCAGACAGATGAACAATCTAACACACAGGGCACCCGGACAGAGGAACAATCTGTCAAACAGGGCTCCCAGACAGATTAACAATCTAACACACAGGGCACCCAGACAGAGGAACATCTGTCACACATGGCTCCCAGACAGATGAACAATCTAACACACAGGGCACCCGGACAGAGGAACAATCTGTCAAACAGGGCTCCCAGACAGATTAACAATCTAACACACAGGGCACCCAGACAGAGGAACATCTGTCACACATGGCTCCCAGACAGATGAACAATCTAACACACAGGGCACCCAGACAGAGGAACATCTGTCACACATGGCTCCCAGACAGATGAACAATCTAACACACAGGGCACCCAGACAGAGGAACATCTGTCACACATGGCTCCCAGACAGATGAACAATCTAACACACAGGGCACCCAGACAGAGGAACATCTGTCACACATGGCTCCCAGACAGATGAACAATCTAACACACAGGGCACCCAGACAGAGGAACATCTGTCACACAGGGCTCCCAGACAGATGAACAATCTAACACACAGGGCACCCGGACAGAGGAACAATCTGTCAAACAGGGCTCCCAGACAGATTAACAATCTAACACACAGGGCACCCAGACAGAGGAACATCTGTCACACATGGCTCCCAGACAGATGAACAATCTAACACACAGGGCACCCGGACATCGGAACAATCTGTCAAACAGGGCTCCCAGACAGATGAACAATCTAACACACAGGGCACCCAGACAGAGGAACAATCTCACACACACGGCACTGGACAGAGGTACAATCTCACACACAGGGCACCCAGACTGAGGAACAATGTCTCACACAGGGCACCCAGACAGAGGAAGAATCTCACACAAAGGGCACCGGACAGAGGAACATTCTCACACACAGGGCATCCAGACAGTGGAACAATCTCACCCACAGGGCACTCGGACATAGGAACAATCTCATACACAGGGCACCCGGACAGAGGAACCAGCTCACACACAGGGCACTCAGACAGAGGAACATTCTCACACACAGGGCACTTGGACAAAGGAACAACCTCACACACAGGGCACCAGGACAGAGGAACACTCTCACACACAGGGCACTCTGACAGAGGAACAATCTCATACACAGGGCACCCGGACAGAGGAACAATCTCACACACAGGGCATACGGAGACATGAACAATCTCACACACAGGGCATCCAGACAGAGGAACAATCTTACGCACAGGGCACCCAGACAGAGGAACAATCTTACGCACAGGGCACCCAGACAGAGGAACAATCTCACACACATGGCAACCTGACAGAGGACGAATCTCACACAGGGCATCAGGACAGAGGAACAGTCTCACACACAGGGCACCCGGACAGAGGAATAATCTCACACATGGGGCACCTAGACAGATGAACAATTTCACACACAGGGCACTC
>NC_057742.1:3130368-3131230 GCF_004010195.1 Chiloscyllium plagiosum
GCACTTGGACAGAGGAACAATCTCACACACAGGTCACCCGGACTGAGGAACAATCTCACACACAGGGCATCAAGACAGAGGAACAATCTCACACATAGGGCACCTGGACTGAGGAACAATCTCACACACAGGGCACCCAGACAGAGGAACAATCTCACAGACAGGGCACCCGGACAGAGGAACAATCTCACACATAGAGCAACCGGAGAGAGGAACAATCTCAAACACAGGGCATCCGTCCAGAGGAACAATCTCACACATAGGGCACCCGGAGAGAGGAACAATCTCAAACACAGGGCACCCGGACAGAGGAATAATCTCACAAACAGGGCCTCCGGACAGAGGAACAAACTCATACACAGGGCACCCAGACAGAGGAACAATCTCTCACACAGGGCAACCAGACAGAAGACGAATCTCACACACAGGGCACCAGGACAGAGGAACAATCTCACACATAGGTCGACTGGACAGAGGAACAAACTCACACACAGGGCACCAGGATAGAGGATCAATCTCACACACAGGCCATCAAGACAGAGAAACAATCTGACACACAGGGCACCCAGACAGAGGAACTATCTCACACACAGGGCACCCGGACAGAGGAACAATCTCACACACAGGACACCCCGACAGAGGAACAATCTCACAAACAGAGCATCCAGAGAAATGAACAATCTCACACACAGGGCATCCAGACAGAAGATGAATCTCACACACAGGGCACGCCGACAGAGGAACAATCTCACACACAGGGCCTCCGGACAGAGGATCAATCTCACACACAGTGCATCCAGAGAGATGAACAATCACACACTCATATGGCATCCGGACAGAGGAACAATCTCACACACAGGGC
>NC_057742.1:3133141-3140161 GCF_004010195.1 Chiloscyllium plagiosum
GCACCCGGACAGAGGAACAATCTCACACACAGGGCACCCGGACAGAGGAACTATCTCACACACAGGGCATCAAGACAGAGGAACAATCTCACACATAGGGCATCCGTCCAGAGGAACAATCTCACACATAGGGCACCTGGAGTGAGGAACAGTCTCACACAAAGGGCACCTGGACAGAGGTACAATCTCACACACAGGGCACCGAAACAGAGGAACAATCTCACACACAGGGTACCCGGACAGAGGAACAATCTAACACACAGAGCACTTGGACAGAGGAACAATATCAGGCAAAGGGCACCTGGACTGAGGAACAATCTCACACACAGGGCACCCAGACAGAGGAACAATCTCACAGACAGGGCACCCAGACAGAGGAACAATCTCACACACAGGGCATCAAGACAGAGGAACAATCTCACACATAGGGCACCCGGAGAGAGGAACAATCTCACACACAGGGCACCCGGACAGAGGAACAATCTCACACACAGGGCCTCCGGACAGAGGAACAAACTCACACACAGGGCACCCAGACAGAGGAACAATCTCTCACACAGGGCAACCAGACAGAAGACGAATCTCACACACAGGGCACCAGGATAGAGGAACAATCTCACACACAGGCCATCAAGACAGAGGAACAATCTGACACACAGGGCACCCAGACAGCGGAACAATCTCACACACAGGCACCCGGACAGAGGAATAATCTCACACACAGGGCCTCCGGACAGAGGAACAATCTCACACACAGGGCACCCGGACAGAGGATCAATCTCACACAGAGTGCATCCAGAGAGATGAACAATCACACACTCATATGGCATCCGGACAGAGGAACAATCTCACACAGAGGGCACCTAGACAGAGGAAGAATCTCACACAGAGGGCCTCTGGACAGAGGAACAATCTCACACACAGGGCACCAGGACAGAGGAACAATCTCACACACAGGGCATCAGGACAGAGGAACAATCTAACACACAGGTCACCCAGACAGAGGAACAATCTCACACACAGGGCATCAGGACAGAGGAACAATCTAACACACAGGTCACCCGGACAGAGGAACTATCTCACACACAGGGCATCCAGACAGAGGAACAATCTGTCACATAGGACACCCAGACAGAGGAACAATCTCACACACAGGGCACCCGGACAGAGGAACAATCTCACGCAGAGGGCATCCAGACAGAGGAACAATCTGACACACAGGGCACTCGGACAGAGGAACAATCTCACACACAGGGCATCCACACAGGGGAACAATCTCACACACTGGGCACCCGGACAGAGGAACTATCTCACACACTGGGCATCCGGACAGAGGATCAATCTCTCACACAGGACACCCAGACAGAGGAACAATCTCACACACAGGGCACCCGGACAGATGAACAATCTCACACACAGGGCACCCAGACAGAGGAACAATCTCACTCACAGGGCATCCGGTCAAAGGAACAATCTCACACACAGGGCACCCAGAGAGAGGACGAATCGCAAAAACAGGACACACGGCCAGAGGAACAATCTCACACAGAGGGCATCCAGACAGAGGAACAATCTCACACACAAGGCATCCCGAGAGATGAACAATGTCACACACAGGGCTTCTGGACAGAGGAACAATCTCACACACAGGGCACCCGGACAGATGAACAATCTCACACACCGTGTACTTGGACAGAGGAACAATCTCACACATTGGACCCAGAAACCTCCTTGTAGAACTCCTTCGAGTTTCCGGTCCCTCCACCTTTGGTGTGTTCTGATGTTGAAGCCTGCAGATGTCCAAGCTGAGAGTGGATAAGTCTGCATCTGGGCAGGAGACTTTCAACAGAACTCCCTGCCTGGGGATTATTAGCCAAGGCATCCAGGCCAATGGCCAGTTACAGAGCATGCTCCCTCCACCACACCTGCTGCCCCAACCTAGACTCAATGGGAGTGTGAAGAAGAAAAGCAAATTACTGAGGACTCTCCAATCTCTCACCATCTAGATAGAGTCATAGAGATTTACAGCACGGAAACAGGACCTTTGGCCAACCTGTCCATGTTGCCGTTTTCACAATTAATCTGGTCCCATTTGCCTGTGTTTGGTCCATGTCCCTCCATACCCATCCCATCCATGTATCTGTCTAAATGTTTCTTAAATGACAAAATTGTACTCATCTCCACCACTACCTCTGGCAGCCTGTTCCAGACACTCACCCCCCTCTGTGAAACAATTGCCCCTCTGGACCCTTTTATATCTCTTCCCTCTAACCTTAAACCTATGCCCTCTAGTTTTAGACTTGCCCACCATGTGGAAAAGCTGTTGGCTATCTACTTTATCTATGCCTCTCTTGATTTTATAGATCTCTCTGAGGTCACCCCTTAGTCTCCTATGCTCCAGCAAAAGAAGTCTCAGCCTTTTCAACCTCTCCTTATAACACAAACCTCCCAGTCCAGGTAGCATCCTATTAAATCTCTTCTGCACTCTTTTTAATTTAATAAGTGAGAATGGTTCAGGCAGATTTAATCATGACTTTCAAAATGGAATTGGATAAGCACCCAACTCTTAAAATTGTGCACTAATGGGGTGTTGGCCCAGCTGCAAAGAGCTGGCATGAATCTGATGGATAGAATGGCCTCCATCAGCACTGTAATCATTCTGTCATGCTATATCCCATACTAAGCATTTGTGACATGTCAATCCTCTAATATATGCCATTGTGGAACAAAAATGGAGTGTATCAAATCCTGTCATCTGAATCTACACACACACACGCCCAGTTGGTGACTTCATTTCCCTTTCCAGCCTTCTTACATTTCATGACATTAGCTACCATGACTGTTATTGATGCTGAGTACAGTTTGCACGAACAGATAAATATACAATCACTTGGGTTTGTTGAGAGATAATCAAACTTTGCAAATTACCAGGAAGCAATTTTGACAAAACTTTTCTTCTTTATAAACAGAGGTCAAAAAAACCCTTTGTCAAGTATTTTGCTTCTTTAGACATCAGAGAAACACTATGTTCCACAGGCTAGTCAGCTTATAATTAGAAAGACAGTGGTTAATCGTGTAAGAGTGGACTCTTCTGAGAACTCTACTCAGTAAAGTCCCAGTCTGAAACAGTTAACTTAAATCTTGGTTTAATTTTCTCTGGTGATACAGTACTTTGGAGAATAGTTAGTTAGTTTAGTGTTAACATGACCATTTGTTTCTACATTCAATCAGCAGAATGAACAAAAAGAAATTAAACTCTTTTGTCTATTTTGGATGCTGGCTGATCTATCCAAATTTGAGTATTTGATATGTTTATTTCAGACTTCCAGCATATAGAATTTCTTCTAGTCATGTTGTTAATTTTACAGACTGATTTTCTTTTCTTGCAGATTATCCACATATTTTGTGTTTCCAGTTGATGATGGACCTGGAGATATATGGGAGATTTAGTATAAAACTGAATGAAGAGCTTGTGGTAAATTGTCCTGTTTGTGTCAACAGTGACTTTGTTGAGGAGATGTGAAGAACTGTAATAGGATATGGTGAGGGCCTAGGCAGGAACTGCACCCCTGAGTAAAGGCATCTGTGGATGAGGTCAGCAAGAATTTAATGCAGCTGTTCCGTGATCTGATTACATAGTAGGTCAGCAAAGCTGCCACCTGTTAATATAACAGCAGATTGACTTTTATATTGGCGTACTTGTATTTATTTACTTGTATTCATTCATTGGTAGTGGGCATCATTGACTGAGCTGGCATTTATTGCTAGGAATCAGGAGATAAGTTGTTTGCTGCAAGATTCCTAGCCTTTGATCTGTATGCGTAGGCACATATTTATACAGCAATCCAGTTCAGTTTCTGGTCAATGGTAACTCCCAGGCTGTTGATAATGAAGGATTCAGTGATGGCAATGCCATTGAATGACAAGACGCAATAGTTCAGATTCTGTCTTGTTGAAGATGGTCATTGCCTGGCATGTGTGGGCGTGAACATGACTTGTCACTTTTTAGCCTGATTTTCGATTAGTGGTGCTGGAAGTGCACAGCAGTTCAGGTAGCATCCGAGGAGCAGCAGCTTCAGGCTCTCTGCCTTTATTCCTGATGAAGGGCTTTTGCCCGAAACGTCGATTTTGCCGCTCCTCGGATGCTGCCTGAACTGCTGTGCTCTTCCAGCACCACTAATCCAAAATCTGGTTTCCAGCATCTGCAGTCATTGTTTTTACTTACTTTTTAGCCTGAACTTGGATCTTCTTGCATTTGAACACAGAGTATTTCAATATCTGAGAAGTCACAAATGATCCTGAATTTTATGCTATTTCCCCCCTTTAACTTGTTCCATCTTTCAGCTAGGTAAAGGCTGATCTGCAGATGAACTCTCTTTATCTCTCCCATTTCTGTACCCTTTAATTATGTCGTTCCAAATAAAATGATAAATCTCAGTTTTTACATTTTAAATTGGCTGTCATTCTGTTTGGGTACAGAGATCTTGGTTTTCACTGCATTTTGTGTAGGGAAGTGTTTGCTGGCATCACCCCAGATGACCCTGTTGTCTTTACTTTGGAAAGAAAGGAGGAAACTTTGAGGGGGATTAAAAATAAAAACTATGCAAGTGCAATAAAGCAGAGGGAGATGATTTGCCAACACATAATTTAGAAGCATTAATCATTTATATTTTTAAATGTCTCCTTTGTTAAACCTGCATTCTCCCTTGTAAGAAAACACGAGAGGAGATGTGGGTTGATCAAGAAGTATGCTGTGGTGGAGAAATTCATCAGTTTTTGAAATTGGAATGAATGAATGTGGGCAATTCAGGACAATTACTATGGTTATGTAGCTTTGAAGTCAATTTCCACCTGACAAATGCATCCTGCAATTGAAACATCACTTGTGATACGAAACCAACACTTTTTTTTCTGTTTTTATATTGCATCTATCTGAAAATCTTTGTCAGTTTTAGCACGCAGTACCAATTTGATGCTTAATTGTTGTTAAAGTTGGATGCCCTGTATATATGTACTGATTGGAACCAGGTGGACCCTGTTGACTGTTGATTGGGGCTGTTAACTTGGGCCAATCAGGAAGCCCTAGCTGACCAATATTAGCAGGAGATATAACAGTACTGTCTAATGTACAACTGTCACTGCTGTTGTCTCCTTATATCTTTGTGAAACTGGGATTTGAGGTTTGTCCTCATGTCCCTGTAAACTGTTTGAATGGTAGGGTTTGGGGCCTAGCTTTGCTGCTCCTCTCCCTTGTAAAACTGCTGTCTTTTGTGTACAGCTGTCAATGCTTTTTGTAAAAAAAGAAAAAATTAGCAGGAGATATAACAGTACTGTTTAATGTACAACTGTCACTGCTGTTGTCTCCTTATATCTTTGTGAAACTGGGATTTGAGGTTTGTCCTCATGTCCCTGTAAACTGTTTGAATGGTAGGGTTTGGGGCCTGGCTTTGCTGCTCCTCTCCCTTGTAAAATTGCTGTCTCTTGTATGTAGCTGTAAATGTAACTGTTTGTTGTAAACTGTTTTTGTAATTTGTTTAATAAAATAAAAAAAAACAAATTAGCAGGAGATACTACTGCAATTAGGTGGTAGTAAAAACAGGGGAAAGGGTGGAGAATTAGCAGGAGATATAAAACATATTAGCAGGAGATAACCAGAAGGGGGTATAGAGTGGACTGAGAGCTGGAAGGGGCAGGCTGCCTTACAGTAGGTGGGAGGTGGGTTGCTTGTTGGGGGGCCCACCTGTATTTAATGCACTGTTTTTTATGTAATTGGACTGTTCTATATGTATTTGTTCCTGTTTTGTGGTGATTGAAAGTGGGATTTGAGGCTTGTCCTCATTTCCCTGACAACTGGTTGAATGGTAGGGTTTGGGGCCTGGCTTTGCTGCTCCTCTCCCTTGTAAAACTGCTGTTTCTCTGTATAAAGCTGTTAATGATAACTGTTTTGTAAACTATGTATTGTTTAACATAATAAAAAAAACTAACAGGAGGTTTAGAATCTCTCAGTTTAGGTAGCTGACTCTGAGCTGGCTGGCCACAAGTAAATGAAGGGTGACTTAGTGACAAGATACCAGCCTCTGTGCAGTTACTTTAGACTTGAAATTTGGTAATCACACATTCTCCCAGTATGTTACACACCCTCCTGCTGCATAATCTTCTGAGGTCAAACACTTAGAATCATAGAATTCCTGCAGTGTGGAAGTAGGCCATTCAGCCCATCGAGTCAACACTGAATCCTCCAAAGACAATCCTACCCAAACTCATTCCCCAACCCTATCGCTGTAACCTCGCATTTCCCAGAGTTAATCCATCTACCCTGCACACCATGGGAAATTTAGCATAGCCAATTCACCTAACCTGCACATTTTTGGACTGTGGGAAGAAACCAGATCACCTGGAAGAAACCCATGCAGACACGGGGAGAATGTGCAAACCCCATATAGACAATTACCCAAGGTTGGAATTGAACCAGGGTCCTGGTGCTGTGAGGCAGCACTGCTAACCACTGAGCCACCGTGCCACCTTCTGCAACTCTGATTTCTTGTGCATCTTCAATATTAATTCCCCCACCATTTGGACCATGCCTTCAGCTGCCTTTGCTGCAAGCTCTGGAATTCTCTCTAAAATTGTCCACCTTGGTGACCTTGTTTTAAAGCATTCCTTAAGGTCTATCTCTTGGCCAAGATTTTGAGCACTGTTGTGGCTCAGACAATGTCTGATTCTGTTTGATAATGCTCCTACTAAGTAAATTGGGATAGTTTCGTTCATGAGTTTGTAAGTTCGTAAGATATAGCAGCAGAATTAGGCCATTTGGCCAATCAAGTCTGCTCTGCCAGTCATAGAGTCATAGAGATGTACAGCATGGAAACAGACCCTTTGATCCAACCTGTCCATGCTGACCAGATATCCCATCCAATCTAGTCCCACCTGCCAGCACCCAGCCCATATCCCTCTAAACCCTTCCTATTCATATACCCATCCAAATGCCTCTTAAATGTTGCAATTGTACCAGCCTCCACC
>NC_057742.1:3142357-3178462 GCF_004010195.1 Chiloscyllium plagiosum
GTTCTCCCCGTGTCTGCGTGGGTTTCCTCCGGGTGCTCCGGTTTCCTCCCACAGTCCAAAGGTGTGCAGGCCAGGTGAATTGGCCATGCTAAATTGCCCGTAGTGTTAGGTAAGGGGTAAATGTAGGGGTATGGGTGGGTTGCGCTTCGGCGGGTCGGTGTGGACATGTTGGGCCGAAGGGCCTGTTTCCACACTGTATTTAATCTAATCTAATCAATTTCTTTTGTCGTCCAGCATTCCCTATACCTAGCAGCCTTCCCTAACTATCATGGCTGACATGCTCCTCACCACCACCCCCCCCCCTTTTTCCTGCCTTCTCTCCATATCCCTTTAATCCATGACCAATTAAAAATCTGTCTAAATCCTCCTTAAATTTACTCACTATCCCAGAATCCACATTAAAACATCATACAGGGTGCTAACTGTTGTGGCTGACAATTTCAGGTTGAATTCCCATGATGTGGTGAGCAAATTGATCTCAGCCACAATGGGTAGCTGCAGAGCTATGTTTGTAATGGGTTAAAGAGCTGTTCAGATCTACTATCAGGCATCAAGCACATCCTCCCAGAAAACACAATGAATGTCTGGAACTCTCCACCTCCAGCAAACTCTTCCAAAGAAATGCTGTTGAACATGGGCCTTAATTGGAAATGTTCAAGAGTCATAGCATGGAAAGAGCCCCTTCAGCCCACATGTCAGCCCTGGAAATCAAGTATCCATCTATTCTAATTCCATTTTCCAGAATATGATCCATAACCTTGTATGCTAAAATATTTCAAGTGTTCATCTAAATATTTCTTAGTCTTGAGGGTTCCTGCTCTAGCACACTTTTCAGCAGTGACTTCTGGGGAAAAGATTTTCTCTCGTATCCCCTTGAAACATTCTGCTTCTTACCATTAAACTGTGCCCTCTGACCTCTCTAATGAGGGAAAGGTTTCTCCTTCTCTGACCTATCCACACCTCCTCATAAATTTGTCAGATTCCCCTCCTGACCTTTGCTTTAAGGAAAACTATCTCAGCCTATCTCACCTCTCTTCAGACCTGAGTCACTCCAGTCATGGGAATATCCTGGTGAATCTCCTCTGTACCCTCTCCAGTGCAATCACATCATTAGGGAACAGGATTAATGAGTGCTGAACCCAGATAGGGTGTGGAATTGATATAGAAATCACCCATGATCTCATTCAATGGGAGAATGAGCGGATCAGGCTGAATGGCTGTTTCCTGTTTCTATGAGATTTGCTGTCAAGAATCATCTATAAGGTCTGAATATTGAAGAGTGTACTGGAAATGTTTATGGAACCATATTATAGGAATGATGTGGAAGTGCCAATGTTGGATTGGGGCGTGCAAGGTCAAAAATCACATGACACCAGTCCAACAGGTTTACAGAACAATCTCAATGATCCAAACGAGATGGGTGGGGAGTACTTTGCTTGTATAACTGATCATTCGGATAACTGATCATAAAGAAGCGATAATTTATGAGTGCCAGTTATTGAACATGCTTCTGTCATCTGGTAACAGAAGCCATAAGGCTGTTAACCAATAACTGAATGCTGAGTTGCCTAATGCCGTTTTTACAGGATCTTGAGATCTTTTTCGGTTAATCTGAAATTCAGATAATTGCTGTTTGGATAATCGAGGTTGTACTGTCTTTGAAAGCACTAGCTTTTGGAGTGCTGCTCCTTCGTCAGCTGCTAGTGTTGAAGGAGTTAGCACCTGATGAAGGAGAAGCGCTCTGAAAGCTATTGTTTTCAAATAAACCAATTGAACTATAACCTGGTGTCATATAATTTTTGATATTACAGGAAGACAGTGATATAGCAGTAAAGTCACTGGGCTATTATCCAGAGGCACAGGTTAATGTTCTCTTGACACGAGTTTGAATCCCACTACAGCATAGGGTAAAATTTGAATCTGATACAGGTGGAATAAAAATGCTTGTCTAATGGTAACAAAGTGTTCATTGTCATAAAAATGTATCTGGTTCACTAGTAGCTTTTAGGGGAAAAGAATTGCCATCCTTACCCAGCCTGGTCTACATGTGATTCCAGACCCAAGACAATACGGTTGACTCTGAATGGCTCTCATCAATGGCTGAAGGAGTTCAAGGGCAATTAGGGATGGGTAATTAATCATTGATACCAAATCCCATACCAGAATATACAAAACAAATTTCCAACTATTACTGGACCCGACAGACACAGTGTAAAGGTGCTGATATCAGAAAGGGAAGAACTGTAATTATACAATCACAACAACATTAATCTGTCTTCATTTATATTTGTTTCACATGTAATTGTAACACTATCAAAAGAAAGCCTCAGGTTCAAAAATCAAGATAACCTTGCAAGGCATTATCAGGCATTCAAGTGACCTGGATCTAATTTAATGAATTAAAGTTAAGTATTGAAACTACAGGGTCGTGTCAAATTTCACACAGAACACAAGTCTACTTTGGAATGACACATTGATATATAAATCAGTGTGTTTACCCATCAAGGAATTTTAAAACTGGCAAAAACTTTATGTTGTGGTGTGCTCTGGTGTTGACTTGAGATATTGAGTGATTAATGTTGATTGTACTTACTAAAGCTGTGTTAATATTGAAAGTTCACAGCACTGGATAACAAAGCAGACAGGTCATGTTTTGGGAGACCTTCACTTCACTGTAAACTATTAGTTGATGTTTAACAAGAGTTATGATACATGATATTTCAATATTTAACAACTGTTTAACAAGCCTGTTCTAAAATTGTCTAAATATGGTGGAAAATGATTGAGCTGAGTTTGGGAGAGATGACTGGGCCTGTAGCCCTTTGTTTAGACACATCCAGCTGGACGGATAGAGTTTGCTTTGCATGATTTCTCCCACTGAAGGTGAAATCTCCAGCACCAAGCTGATCCTCCCCCACAGGCTTTCTCCCTATTTTCCTGTCCAGTCCTGTGAGCTAAAGTTATGGATATCAAGGTGTCATGTGCAGTAAAGGTCTGCAGGGTGGCATGGTGGCTCACTGGTTAGCACTGCTGCCTCACAGCACCAGGATCCCAGGTTTGATTCCAACCTTGGGCGACAGTCTGTGTGGAGTTTGTGTATTCTCTCCGTGTCTGCGTGGGTTTCCTCTGGGTGCTCCGGTTTGCTCCCACAGTCTAAAGATGTGCAGGTCAGGTGACTTGACCATGCGAAATTGCCCGTAGTGGGAGGTACATTAGTCAGAGGGAAATGGGTTTGGGTGGGTTACTCTTTGGACGGTTGGTGTGGAATAGTTGGGCCTTTGGGCCTGTTTCCACTCTGTAGGGAATTGAATCAAATCAGACTTTGATGTTAGTTGGGTCTGACCTAGACATTGGCGCAGGTGGTGGTGCTTCTGAGCCGACTCAGAACTCATACGTAGATGGACTCCTCTTTACATTTTATCTTTTCATTTTCTCTTTCCTTAAACTATTAATATGGTGCTGAATTATGGCGAGAAGTGAAAATTTTTCACTGTATTTTATTGTATTCCACCATACAACACGTGACAATATATCATTCATTCATTCAAGAAGCCATTCAGGACAAAAGAGTCCACTTGATTGGCACCATATTCACAAACGTTCTGCCCTTTCACCATTGATGCTCAGTGGCAGCAGTGTGTACCATTTACAAAATGCACTGCAGAAATTCGCTGAGGTTCCTTAGACAGCACCTCTCAAACCCACAAATACTTCCATCTAGAACGCAAGGGCAGCAGATACACGGGAACACTACTAAATGCAAGTTCCCCTCCAAGCAACTCACCATCCTGACTTGGAAATATATCACCATTCCTTCATGTCAAATCCTGGAATTCCCTCCCTAAGGACATTGTGGACCAATGCACAACACATGGTTTGCAACGGTTCAAGAAGGCAGCTCACCCCCAACTTCTCAAAGGCAGCTCGGGATGGACAATAAATGTTGGCCCAACCAGTGACATCCACACCTTATGATGATTTGTTTTTTAAAAGGAGGGAAACAAAGCTGGCCACAATATTGTAAACAAGAGCTGACTAGGAAAAAAGAAAAAGGTACTGCAGTGCACGTAAATCTGAAATAAAATCAGAAATGGTGGGAGTAACTAAAGAAATATAGCTGTGTTTATAAGGATGAGGTTTCTCATAATTAACAAATGCTGGTTTTGCCACATCCTTGAAAGAGTAGAAAAGAAATTGGATAAATGACAGGAAACTGGAAAGTGTGACAGAGGAAAGTTGCTGAAATGTCACCGGGAATGAGGTACCTCAGTTATGTGGGGAGACTCCATATAGCAGAGAGATTTAAAGGGAAGGTTTCAGTAATTAATTAGATGGTTGTCGGTTCAAATCCCCCTCTATGAACTTGAGTACAAATTCTCAGGTGATGTTCCAGTGTACTACTGAGGGAGTGCTTCATGTGCCAGCCTTTGAGTGAGATGTTAAACCAAGGTACTTTCTCAGCTGGGTAAAGAACATCCTGTTGTCTTATTTTGATAAACAGCAGAAACATTTTCCCCAGTTTCTGATCAATGTTTATCCTTCAATCAACAAAAAAACTCTTTGTTAATTCAGAATTAACTGTGGTTAATTCCCACAGCAATTGGAAGATGCTGTGTGCAAATTCTCAGTTATATATTTTTTATCCCAACACTGATTATACTTGAAACATATTTCACTGGCTGTAATGCACTTTGAGAAATCCTGAGACTACAATGGACACAATATGAATACAAGTCTTTCTTTTCATATAGAGGTGTTCACAATTACCAGAGTTGATGGTGAAATGGTTTCCAGTGGCAGGCTGTTCACTAATCAGAGGACACAGATTAAGATGATGAGGTGAGTTTGCTTTTAATGTTAAATTCTGCCTGAAAATATGTTGGGAGTAAATTGAATAATAGCTTTGAACAGGTCATCATAACATCCCTGCGGTATGGAACCCAGCCATTTGGCCTATCAAATCCATACCAACTCTTCGAACAGCATCCCATCCAGACCCGCTCCCTACCCTATCCCTATAACCCTGCATTTCCCCGGCTAATCCACCTAGCCTGCACATTCCTGCACACTAAAGGCCAATTTAACGTGGTCAATCCACCCGGAATGTGAGAGGAAACCAGAGCACCCAGAGTAAACCCACACAAACACGGGGAGAATGCTAAAACTCCACACAGACAGTTGCCCAAGTCTGAAATCAAACCAGGGTCCCTGGTACAGTGAGGCAGTAGTGCTGAACACTGAGCCACTGGGCGATGAATAAATACTTGAAAGTGAACCAATTGCAGGACACTGGGGACAGCACAGCAATGTGAAACTAATTAGGTTGTTCTTTTAAAGTTCTGCCAGCTGCACAATGGACCGAATAGGGTTTTTTCTCTGCTGAATGAACTTGTCTTTCTAGAATCTGAGAGTCATAGAGCTGTACAGCACAGAAACAGACCCTTCAGTCCAACTTGTCCATGCCAACCAGATATTCTAAATTAATCTTGTCCCATTTGCCAGTATTTGGCCCATATCCCTCTAAACCCTTCCTATTCATATACCCATCCAGATGCTTTTTAAATGATGTAATTGTATCAGCCTCCACCACTTCGTCTGGCAGCTCATTCCATACATGCACTATCCTCTGCGTGAAAAAGTTGCCCTTTAGGTCCCTTTTATATCTTTCCCTTCTCACCTTAAACCTATGCCCTCTAGGAAGGAGAAAATCTCTTGGCACTAATACTGACATTGGGAAAGAACAAAAAAAAATCAGCATGACTGCCACAATCCACAGAAACATTGGTGAATCTGTGTTTGTCTGCCTTTAAGGTTTAAACTGTTTCTCACATTACCCACGCCACTCCATTCCCGTTTGCAATCGCCCCCCCACCCACCTCTCTCCAACCAACCAACTATATCTTCTGATCTATAAAGACAGTCTGTAACGCATGTATTTATTTATCTTCAGGGCCATATTCACACATTATTGATCTGTCTGATTTAGGCTTTGTGCTGTCAATTTCTCCTGGTCTTCTGGGCGACATTTTGTGACAGAACTGCCACAGTTGCGTACTCACTGTTCCACCACACTGCAGTCAGAAACCCGTCAGCTGACAGTATTGGATGTGGTATTGACCACATTGCTTTAATGAGGAATAGAGCACAAGACAAACTAAATAGTTCATTAAATGAGTTTACTGTTAATCCCCTTTAGGCCTGTGAAGCCTATTGGCTCCTGTCACCTGGCTTATTGGCCTTGTAAGAAGATAGTGATTAAAAAAAAATGGCTGGGCCCTATTTGAAATATTTTCATAAATAGGAAGAGAGTTGGCGAGAAGGGATTTTGAACAACAAAAATAAATTAAGGTAATGTCAAGGAGCATTTTCACATGCAAATGGTCATTGAAATCTGGAACTCTCATAGCCCCCACCCCAAAAAAAACCCTGGGATCTGTGGGTTAATTGAATAACTCAAAACTGAGACTTTTGCCAGGTGAGGGCATTATGGGACTATGGCATGTTAATGGTGTTATCAGAGAACTATGAGAACAGGCAGCTTAATCCTTCAAATTTGTTCCATCATCAATCAGATTATAGCTATTTTGCAACTTAACTCCATATTCCTGCCTTTGTTCCATTGCCCTTCATACCTTTGGCAACTTTTTGTGTGTTACAATATTTCTAATTTCATTCCTGAAAGAATTACAGAATTTTCCTGCATAGAAGGAGATCTTTCAGCCCATCAAGTTTATGCTGGATCTCTGAATGGTATCTGACTTAATCAAATCTCCACCTTTCTCCCCTTAATCATGCACATTGTTCCTTTGCAAATAACAGTCTAACTCTCTTGTCATTGGATCAATTGAACCTGAGTCTACCACACTTTCTGGCAGTGCATTCCAGTCCCTTTTTCTTATATCACTTTCATTTCTTTTGCCGATTACTTTAAACTTGTGTTGTCTTGTTCTCAGTCTTTTTATGTGTGAGTCTGATTTCTCACTCTCTGCTCTATCCAGATCTTCCATAATTTTGAAAACTGTAACCAAGTCTTCTCTTGGCCTTGTCCTCTTCAAGAAAAATAGTCTCAAATTTGCCAATCCATCTTTGTATTCAAAGTTTCTCATCATTAGAAGTATTCTTGTAAACCCCTTCAGCACCATCTCCAATGTCTTCATCCTAAAATATGGCACCCAGAACTGGACATAATACTTTAGCTGGGGTCAAATTAATGTCTTACACAAGATCTAGCTCTGTTTTGAGATTGCATTCCCTGAGTCTGTACTTTTTAACTGGAAATAGTTTCTCCTGATCTACCTTATCGTTCCTCTTTATAGTTTGAAAACATTGATCAAATGGTCCATTGATTGACTACATTTGGGCAAAGCAAACTCTAGTTTGTGTCATCTCTCCTCATAATTTAATCCTTGGAGTTCATTTGGGTAAATACAAGTGCACTCTCTTCATGCCCTGTTTCCCTTCAAGATGGAGACTGGTCTTTATCTACTTAGCTGGAGTGTCAGACAGGCTGGCCAGGAATAGGATATGATAGTGAGGAGAGAGGCAGCTGTCTTGAGACAGGGGAAGAGTTTGCAGCCAAGCAATAGTGAGAAGCTCAATCACTGAGGGTGGAGCAGAGTGGATGGACGCATTCTGGTCCAGACTCGGAATTCCAGAGTGAGCATAGAACTGTGGAGAGGGAGAAAGGTGGGTGAGGAGGCCACATAGTTGTTTGCAAATTAACACAGGTTTTGAAATCACTGTGCGCTGTATGTTTCATAAACTGATATCCATGTTTTGAATCAAACAGCAAAATAATGACAGATACTCACAAAAGGGTCTGGTTGTAAATCTATAGTTTAGCACAAACATCAGCTTCCACCTTTCCCTGTCCAGAAACCAATTTCAAACTTTTTTAAAAAATATATCAAATAAATAAAATTATGAAAAACAAAACAGAAACTGCCCACTGTTATGAAAATAATCAAAACCAAAATAACAAAAAAGGGAAAATTCAGAGGGGAAATAAATCAAAGTATCATTGGACAAGCAATAATACACCCCAGCAACCATGATGTTTACCTATCCCCAAAAGCTTCAAGCAAAGAAACCAGCACTTTATTTTTAATCACCCTGTTCAGGGATGTTATTCACACCTCTGACACAGGTGGGACTTGAACCTTGGCCTCCTGGCTCATAGATAGGGACACTACCACTGGACCACAAAAATCCCAAAGAAACCAACATTTCAGTATAGAATCCAATAAACTATACCTGCTCTCAGTCAATGTTTAGATTAGATTACTTACAGTGTGAAAACAGGCCCTTCAGCCCAACAAGTCCACACTGACCTGCCGAAGCACAACCCACCCATACCCCTCATTTACCCCTTACCTAACACCACGGGCAATTTAGACTGACCTGCACATCTTTGGACTGTGGGAGGAAACTGGAGCAAACCCATGCAGACACTGGGAGAATGTGCAAACTCCACACAGGCAGTCGCCTGAGGCGGGAATTGAACCCGGGTCTCGGGCGCTGTGAGGCAGCAGTGCTAACCACTGTTCCACCGTGCTGCCCACAAAGGGATCCACATTTGTAACACAGAGAGTGTAAGTGGAATCAATTGGAATCTGTGAGGATCTGTGAGTCCTAATGCAGTCCGGAAATAGATGAGGTGGGCAGTGATCCTTTTGATAGTTTGAGTCCCAATTAAATATTGCCTCAGATTCATCAGACTAGCACATCAGATATACAGCTCCATCCATATTCTTTTGAAATATTGGGGTTTCCAGATAGAAAATACTTCAAACAATATTTAAATCTAAATATTTGGACATAAGTTCACTGTGTCAAGGCATGAATCCAATGCAAACGCATCGATTTGAGGCAACCAAGGCCAGTTCAAACTCTCCAATGTGATTCCCCTGAATGTCTACACACCCTCAGAATCCTTCAGTCACATTAACAGATGACCAGGCTCAAGAGAGAACTATGACTATGCATGGAATGAAGTCAAATATCTTCCTCAACTGAAGATGGCCAAGCCTGATATGAGAATGAAGCCTGGATATATTTTTAATTAAATGAACATGTTTTTACTGCAGCAAGAGTGAGGTTAGAAGGAGTAAATAGAGAGAAACTTCAACATTACAGCTAGGTCGTTCAGGGTGATGTCAATGAAAATCTGGAACATCTTGCACAAAAAAAAACAAAATGGCAGTGATACATCATTGGTAGTTGATATTTCCTTGTCAAATATGAAGAGATTCAGAACTAGGTCAGGTAGTTAGAGATAAGTGATAGATCAACCATGATCAGATTGAATGTTAGAAAAGGCTCAAAAGACTGATTGGCCTCCTCCTGTTACTAAAGTATTTTGTGGTGAATCATCATTCTACGAGCAGTAGAGGCAATATTGGGTGAGATGATATCTACAGCCCGATGGCTCCTATTTTAAGTGGACAACTTAAGGAGCTCAGACTGCCACTGCTCAGATTTCATGGCTGGCTGGTGTGTGGGCCAATCGGTGCAGGTCAGTGAAAGGGAAAGTGTCACCTTTCTGGCCCAGTGCCAGTCAGAGACTCCACCCCCCTGTCAGCCACCATCCCCAACATCAGTTTTATTCCTGTCTGTTCCCATCCCCTTATCACTCGCACCTGCTCCCAAAGCCTCTGTCCAACAGGCCTCCCTATGCCCTTCAGGCCCAAGTGAGTTCTTAGACTTAGCTGTGATGCAGCATACCCGTGAAAACTCATCCTCCTGTGTCACCTGCAGTACCAGAAATGACCATCTTTCTGGGTGGCTCTTCTGACATCCAATTGGCCAGCAGGTCAAGCACGTGGTTCGTCCTCCTAAATGGGGCAGGAGTCTTTCCATATCATAGTTAAAACTTGACCTATAAATTTAAACTGGGTGAGCTGGCCAAGCGAAGGTAGCCTTACCTCTGCTATTTTCACAGGGTCCAGGAGCCACCATCAGCATACCATCCAGACATGTATCTCTGGATCAATGGTCCAGGTGTCTGGGTAACTATTCTGGTTATATGATCACTATGTTTCCGTTACCTAAAAACTCTATTTTTTAATTACCCTTTTAGTCTTTAAGAACAATCCTAGCCCCCTTTATTCTTGCAAATTCACAATAAGGATTAGTGGGGGTAATTTTGTTTTAATTTGCAATAGTGTGAAACACCAGCTTATTTTACACCTCACCCAGTTTTCATTTACCTTGAGCTCACACAAATTTCAAGCTACACCCAGTAGCTTCAGGAGATGAGGAGGCTGCTGCTCCCTTGGGCAATATAGTGTTGTCTCATTCTGTCACAAGATGAATTTCTACCAAGTGCTGTCAGGTACCAGCTGGTAGTGAGAAAGCAGGGTTGAATCACTCTGTAATTGCAGCCAATCTTTTACAATGTGGAGTCATGTTACTGGTGCCAGCTCCCAATACATCTCTCTTATGAAGCTGGCTGCAACCCAGACGTTCAGCTTTTCTGATTCTGGAGACCAGAAGAGCCTCTGTTTTTGTTTTATTCAAGCACAGGATGTGAGCGTCACTGGCCAGGTCAGCATTTATTGCCATTCCCAATTGCTCAGAGGGCAGTTAATTGACAACCACATTGCTGTGTAGGTCAGACCAGGTAAGGGCAACAGTTTCCTCCTCTAAAGAGCATTGGCAAAACAAATGGGGTTTTACAACAGTTGACACTGGTTTCACGTTCCTTGTTTGACCTTTAATTCAGAATTCATCCAAATTCCACAATGTGCCATGGTGGGAATCAAACCCAGGTCCCCAGAATGTTACTTGGGTCTCTGAATAATATTACTTGGCCACTTTCCCCTGGTTTGTGAAACTGATCTCACAAGAATACAACCAATAGGATCAGGAGTGGGCCATTTAACCCCTTGAACCTGCTCTGCCATTCAATATGATCATGGTTAATCTGCTACCCCAGCTCTTCCCTATTCCCATATTCCAAGGGAATTCCAGAACAGTTTCAGGAGTGAGGGACTATGGTTACATGTAATTGTCCTCCTTGAGAGCAGATGTAGTTTTGGCAGGGGTCCAACAAACCAGGAAGCGTATAGGTAAAGTAAGCAAGGACGGCAGATTTCAGAGGTCAACAAACAGTGAGTGGTGACATGAGGGAAACCTTCTTGATTGAATGACTATTTCAGATCTGGAATGTACTGCCGAATTGTGAAGTAGACAAGCAGGAGGCTAGAAGGACACAGCAAACCAGGCAGCATCAGGAGTGCAGAAGTCAGCATTTTGAGTATAATCCTTGTCCACCTCCTGATGCTGCCTGACTTGCTGTGTTCTTCCAGCCTCCTGCTTGTCTACCTTGGAGTCCAGCATCTGCAGGTTTTTTGCCTCTAACCGAATTATAGAGTGAAGCATATTTAATACTAGGAAAGGGAAATTGAAAGGGAACTGTATAAATATTGAACAAATTTGGGTTTCCCGTTGAATTGGTTGACAAAAGGATGGTAACATGGCACAATGGTTAACTGCTGCCTCACAGCTCCAGGAACCCGGGTTTGATTCCAGTATCGGGCGACTGTCTGTGTGACATTTGCACATTGTCCCCGTGTCTGTGTGGGTTTCCTTCAGGTGTTCCAGTTTCCTCCCACAGTCCAAAGATGTGCTGGTTAGATGGATTGGCCATAGGAAATGCAGGCTTGCAGGGATAGGGTTGGGGAACAGGTCTGGGTAGGATGTTCTTCAGAGCATCAGTGCATTCTTAATGGACTAAATGGCCTCTTTCTGAACTGTAGTGATTCTAAGATTCTATAAGCTCGATGGACTGAATAGCCTCATTCTCAACTATTGCATCTGCTATTTAAGTGGGGTCATGGCTGATTGGTCAAGTATTTTGATGAGACTGCACCCACCCAGCAGCTGTAGTGACATACAGACAAATTTTGAGTTATTTTTGGAAAAAAATCTCTCTGTTCCAATGCCCTTTCCAAACCCACCTTCTACCTGGCAGCCCTGCTTTTCCAGACTGCCTTTTGTTTCAAGTCATTAACACTCTATTGACAGGAGCCTTCAGAGCAGCTTTTCATTCTGTTACAGCTCTTTGCTCAAAGTTGTGACACCTCAGTCTTCACAGTTCATTCATCCGAAACTCCTTCCACTCCCCGTCATCTGCTGAGTGCTCGCATCCACATTCAGCAGGTACAAGGCACAGATGGATTCAACATTTCAAACAGCGATTCTCTTATTTGAGCTGATGCAACAATTAATCCTCTGCTCATAAAGGAAACCAGGTGTTTGTGTGGATGATGAAACATTCACCTGATGAAGGGGAGACACTCCAAAAACTTGTGATTTCAAATAAACCTGTTGGATTATAGCCTGGTATGGGGTGACTTTGTCCAACACTGGCACCTCCACAAAGTGAAATATTGACCTATCTGATAATGTGAGAGATACTGTTCATATCAGAAAGTGTTACATGAGGGGTTTGCAGTATATCAGACCATTGTGCAGCACTGAGGGATGTGAATTATATCAGAGTGTTACAGTGAGGGGTGTGGGGTATATCAGGGTGTTATAGCGAGGGGTGCCAGGTCTATCAGAGTGTTACAGTGAGGGGTATGGGGTATATCAGAGTGTTACAGTGATCGATGTGGATTATATCAGTGCGTTACAGTGAGGGGTGTGGGGTATATCAGCGTGTTACAGTGATCGATGTGGGTTATATCAGTGCGTTACAGTGAGGGGTGTGGGGTATATCAGCTTGTTACAGTGAGGGGCGTGGGGTCTATCAGACTGTTACAGTAAGGGGTGTGTGGTCTATCTGGTTGTTACAGTGAGGGGTGTGGGTATGTCGTGTGTTACAGTGAGGGGTGTGGAGTCTATCAGGGTGTTACAGTGAGGGGTGTGGGATAAGTTGACCCACAATGCCCTGAGGGAGGGAATTCCAGGATTTTAACCCAGTGACAGTGAAGGAATGGTGATATGTTTCCAAGTCAGAACGGTGTGTGGCTTTGGAAGGGTACTTGCAGGTGGTGGTATTCTCATGTTTCTGCTGGGTTTGGAAGAGGCTTTGGAAAGATCTTTGGTGATTTTTTGCAGTGAACTTTGTAGATGATACACACTGCTGCTAGTGAGCATCAATGTGGAGGGAGTGAATATTTGTGGATATTGCACCAATCTGCTTGGTCCTGAATGGTGTCAAACTTCTTGAATACTGTTGGAGCTGCACACATCCAGGTAAGTGGGGAGTATTCTGTTACACTCCTGATTTGTACCTTGTAGATCATGGACAGGATTTGGGGGAGTGAGGAGGTGAGTTATTCACTGCAGTTTTCCTAGCCTCTAACCTACTCTTGTAGTAACTGTTTATATGGCGAGTCCAGTTGAGTTTCTGGTTAATGGTAACCCCAAGGTTGTTGATCGTGGGGCATTCAATGATTCTTGACATGTCAATCAAACTGTCTTTTCCCTCATCTCCAAAAACTAATAAGGGAAACTGTCAAAGATAGTGAAAAAACACACCATTCTTTTTCAATGTTCACAATGATATTTCCCCTGGGCGGATTCAGCAGCATATCTGAAATTAAAATGTACATCTTGGTTGAAGGATAAATATTGGCCAGGGAGAATTCTCCTTGGATAGTGACTGTGAAATCTTTTATATCTACCTGACAGAGAACAGAGGGCTTCAGTTTAATATCTCGTCTGAAAGATGGCAGTATGGGTCTCTTTCAGCACTGTAGTTGAAGCCAGCCTGGATTATATGCACAAGTCACTTGAGTGATTGTAAATATAACAATATTCTGAATCATGGGGGAGAAGGGAAGTAAAACCTTCATTGACACAACTAAAATATTGCACCAAGTTTGGTCTCTCTTGATGAGTTACTCAAAATGAACCCCTTTATTTCTTTCTGGTGTATCTTATTGAAATGTCAGCTGCTTGTTGTTCATTAGTAGTTCTGCCTTTTGAATCCAATATGGTCTTGAAGCTAGTCCTCACAGTGTCTCCAATGGCATTTAAAATTTACATTTTTTTTTCTTTTAAGAATGGATATCAGGTAAGACAGAAATGTGAGACTATTAAATACAGTCCCTCACTAACACAATAGTTCAACTCACTTTGTGCTATTTTGTAAAATGGGTGATAGTGAATTGACAGCCTGATTTAATCTTAATTATCTTAATAGTTAAGTTGGGTTCAATTGAGAGGGGTGGTTAATAGGCTGTGGACCCCTATCCCCTGTCTCACACACATTTACATGCAGTATCAAGATCAGTCCTAATAAGTGAATGGGAATGTACTGTACAGACCAGGAAAGCCAAGATTCAATCTTCCTTCTTTTTAGGCAGAGCCTCAGAATCAAGACTGACTTCATTCCACTTCAGTTAAATGGGTTCTGTACTGACTGATAAATCCAGTAGGATTAGAGTCATAGTCATAGAGATGTACAGCATGTACAGACCCTTCAGTCCAACCTGTCCATGCCGACCAGATATCCCAACCCAATCTAGTCCCACCTGCCAGTACCCGGCCCATATCCCTCTAAACCCTTCCTATTCATATACCCATCCAAATGCCTCTTAAATGTTGCAATTGTACCAGCCTCCACCACTTCCTCTGCCAGCTCATTCTATACACGTACCACCCTCTGTGTGAAAAAGTTGCCTGTGTGAAAAAGTTGTCTCTTTTATGTGTTTCCCCTCTCACCCTAAACCTATGCCCTCTAGTTCTGGACTCCCCGGTCCCAGGGAAAAGACTTTGTCTATTTACCCTATCCATGCCACTCATAATCTTGTAAACCTCTATAACGTCACCCCTCAGCCTCCGATGCTCCTGGGAAAACAGCCCCAGCCTCTTCAGCCTCTCCCTATAGCTCAAATCCTCCAACCCTGGCAACATCCTTGTAAATCTTTTCTGAATGCTTTCAAGTTTCACAACATCTTTCCGATAGGAAGGAGACCAGAATTACATGCAATATTCTAACAGTGGCCTAACCAATGTCCTGTACAACCGCAACATGACCTCCCAACTCCTGTACTCAATACTCTGACCAATAAAGGAAAGCATACCAAACACCTTCTTCACTATCCTATCTACCTGCGACTCCACTTCCAAGGAGCTATGAACCTTCATTCCAAGGTCTCTTTGTTCAGCAACATGGGTTTAATTCAGTTGGTTGAATGGTTGGTTTGTGAAACAATGTGATTGCTAACAATGTGGGTTCAATCCCTTATTGGTTGAGGTTACCATGAAGGACTCTCCTTCTCAACCTCTCCCTGCTCCTGAGGTATGGTGGCTCTCAGGTTAAATATCACTGGCCTCTTCTCTCTCTAATGAGAGAGCAGCCCTGTGGTCTAGTAAGACTATGGCAACTTCACTGGTGCTTAAATGATTAGCTCAATTGGGGTTTGTGAGATCTCTCTGGATGTCTTGATTTTGCCTCTGTGTGATCCTGACTGATGTGTTCATCTCTATTTCCATCAATCACAAATCAGAATCTCCCATGAGTCAGCAGAGATGTTTAGCCTCTGCAATGATACTTTGAGGACATCCTTGAAGGCTTCCATTGTCTTCCCAGGAATGTCCTGCCATGAGCAAATTCTATTTAAACATCATATCCCACCAGTGGAGTTGGTTTTGAGTGATTAATGCTCCGATACTGGGTAGGTTGGCTTGAGTGAAGACACTCCTGTCGGATTGCCTTTCTTGATGGTACATTTGGAGGATTTTGCAAAAGCACCACCAATGGTACTTCTCTAGTCCGTTAAGGTGCCTGCTGTAGGTTATCGAAGTCTGTGAACCATGTAAAAATGGTAAACAATGGCATATGTGTGTGACCTGAGATCCTGGTCCTCAAGTACTCTTTTTCTCAAACAGCCAAAGGCTGAGCTGATATGTCGGTGGATGTGATGAATTTTATTGACTCTGTCTGTCTTTATCGAGAGGCAGTTGTCAAGGTATGGAAAATACTGGTGCCATCTCTCACCTGAGATGTGGTTATGCTATTAAAATGTGTTAAATTCCCACCAATTTGAGAAATTGAATACAGTTTAGACAATTGAAATCAGTAAGAATGGCCACAAAGCTATAGAGTTGTTGTGTAAAGCCAACTGGTTCACAAATCTCCCTTCAGGAAAATGCTGGAAAGATTTATCCAGGTCTGGCAGCATTTATGGAAAGGGAAATAGTGTTAAAGGGTCATGACCTTTCAGCAGAACTGGAAATGGTTTGATATGTAACAGGTACGTGGGGAAAAAAAATTGGGGTAAGAGAGGAAAGAACAAAAAGGAAGGGCTGTGACAGGATGAAAGTCAGGAAAGATTAAGTAACAAGAGAGATGACAGTGCAAAACAGAAAAGGGGTGACCTATAACTCCCTGGTACTAGTGTAGAAATATGAGGCCTTGCTGATATTTCAATTAACTTTTCCTGAGAGAAATCAACTTGATTACATATCTCTTTTTTTGCAATCTTCTATAGCACCACACCAAAAAGGTTGGCAATTGTACAGCTTCAGATAGAACAGACAGATTACATAGCCCAGAGAGATTCACGCTATGAATTTCAAGGATTTACAAGCTGTAAACGCATGAGACATCTCTTAATCCTTGAATTACAATGGATTTAGTACAGGTGTTTGATCTGTTCTTTAACAGTCAGTTTTGAACAAGAGTAACTACTGCATGAGAGACACCTACAACATTCCCTGTTGTCACACTATTAAACTACCAACAGTGGCAACTCAGCTGCGTTCAGACTTAGATGTAACTTGAGCAAGGATGTTGAGGGCAATTTAAATCCCACACAGAATTTCCAATTCAAAATCTAAACTGTCACTTTATCGTCAGTTTTGAGAAGATATGTAGCTCAGGTTGAGTTTCTGGATGTAAATTTGCTCACTGAGCTGGAAGGTTCACTTTCAGCTATTTCAACACCATGCTAGGTAACATCATCTGTGAGCCTCTGGTGAAGTGCTGGCATTATGTCCTGCTTTCTATTTATGTGTTTAGGTGTCACTTTATAGCTTTGAGGCATGGCCAATCAGTTCCAACTGCATATTCTGTACCCCACAATCAAGACCAATATCCACCTCACATTCTAATCTGATCCCATCCCTGCCACAGCTCATTTGCTGTTGAACATTTCATGCATTCTTTATTATATCTGGGTTGAACTATTCCAATGCACTCCTGGATGGCCTCACAGTCTTCATAGGCACAATGTTCCTGTATTGGCTCTTTGGCGGAGCTATCCAACTAATTCCACTCTCCCAAAGTTTCTTTCCCAATGTTCTGTTAAGTCTTCCTTTTCAAGAATTTTGTTCACTTCTTTTTTGAAAGTCAGTATTGGATTTACATAAACCCTTACCCTTTCAGGGTCAGATGTCACATGACACCAGGTTATAGTCCAACAGGTTTACTTCGAGAGCACAAGCTATCGAAGCTTTCAATACCATTGTACAAAAATTAATGGCTGCCATAACAATTAATGATGTGGAAATGCCAGTGTTGGACTGGGGTGGACAAAGCCAGATGTCACACAGCACCAGGTTGTAGTCCAGCAGGTTTATCTGAAATCACCAGCTCTCTGAGCACTGCTCCTTCGTGATCACATTTTCCATCAGCTGAGAGGCTCAGTCAAAGAAGATGCCAATCAATTATCTAAGAAAAAAATTGAGTTGATGGAATAAGATTGGGAGACAACAAATAACTCCATATAAATAAGTAATGCAGCTCATTGTTAGCACCACTGGATGGTGGTGGATACTGCTAATGTTGGTGCTGCTGTCGAGATACTGGATCTGCTGATGTTGAAACTGCGGGTGATCAGATTGCTGCTGGAGCTGGTGATGTCTCTGTGATTTCAGTTGCTGTAAAATAATCCTGCTTTTGCTGCTGTGTAATTGGCTCTGCAATGTAGTCAGATCAGATTTTAAAGTGTCAGAAGGTTCAGATATTAGCAAATTGCTTGACGAAGCAGCTTGAGATATAAACACAAGCTCTCGACCAGGCTGGTGCTGATGTCTACCGGTATTTAAGTTCCTCTTAGCTGGCAGCAACGCAGAAGGAAGACTGCCAGATTCACAATGGCCAGCAGCTGGGCAGACATGATTCTTGGCAGAAAGTACTGGAACTAACAAATTAATAAATATAATTTAAATAAGCACATCTTTCTTCACATGTGTGTACTCAGACTCTGATGGATGCAACTTCTGGAAACATTTTTTAATTGCAGTTTTTATACTTTAAAACTGGACATAAGATCCTGAACAAGGTGGATGTGGAAAGGATACTTCCCATTGTGGGTAAATCCCGAACTAGGTGGCACTGTTTTAAAATTAAAGAATCCCCCTTCTAACTCTTTTAATACAGAGATGAGTTTTTTTTTGTCTCAAGAGGGTCTCTCTGCTTCAGGAAGCAATTGAGGTGGGGGACAGGAGCAGTGAATATTTTTAAGGGGAGTTGACTGAATTCTTGTTAAGCAGAAGAATAAAATGTTGGGGGTAGATGGGGATGTGGAACATGAATTACAAACTGATCAACCATGAGTTTATTGAATAGTAGAGCAAGCTCAAGGAATCAAATGGCCTAATTCTGTTCCTCATGTGTACGTTCTCAGTTTTTAAAATAATCTATTTGCTCATTCCTGATTAGTCCTATGATAGAATAATGTGAATTGGAGGTCCGCGGATGTCAGCAATAGGGCTAACCTGCCATTGTGTTGGAGGTAGCCTCCTTCGGATGAGACATTAATTGAAGGATCCCTCTATTGTCTTAAGGTTGTAGCTCTCTGGAGCTACCTTGCAAATGCTGTCATGAAGCTGCACATCACTGAGCAGAAACAGTGCAGTGTGGTTGGAGTTGGAGCAGACACCACTCCACCAGACTCGAACACTCTAGAGTGAGGGAGAGTCCTGAGAGCACACCAACATGAACACATGAAGAAGATAAATTAGTCCTTACCTAGTGTAACTAGAAGATTAAAGCTTGGTATATCCATGATTACCACATTTTGGCAGTATTTAATATCAATATAGAATAAATGTTACTTTGAAGCCTGAGACAGTCCTTGACTTTGCCTGCTCCTTAACCAGCCTGTCACAGTGTGGCATCAAACCATGTGGTCTGCCTTTAAGGTTGGATGGAAAAGATCTCAGCTGTGCTATTCGCAAAGCCTTAGACAATCTTCGTCCTTCAAATAACACAGCTAAAAATAGATTATCTGACCATTATTGGGTTTCTAGTTCTGAGAGCTTGCTCTGCATCCATTAGCTGCTTCCTATACATCCATGTTGGTCACCTCAACCACTCGTTGAGGATGTGATTTCCACAGTGTAAAATTCACTGGGAAACAAAGTTGTTCCTGAACTGCCTAATGCTTATTTGTGATATCTTACATTTATCGTCCCAAGTTCTGGTTTCTCTTGGTAGTAGATGCATCTTCTTCATTTAATTAAAACTCTTCACACTTCTCAAGACTACTATCAGATCATTGTTCAGCTTTTTCTTTTCAAACTGTAAGAGCTGGAATCTGTTCAATATTTCCTGATTGTGCTAAATACACTTTCTGATGGGGACGTTGTCAACAGAAAACTGACTACATTTGCTGACAATCTGGATGGCTGGAGTGACTCACTCCATGGCATCAGTTGAACAATGCCTGTGATGTAGGATCACACTGGCACATATTTCTGGGTCACCATGACTTGCTGTGCATGGCTGAGCTTGAATGAATCTCAATTATATCATTGTCATTCTGATTGGTTTTTGGTTACATAGCGTTGTCAGTAAACTACAGCCCCACTTTTTAAATTATATTGAACATAAAGCCCATAGAACCATAGAAAACCTCAGCATAAAAGGAGACCATTTATAGAGTCATAGAGATGTACAGCACGGAAACAGACCCTTTGGTCCAATGTATCCATTTCTACCAGATATCCTAACCTCATCTAGTCCCATTTGCCAGCACTTGGCCCATATCCCTCTAAAGCCTGATTGTGCTAAATACTCATATACCCATTCAGATGCCTTTTAAATGTTGTCATTGTACCAGCCTTCACCATTTCTCTGGCAGCTCATTCCATACACTCACCACCCTCTATGTGAAAACATTGTCCTTTAGGTCCCTGTTATAGCTTTCCCCTCTCACCCTAAACCTATGCCCTCTAGTTCTGGACTCCCCCACCCTAGGGAAAAGGCCTTGTCTATTCACCCTATCCAGGCCCCTCATGATTTTATAAATCTCTACAAAGTCACCCCTCAGCCTTCGATGCTTCAGGGAAAACAGCCCCAGCCTGTTCAGCCTCTCCCTGTAGCTCAAATCCTCCAACCCTGGCAACATTCCTGAAAATCTTTTCTGAATGCTTTCAAGTTTCACAACATCTTTCCGATAGGAAGGAGACCAGAATTGCTTAAAATGTTCCAAAGTGGCCTAACCAATGTCCTGTACAGTGCAACATGACCTCCCAACTCCTGTACTCAATACTCTGACCAATAAAGGAAAGCATACCAAACACCTTCTTCACTATCCTATCTACCTGAAACTCTACTTTCGAGGAACTATGAACCTGCACTCCAAGGTATCTTGTTCAGCAACACTCCCCAGGACCTTACCATTAAGTGTATAGGTCTTACCCTGATTTGCTTTTCCAAAATGCAGCACCTCGCATTTATCTAAATTAAACTCCATCTGCCACTCCTCAGCCCATTGGCCCATCTGATCAAGATCCCATTGTACTCTGAGGTAACCCTCTTCACTGTCCACTACACCTCCAATTTTGGGGTCATCTGCAAACCTATTAACTTAAACATTGTAAAAGAAAGGAAAGGAAGTAAATTGCATTCATACAGCGCTTTTCATCAGCATAGGATGTCTCAAAATGCTACACACCTATTATAGTATTTTTAATTTGAGTCATTATTGTAATGCAGGAAATAAAGCAGCAAAATTACACACAGCCCACTCTCACAGACAGCAGTGATATAAATGACCAGATAATCTATTTCAGTGAGGTTGATTGAGTTAAACATTGGCTACTGCACTAGGAGAACTGCTGTGCTTTGAGTAGTTCAACATAACATCTTTTACACCCACCTGAGAATCATAGAATCCTTACAGTGTGGAAGCAGGCCATTAGCCATCAAGTCCAAGTCCACACTGACCCTCTGAAGTGTATTGGACTCAGGCCCAATCACCTACCCTATCCTTCCAATGGCCGATCCACCTAACCTGCACATCTTTGGACTATGGGAGGAAACCCAAGCTGACACAGGGAGAATGTGCCAACTCCACACAGGCAGTCACCCAAGTGTGGAGTCAAACCTGGGTCCCTGATGCTGTGAAGCAGTAGTGCTAACCATTAAGCCACCATACTACTGGCTGGCACAGTATTAGTTTAATGTCTCAGTTGAATTACAGCATGGAGTCCAGAACTAAAGGGCATAGGTTTAGGGTGAGAGGAGAAAGATATAAAAGGGACCTAAGGGGCAACTTTTTCACACTGAAGGTGGTACGGGTATAGAATAAGCTGTCAGAGGAAGTGGTGGAGGCTGATACAATTGCAACTTTTAAGAGGCATTTGGATGGGTATATGAATAGGAAGGGTTTGGAGGGATATGGGCCGGGTGCTGGCAGGTGGGACTAGTTTGGGTTGGGATACCTGGTCGGCATGGACGGGTTGGACCGAAGGGTCTGTTTCCATGCTGTACATCTCTATGACTCTATGTCAGGCAATGCAGCATTCAATCAGTGCTGCCTCTCTGACATTGAATACTCCCCCGGTGGTATCCCTCTGATATTGCAATATTCATTCAATAGTGCTCTGAAAATGCCAGCGTCACTCAAGTTTGGAGAGTGGGGTTTGAACCCTGATCCTTTTGATGCCATGTGTTACCACAGCTGATGTTTAAAGCTACTATAAATTTCATACAGCAGTGACATGCCATTAATGCAACTGATGGACATATCCTTCAGTCTGCTTGCGATACCCATCGGATGTGTTAGACAAATGGCTCCTCTATCAGCAGTTACCTTTTATCTACCATATCATCTTCTCAGCTCTGCTGGGTAACTAATACGCACTGTTTAAAAAATACACTTACAGGGATTGATGTTGAGACCTGCAGATGTCACACTACATCAGATGAAAGTGAGCTCTGTATGTACTGTGAGGAGTTGGCACGAAAGTATCAGGAGGCATGAGTGTTACAAATCTGTAAATTGTTAACTTTTCCTTGATGTGTATTGCAGCAGACAAGAGCTGACCCTGTGTCAGAACAGACACACGCACACTGTGCCAGATGGGAAAGAACTGATTTCCTTTTACCTAATCTATGCCAAACATACATATGGGCTAATGCCAATGCTTTTGGATTGTCCTGGAATTAAAAATAAACCTCCTGCTTCACCCTGGTTGCTTTCTCAGAAACAAAGGATCACACAATGCACCAAGAACTAAGGAACCCAAAAATCCAATTGCATACTGCCAATGCAGTGCTGAGGTCAATCCACACTGCGGTGTTTTGCATACGATGTTAAATAATAACAGCTAATGCCCCTCAGGTGGATCTGAAAGATCCCATGGCATCATTATGGAAAAGACCAGGAGTATTCTCCCTGTCGTCCTCTCCCAATATCAGTAATACATTGCACTGGACAGGACAGAATCTGGTCAGGTAGAATTGGAGTCATATCAACGCCATTATTGCCATGAGGATTGACATTCTGGCCAACTCATGGCCAAGGCATGGTCTCTGGGTAGTTTGCCATGGAGGGTCATGTGATGAAACTGCCCAAAACAGGGACAATCCAGAAATGGCAATTATTTCTAACATACAAAGGTGTAGCAGAGGAAAAATCTTTCATTTCTTTTTCATATAGTGAGTTTTGAGAAGATTTGTTTTACATAATTGGCATAATCTATAAACATATTATAGAATCAAAGGATGGCTACAACACCAAATGAAGCTATTCTGCCCATCGTGTATATGCTGACCCTTTCAGGTAATACACCCAATCAAGTAACTTTTATAGAGTGGTCACTATTGTACTGTATCAAAGTGTAGAAGTGAAAGTCTTGATATCAACTATACTTCTAAATTAGACCTTTCTTATAACAAAAATACCATTACCTTTCTTGTGATCTTTTAAGTTGTCAAGGATCTCCTGTTTAAATATAAAAGTGAGGAGTTAGACTTCCTTTACTTATAACATTGTAAATTGCAAACCTGCCACTTTCTACAGGATTAGGTCCATAAGGACGTGTGATATGGGATGCTAGCTGTGATTACTGTTTCTCAGAGCCCCACTGTACAGTATTAAAATGTCAGACTGGAGCAGATGTAGGTGAATTGCTCCTATTTATTTGGTTTGTCTTGTACACAGACTGGAGATGGCAATGTTCCCAAGACATAACAACTTCCAGCTTTTACCTGCTGCATACCACAAACGATTTATTTATGATGTCAGGCATTTATTTTTACCTGTACCCAGATGAAGCAGCTGACGAGATGGTGGATTCAATAACAGCTTGTACAAGATGGCCCATTAAACAGTTTATATTCCCATCATTTAATCCAAGTGATGCTCAATAATTCCTATTGACTCAGTTACTCTTATCACTTTTTGGTTCAAAATCGACTTGACTTCACCTGGTTTCAATTTAGTTCAGAAATTGCTTATTTTCTCTCCTGATGTTTTCCTTAACCCTCTTGCACCATTACAATGAAAGTCTGTATTCTCATTAGATTAGTTTGAGAAGTGGGAGTCTGACATAAAGCTGAAGCAACAGAGTGATAATGCTAATTTGCTAATCCCCAATCTGCAATAAGAACAAAGAACATTACAGCACAGGAACAGGCCCTTTGGCCCTCCAAGCCTGTGCTGATCCAGATCCTCTATCTGAACCTGTTGCCTATTTTCTAAGGATCTGTATCCCTTTGCACCCCGCCCATTCATGTATCTGTCTCAAAACATCTTCAATGATGCTATCATTCCCATCCCTACCACCTCGCTGGCAACACGTTCCAGGCACTCACCAAGCTCTGCGTGAAGAACATTCCATGCATATCTCCCTTAAACCTCTCCCTCTCACTTTGAACTCGTGATCCCAAGTAATTGCATCCTCCACTCTGGGAAAAGGTTTCTTGCTATCCATGATGTTGTAGGGCCTTCTTTCCAGTGAAAATAATCCTAATCTACTCAACCTCTCTTCATAGCTAGCACCCTCCATACCAGGCAACATCATGGCAAACCTCCTCTGCACCCTCTCCAAAGCATCCACATCCTTTTCGTAATGTGCCATCAGAACTGTACGCAGTATTTCAAATGTGGCTGAACCAAAGTCCTATACACCTGTAACATGACTTGCCAACTCTTGTACTCAATACTCTCTCCAATGAAAGAAAGCATGCCGTATGCCTTCTTAACCACTCTACTGACCTGTGTTGCCACCTTCAGGGAACAATGGACCTAAACACCCAGATCTCCCTGTACATCAATTTTCCCCAAGACTTTTTCATTTACTGTATTGTTTGCACTGGAATTGGATCTTCCAAAATGCATCACCTCACATTTGTCTGGATTGAACTCCATCTGCCATTTCTCTGCCCAACTCCCCAATCTATTTCTATTCTGCTGTATTCTCTGACAGTCCCCTTCACTATCTGTTACTCCACCAATCTTAGTGTCATCTGCGAACTTGCTAATGAGGCAACCTACACTTCCTCCAAATCATTCATATATATCACAAACAACAGTGGTCCCAGCACAGATCCTGTGGAACACCACTGGTCACAGGTCTCCATTTTGAGAAGGTCTCTTCCACGACTACTCTCTGTCTCCTGTTGCTCAACCACTTCTCTGTCCATCTAGCTAGAACACCCTGGACCCCATGCGACTTCACCTTCTTCATCAGCCTACCATGGGGAACCTTACCAAATGCCTTACTAAAGTCCATGTATATGATCCCTTCCCTCATTAATCAACTTTGTCATGTCTTCAAAGAATTGTATTAGTTTTGTAAGACATGACCTTCCCTGCACAAAACCATGTTCCCTATCACTGATAAGCCCATTTTCTTCCAAATGGGTATACATCCGATCCCTTAGTATCTTCTCCAGTAGCTTCCCTACCACTGATGTCAGGCTCACAGGTCTGTAATTACCTCCTACCCTTCTTAAACAAGGAATATCCCTCCTTAAACAAGGATGCTGCAAAGGTATCTGTTAAAGCTTCGACTATTTCCTTTCTCGCTTCCCTCAGTAACGGGGGATAGATCCCATCTGGTCCTGGGGACTTGTCCACCTTAATGCCTTTTAGAATACACAACACTTCCTCCCTCCTTATGCCGACTTGACCTAGGATAATCAAAGATCTATTCCTAACCTCAACATCCACATGTCCCTCTCCGGTGAATACCGATGCAAAGTACTCATTAAAAATCTCACCCATTTTCTCTGACTCCACACATAAATTTCCTCCTTTGTCCTTGAGTGAGCCAAACCTTTCCTTACTTACCGTCTTGTCCCTTTTATATGGATAAAAGGCTTTGGGGTTTTCCTTAACCCTGCTCACTAAGGATATCTCACAATCCCTTTTAGCCCTCTTAATTCCTCATTTCAGGTTGGTCTTACATTCCTGATATTTTTCCAAAGCTTCATTTGTCTTTAGTCGCCTAGACCTTATGTACACATCATTTTTCCTTTTCGCTAATCTCACAATTTCACCTGTCATCACTGGTTCCCTAATCTTGCCATTTCTATCCTTCATTTTCACAGGCACATGTCTGACCTACACTCTAATCAACCTCTCTTTAAAAGCCTCCCACATATCGAATGTGGATTTCCCTTCAAACAGCTGCTCCCAATCCACATTCCCCAGCTCGTGCTGAGTTTTGCTATAGTTGGCCTTCCCCCAATTTAGTACTCTTCCTTTGTGACACTCTCGTCTTTGTCCATGAGTATTCTAAAACTTACGGAATTGTGATCACTATTCCCAAAGTAATCCCCTACTGAAACTTCAATCACCTGGCCTGACTCATTTCCTAACACCAGGTTCAGTATGGCCCCTTCCCGGGCTGAACTATTGACATACTGCTTTAGAAAACCCTCCTTACAAATTCTGCTCCATCCAGACCACTAACACGAAGTGAATCCCAATCAATGCTGGGAAAATTAAAATCTCCTATCACCACCACCCTTTTGCTCCTACATCTTTCTATGATCTCTCTACATATTTGTACCTCTACCTCATGTTCGCTGTTGGGAGGCCTGTAGTACAGCCCCAACATTGTTACTGCACCCTTACTATTTCATAGCTCTGCCCATACTGCCTCACTGCTTGAGTCCTCTGCAGTGCCCTCCGTCAGCACAGCTGTGGTATCCTCTCTGACCAGTAATGCAATTCCTCCACCCTTTTACCTCTCTCTCTATCTTGCCTAAAGCATCGATATCCTGGGATATTTAGTTGCCAATCATGTCCTTCCCTCAACCAAGTCTCAATAATGACACTAACATCATACTCCCAGGTACTAATCGAAGTCCTAAGGTTCATCTGCCTTACATGAAGAAGGGCTTATGCCCGAAATGTCGATTCTCCTATTCCTTTGATGCTGCGCTTTTCCAGCAACACATTTTTAAGCTCTGATCTCCAGCATCTGCACTCCTCACTTTCTCCTTCTTCCATTAAAACAAATGCACCTCAAATCATCAGTCCCTCTGCATTCATCCTCCACTTCCTCCCTACTCTTCCCCTTAGTCACACTGACTTCATTATCTAGTTCCTTACAGGCTTTAGTTACTACCTCCTTCCTGTCCACTAACCTCCTCATTTGGTTCCCATGCCCCTGCCGCATTTGTTTAAAGCCTCCCCAACAGCGTTAGCAAAAGCACCCCCATGGACATTGGTTCCAATCCAGCCCAGGTGTAGACCATCCAATTTGTAATTGTCCCACCTCCTCCACAGAACTGATCCCAATGTCCTAAAAATCTGAACCCCTCCCTCCTGCACCATCTCTCAAGTCTCGCATTCATCCTGAATATGTTAGCATTCCAACTCTGACTAACATGTGGCACTGGTAGCAATCCTGAGATTACTACCTCTGAGGTTCTACCTTTTAATTTGATTCCTAACTCTCTAAATTCTTCATCCCATTTTTGTATTTATATCATTGGCACCAATATGCATCACGACAACTGGCTGGCCACATTCTGCCTTGAGAATTTTCTGCAGTTTGTCCAAGACACTCCTGACCCCTGCACCTGGGAGGCAAATACCATTTGGGAGTCTCGTTTTTGACCACAGAACCACCTATCTACTCCCCTTACAATTAAATCTCTTATGACTATAGCCCTTCCACTCTTTTTCCTGCCCTTCTGAGCCAGCCACGGTGCCATGAACTTGTCTACTGCTGCCTTCCCCTAGTGAGTCATCTCCCCAATAGTATCCAAAACAGTCGACCTGTTTCGGAGGGAGATGACCTGCACTGCCTTCCTTCACTTTCTCTGCCTTTGATCACCCATTCCCTTGCTCCTTCAGCAATCCTAATCTGCGGTGTGACTAATTCACTAGACATGCTATCACAACCTCCTCAGCATTACGTATGCTCCAAAGTGAGTCCATCCACAGCTCCAGAGCCGTCATGTGGTCCAACAAGAGCTGCAACTGGATGCACTTCCTGCACGTGAAGGAGCCAGGGACATCAGCTGTGTCCCTGAGCTCCCACTTTGAGCAAGAGGAGCATAACACAGGGCTGATTCTCCTGCCATTTTTAATCTTAAGCTTTATCTAAGTTGAGACTAAAGTTACGAAAAAGGAAAGAGAAGGTTTTTTTTCACCAACCACACAATAAAGTAAAAAAAAGGAAAATCTTTATCTTATCAACACACCACAGAGCCCCTTTTTTTGGTTTGAGAAGGAGACCGGGTGGGAGATACTACATGGTTAGTGTCTTGGGTTCCTAATGAACAGGAAGTCTCATGGTATTTTATTCCCAAGATGATGGTACACTGGTTAGAAGTCGGTTAGGGGTGATATGACCAGATCTGTGGAAGGAACAATGGGCCAGGTTTGTCTCAGACTTGGTGAATCAAGTTAAGCATTTAGTTACTGGATCATTGAGCAGATTGGGATACCAATCATTATCGGTACTGGGGGAGTGCTTAATTATCAGAAGTGTTGTGTTTCAATCAGCCATCAAGTCATAGCTCTGACTGCTCTGTCACATGGATTCAAAACATCTCACTGCATTATTTAAACAAGAGAAAGCAAATTGTCCCCAGGTTTCTACCTGATATGATCCCTCATCCAACACCAGTAAAATACATTATCTGATCATTATTGAAATGAAACTCATGGAATCTTGCTGTACTAAAACAGACTTCCATTTGTCACAACACAGATTATGCTTTACTGTCTTTAAAAAGTGAAACATTTTAAGATCTTGAAAGATCCAGTATAAAGGCATTTTTTTTCTGTTAATCAGAATAAGAATTACACCTGAAACAGTAATTTACCTGTTCTCTCCAAAGGTGCCAACTTCTCCATTTGTTCAGGGATGTGGGTGTCACTATCGCTGGGCAGGTTAACATGTATTGCTCATCCCACTGAGGTGCTGAGTGTTCTCAGCAGATTATTATGCTCTTTTATTAGCAATGACACTTTAGTTTAAGAGAATCACTGTTTCGTTTCTCCATGGTAGAAATGTATATTGCTTGAATTGTACTATAATTAGGCAATGTTAAAAATCACGCAACACCAGGTTATAGTCCAGCAAGTTTATTTGGAAGCATTAGCTTTCGGAGCGCTGCTCCTTCATCAGGTGGTTCAGGAGCAGCGCTGAATAAACCTGTTGGACTATAACCTGGTGTTATGTGATTTTTAACATTGTCCACCCCAGTCCAACACTGGCACCTCCAAGACATAGTTAGTCAAGATACAGTTGGTGTGACTTGAATCCAGGCCTCCTGGCGCAGACGTTTGGACACCATGACTACACTGCCAGAGCCCTCCAGTTTACAACTCTATCTAGTGAACCTGTTCAGTAATTGCACACCACTGGAGTAGGTGGGTAATGAACCTTGTAGGGACACCACAACTGGAACAAAAGGGCCCCATTAATTTGTCTACAGTACGTTGAACATGAACAGGTAATGTCCTTGTTAAGAGACAGTTAATTAGCCCCTTATGGTTAACTGCAAGAGATTCTGAGGCTGATTCAATAACGAGAGTGCTGACCAATGTTTCCTTGTTCACTCACACTATGAATGGCGCTTCAGTCAGGAAGTTGAGTTTGAACAAGAGCAGTGAATGCAAAAAAGTAAAAGCACTAAAATTGTCTTATAGCAATAATATTCAGAGTGTAGATATTAACATGGTCATGAAACATTGAATAGTAATCTAATCAGCTCTAAAGTGCTGAGCAAAACTGCTTTGAAATGTATAGTGCACAGCAAGAATTAGGACATTAATAAATGTTAGAAATCATGATAGCACAGCACACAGCAACAACTCACATTTTCAAATGAATGAATTTTCTCTTTTTTTGGCAACAAGTTTCTTTGAGTGAGATTCACGGTGCTCAGTCCATCATGGCCAATGTCAACTTTTCCCAAAACAATCTTCCATTCTTTATCCTTTTGATTCAAAAACTGGCCTCATTGTCGCCCATCTTGTGGGATTTTGCAGCACATCAGGCTGATGCTGTTAGGATTTTGTGATGTTCATACCACTAACACCATACTTAAACCACAATTCCGTAGCACTTCAGGTGTTGCAAGCCTGGAACTGGCCTTCAGTCTGTGGCATTCTTTATCTCCTTGGTTCACTGACAGGGATTTGGAGCTGTTAGCAACACAGTGTTGAGAAGAGAGCAGTGTTTGTTTTACCTGCGAACAAAGGAGGTCATGCCACCAGACCTAGCCAGCCTGGGCTGAAATAGCTGTCTGGGTCAGAGCAATGTGCCCAGTTGAATGCAACACACAGCAGGACAGGGAGAATATTAATGATCTTCTGCACTCCACAAAGGTAGGTGCCAACATCTTCTCTCTGCTAACCCATCCTCACCTCCCACTCTAACTCTACCACTGCCTACTCATCTCACCAAGGCTCCTGGACTGCTACTTCTATTTTTTCATCCATCATGTCCACTGAGCAGTTCTTAATCACCTCATTCTCCTAACCTGCTAACCCTTCCCATCTTCTGTGCTTCCTACTTACCTTGTTATACCCTAACATCTTCCCTGCTCCTGCAGCACAACACTAACTGCTCTTTCATTCACTGATTATAATCAGTTCCTTCCTCCATCACCTTGCAGGAAACATTGGCCCATTCTGGACTGTTTGCACCTGACCTGCAGAACTGACTGTGACCAACCTAGTGGACTGGAATTGGATGAGCCCTTTGTCTGAGTATGGTGGTAGCCCTTGACTGACTGTAGTCCTCCCTCGTCTCACTAAGGACTGTTCCCCTTTGATTTTCACATATGGCTGTTTGGCTCATGCACATGTACTGTGTTTGCCACATAAGTTGCGAGCACATGGTGTAGATGTCGCATCAATTTGGACAGTGCTGTACAGTAACATGTTCATCCCATTGACTGTTCAGTGCTCTCAGCAGTGAGAAGCTGCCTGCCTCTCCTTGCAATCCAAACCACAGCCTCACAGAAATGAAGCTAAGAGCCATAATACAAATCCTGAGGTGTGTATGGTGACTGTGTACATAGTGTCCTAGCAAGAGCATGCAATTCATTGGTGTCCTTGACCTCCAACACAAAATCCTGAAGAACTGAAATGGTGTGCAAATTTGTCCAACAGCAGCCATGATGATGAAGTAAAGCTGGTGGGTTGCAGATGCCAACTTGCATGGGCAAAGATTGTGCCCCTGGAGTATGCAGGGGCATTATGAGGAAGACAAAGTTGGATGCAGATCCAAAAAAGCAAGCAGCAAGGTGCTGCCCCCAGGGAACCACTCTGATTTCCATGTAGTTTCTCAGGAATGAGGCAAAAATAGCTTGTAATGGGAAGGAAAAATATGGAAATAAGGTCATCACCCTTTATTAGCGAGATTCTGTGTTCAGTGTTTAAACCCTGAGGGAAAAATCAGAAAAAAAAAGTTCTCAACATCAGGAATCTGATTTTTTCATTTTCATCATAGAGTCATAGAGTCCTCCAGCACAGACCCAGCCCTTTGGCTCAAACTGGTCCATGCCGACCAAAATGTTCATCCACGCTAACCCCATTTCTCTGCAGTTGGCCCATATCCTTCTAATCTTTTCCTATTCATGTATTTGTCCAAATTCCTTTTAAATGTTGTTAATGTGCCCACCTCAACCATTCCAACTGGCAGCTCATTCCATATGCGTACTGCTCTCTATGTAAAAAGTTGTCCCTCAGGTTCCCTTTTACTCTTTCCCCTCTAACCTTGAACTGATGCCCTCTAGTTCTCAATTCTCCAACCCTGGGAAAAGGACTGAGTGCATTCACCCTATCCATGCCTCCCATGATCTTATACACTTCTAAAGATTCCCCCTCAGTCTCCTACGCTCTAAAGAAAATAGTCTTAGCTTGTCCAACCTCTCCCAATAACTCAGACCATTGAGTCCTGGCAATATCCTTGTAAATTTCTTCTGCACTCTTTTCAGTTTAGTAATGTTCTTCTTATAGCAAGGTGACCGAAACTGAACACATTACTCCAAGTGCAGCCTCACTAATGTTCTGTACAACTGCAACATAACTTCCCAATTTCTATATTCAATGCCCTGACTGATAAAGGCCAGGATGCCAAAAGCCTTCTTCACTGACCTGTCTACCTGTGACTTCACTTCCAGAAAACTGTCACCTGAACTCCAAGGTCCCTCTGCTCCACTACACTCCTTAAGGACATCCAACTCACCATGAAAATCCTACCTTGATGTGACTTTCCAGAAGGCAAGACCTTACACTTACATATATTAAACTCCATTTGCCATTTCTTGGCCCACTTGCCCAGGTGATCAAGGACCTGCTGAAGTTTCTAATAACCTTCCTCTCTGTCCATGATACCGCCTATTTTAATGTCATCTGCAAATATGCTAATCATGCCTACTAGCACCGACCCCTGAGGCACTCCACTAGTCACAGGCCTCCAGTTCGACAAGCATCCTTCCACTATTACCCTCTGCTTCCTACCATTAAGCCAATTGTGTATCCAATTTGCCAGCTCCCCCTGGATTCCATGCGATCTAACCTTCCAGATCTAACTTACCATGTGGAACCTTACCAAAGGCCTAACTGAAATTCAGATAGGCTACATCTACTGCCCTGAACTCGTCAACCTTCCTGGTCACTTAATTGAAGAACTCTAATAAATTTATTTTCCTCAGTTCTCTCACTATTGCATATACCACTCCAGGAATGTGGAAAATTCCACCCACTGCATCTTTAATGAGTAAAACAACCCAAATGTTTGACAGGAGTGTCATCAAACAAAATGTAACATTGAGCCACATAAGATGATATTAAGACAGATGACCAAAACTTTAGTCAAAGGGGTATGTTTTAAGGAATTTTATGATGAAAGGTCATCATCCTAAAACATTAAATTTATTTCTCTCCATGCAAGTATGACCAAATAAATAGGAACAGAAGTAGGCCATTCGACCCTTTGAGCCTGCTGCACCACCATTCAATAGGATCATGGCTGATCCAATATTCCTCACATCCACTTTCCTGCCCTTTCCCCATAACCCTTGATTCCCTATTGATTAAGAATCTATCAGATGCTTCCTAATCTGCTGAATATTTCTAACATTTTCAGTTTGTATTTTAGGTTTTAAGAAACATCAGGGAGAGGTTTATGGAGAAAATTACAGAGTTTACAGTCTCAATGGTTGAAAATCAACAGCTAATGGTGGAGTGATTAAAATTTAGGAGTTTATTTTCTCACTGCCTTCTTCACTTACATTTTCACACATGACTCTACCTCTCACACCATCCCCCTTGAAACCTCACAGTCATTAACTGACAAAATCACCTTTTTACTTTCTCTCATTTACTGCCTCCAGTATTGGTATTTACTCTCTCTCTTTGTCTGTCTTCTTCCGCCAGCCTTCTTTATTCATTTTATCATTTAACATGTGGTCTGTGAGCAGCAACAGTGTAGTCGAAGGCAGAAAGGCCACCATATTCATTTAAATTTCAGGTGTAGATTTAGGGAAAGTACACAATCTCCCCAAAGACAATTGCCCTGACAGCAAACCTGTTCAAAGAGAGCAGAGATGATCAGAATACAAACACTGAACCCATCGGTGCCTCAGTTTCAGGCTGCAGCAGAATTGACTGGGAACGCACAGAGTGAGACCGAAGAATTGTCAGTGGGAAAATGAACTGTCACCTTGGATTTTTCATTGCAATTGCTGGTATAAATTGCGACTTTGAACCATGTGACCCATCACTGATTGAGTTCCTTTATCTGAGGATGCTGTGAGCAAGTCAGCTTATTTGAAGCTGCTGTAATTCAGCTCATCATTCTGTGAGGTTTAAAGGATGTTCTTTCTTTACCATATATGTTGCTTTGCTGTTCAGTAGCAGCCACCAACCTACCTAAGGTGCCCCTTAACTTTCTCCCTCTGGCAGCTAACAGACCACCATGCCCCTAAAATACCTACACCATCTGTGCAGAGGGCTTCTGGAAGATTCAGGCCATTTCTGCATTAATTGCACTGTCAGTATCAGTTCGCAGCCCTTGAATTGAATAATAATGTCATTCTGTTTTCTGCAGTTAATGCAGATGATGACATTGCTGAAAGAACAGGATGATCTTGCCTTGCAATCCTTCTCCAGGCTGTGATAGTGGCTGCACTGAGTGCATGTGGGACACATTCTTTGACACAGTAATAGCTGAAGTCTCAAAGGAAATCACCTTAATGTAACATAGTTTCTTGGCTACGATGGCCTCTTGTGTTGCAGCAAGACTCATTGCTGACAAGACATCTGTGCTTTCTCTGCAAGTGGCTTTATTAAGCGCATAACAGAGTTATATATCTTTCATTAGAGTGGAATTATTTTTGCCTCCTCCTTCTCTGGAAAGCGCTGACTTGGGGAACAGGTTTAGCTCCACAGTCTTCACTGTGCTCCGCCTACACCTCTACCCTTTCTGCCCAAACTGTTCACGTGTGATTTATTGTAGGCTATTTGACCATGGTGGGCATCATAGTGAAAACTAATCTGGCCACTTGGCCAGCTGACTGTTCCCTTCCTCAGTGCAGTGGCAGTGAGGCAGATACAGGTGCTTCAACTCAAAGGCAGTAGCATGATTCACCTTGGTCTGTGGGACTCAGTGTGCCATGAGACAGTGAATTTGGCTGCAAAATCACTAGAAATGGCCGCTTTGTAGCCTGGTCCTTTCTTCATGTGGTAGGAACAGGAGAGGCCATTCAGGCCTGTCAGAATGTTCCACCTTTCAATTAGTTCTGTATCAACACCCCACATGCCCCTCTTCTTCTTCTGTAAGACTCGACAACCCTGTAATGACAGGAATCTATCAATCTTGCTTCTGCTATTTTCCATTCATGTTCAGTCCCACATCCATCTTTCCCAAATCTCCAGCTTCACTAGCTTTTTGGTGGTGAAGGGAGAGAAAAGGTCTACTCCCTTGAGTGTGAGCAAGTTCTCCAAGACATCATTCTTGAATGGCTAGGCTCAAATGTTCAGTGGATTCTTCCCCTCTGTTGCAGACTCTCTCCCATCACAGGAAATGGCTTCACTCTGTTTATTATATTGACTGCTTTAATCATCTCAAACACCTCAATTAAACCAAAGATAATTTATCCTGGGAAAGAGGGACATATTTTAATATTATTTCTTTCATCTCATCCAGTAGTTGTGTCATTCTGTGCCACACAATACACATGCCTTAGCTCAAACACTCAATGTGCACCATGAGCTTTACTGTTGTGTCTCTCAAATAAATTGTTCAGCGAGATTACATTGTTTTCCCTGTTCCTGTTATTGAACTGGATTGTGATGCCTCTCAAAACCAAATAGGTAACCCTACAATGCTTTCAGGAGACAAAGAGACAAACCAAAGGGAAAATCGTCGCACCACGACATAATAAAGTAGCCAGTGAGAATGGCCCATGGGATCAGATGAGTCAGTGATTAAATTACTAGGTTTGGAAATATTTCTATGTAAGATGGGAGTGTATTCAGCAGACATGAGGCCCCCATGGCTGCCCTCTCAGTTAAAAGGCAGAGACTTTAAAGAAAAAGTTAAATGCCTGAATCAAGCTATTTAACCCTCTGAGCTCTCTTGCCTTCTATCATTACTGAATTAATAGGTACATTTAAATGCAGCCGTCAGTGCTGTCAGATTTTGATGCTGATGTGTGTTGATGTAAATGGCACTTCCTAGAATATTTCATTATGGGATGATGTACCTGTTTGTCATCTTTACATCGTTGCATGGTTTTACGCCAGCTGCAGAGACTGCTGCTGATTTTCTGTCTGATTCACCGATTGGGATTTATTTAACCCTTTGAGTGTCAGCACCTTCTGAAAGTGGGTGGTGGTGGGGGTGGGGAGGGGTGTTCATTTCTTCTCAGTGTTCACTCCCACTTGTTCCAGAGGTGTGTAATACCATCTTGGAAAAAGTTGATTATAAAATAGTCTTTCACCATTGAAGGCACTGAATTATGCTGAGCTTGGAACAAAAGGCTGTTGTGGTGCAATGGTAGTGTACCCACTTCTAGGCCAGGAAACCTGAGTTCAAGTCCCACCAGCTCCAGGCTGTGTAATAACATCCCTGAACAGGTTGATTAGAAAATATCTAGACTGAGGTTAGAGTAACTGGGAAGCCCCTCTATACCTACCTGCAAATGGCAGTTTCTCCTGTGCAAGATGCCACTGTGAACAGGACATCACACCAAAACTTGAGAAACTCCATCATCTGATCTTTTTGAAACAGATAAGATCTCGAAGTTGGAAGTGAGGATTACAGATGCTGGAGATTAGAGTTGAGAGTGTGGTTCTGGAAAAGCACAGCAGGTCAGGCAGCATCCGAGGAGCAGGAAAATTGACGTTTCAGGCAAAAGCCCTTTATCAGGAATAAGGCTGGGAGCCTCGGGGGGTGGTGAGATAAATAGGAGGGGGTGGGGCAGAG
>NC_057742.1:3178889-3232292 GCF_004010195.1 Chiloscyllium plagiosum
GAACAGTCTTTATGGAAAGCAGATGGTGGGTGTGGGGAGGGACATATACCTCTAGTGGCGGAAATGGCAGAGGATGATGCGATGTATACGGAGGTTGGTGAGGTGGAAGGTGAGGACTAGGGGTGTTCTGTCCTTGTTGCAGTTGGAGGGGTGGGGTTTGAGGGCAGAGGTATGGGAAGTGGATGAGATGTGCTGGAGGGCATCATCAACCATGTGGGAGGGTAAATTATGTTCTTTAATGAATGAGTGTTCTGGAGTGTTCTGGGATGGAACTGGTCCTCCTGGGAGCAGATGCGGTGGAGGTGGAGGAATTGGGGATAAGGAATAGCATTTTTACAGGAGGCAGTGTGGGAGGAGGTGTAATCCAGGTAGCTATGGGAGTTGGTGGGTTTGTAGAAAATGTCAGTGTTGAGTAGGTCACTTTTGATTGAGATGGAGAGGTCCATGAAGGGAAGAGAGGTGTCTAAGATGGTCCAGGTGAATTTAAGGTCTGGGTGGAATGTGTTGGTGAAGTTGATGAAGTGTTCAATGGGAGCACGAGGTGGCACCTATGCAGTCATCAATGTAACGGAGGAAAAGATGGGGAATGGTGCCGGTGTAACTGCTGAAGACGGACTGTTCCACGTAGAGATAGGCATAGCTGGGGCCCATGCGGGTGCACATGGCTACCCCTTTCATCTGGAGTAAGTGGGAGGATTCAAAGGAGAAATTGTTGAAGGTGAGGACTAGTTCAGCCAAACGAATTAGCATGTCAGTGGAAGCGTACTGGTGGGGATATCGGGACAGGAAGAAATAGAAGGCTTGGAGGCCCTGGCCATGGCTGATAGAGGTGTTTAGGGAAGATCTCAAAGGGCCTTTCAACAGGGTAGATGCTGAGATAATGTTTACCCTTTGAGTCTAGACCTAGGGGCCATGTAAAATTTAGAGTTTTCCATTTATAACTGAAATAAGGAGATTATTCTCTGTAACTGCGGTTAGTCTGTGGAATTCTCTTCCCCAGAGGAGCAGTGGAGGCTGGGTCACTGAATATATTCATTACAGATGTGGACAGCCTTTTGATTGCTAAGAGAATCAAAGGTGACAGGAGATGGACAAAGAAATGGAGTTGAAGCTCCAATCAGATATTCATTATCTTACGTAGCATCAGAGCAGACCAAAGAAACCAAACAGCCAACTCAGCTCTTACGTTTTGTGTAACAATATTGTGAATTTGAATACCCAACACTTTGAATGTGTCAGTGGGTAGCAATCTTGCTTAAGTTGGAAGGTAGTGAATTCATGCCCCACTTCAGACATTTGAGTATGTTATCCAGGCCAACATTCCAGTGCTACAGTGTTAGCGAGAGTTAGTGTTACATCAGTTAGATGTTATCCCAAGGTCCCATTTGCACCCTCCTGTAGATATAAAATTTGCCTGGTGTTGTTTGAAAAAGAGCAGGGGAGTTATCCCTGGGTAATCTGGCTGAAATTTATCTCTCACTCAACCTTTGTAAAATATTTATTGATCGTTATCACATTTCTTTTTGGTGATCCTTTGCTATGCAAATCAGGGGCCAATGGTATGGAATCGGATTGCTCAATATGCAGTAGGTTTCTGATGTAACAACTTCTCATCAAGCTTCTCACTGACATTCTTTCCATGCATTCATTCTAACAATTACTCCCAAAACCCAAACCCACCCAGAATGGGTTATTTTAGGGCAGAATTAAAATCTGGGTTTGCAAGATTTGGATAATTAAGAAAATTCAGAGCTCATTCCTTGCCTTTAAATAATCTTAACAAAAGCTACTCGTGGGTTCACTTGAGAAAATATCATGAACATCTGAAGTTGAAGGAAATCATAATAAAACACTTCTCACCCTTCACATGTTTGTTTGCATTGTTTGGTATTGACCCATACAAGTAAGAGACTTATAGGTTTACTCAGTCACTTTGTGCTGAGGTGACCAATTTAGTATGGAGGTATTGAGAACGTATCAGCTACATTTTCCCTGTAGAGGTGTGGACAAGAATGGAGACTATTTCTTGGTGCCCAGCCGATCATTCCCACCTGCACAAAGGGTAATAATCGCTTTCACTAATTTGCATGGAGAAGCAGCCTTCATTTGCATGGATAAAAGCAAATTACTGCGGATGCTGGAATCTGAAACCTTTGGCAAAGGGTCAGTTAGACTCGAAACGTCAGCTCTTTTCTCTCCTTACAGATGCTGCCAGACCTGCTGAGATTTTCCAACATTTTCTCTTTTGGTTTCATTTGCATGGACACAGTCTCCCAATCAAGCCAATGAGAGAACATCGAGCTTGAGAGAAGCAAAAGGCTGAGATAACACACATTTAAACTAAAGATGTTCTGTCACCAAACCTCTTTTTCAAGCTCAATTAAAAAATGTTTCTCATTGCCAGGCTATCATTGTGTTTGGGGTGACCCCACTCTAGGGTGCCATGTGGCACAACTCCTCTGTAGTACACAGAAAGGGTCTCCATGCTGCCTAGAATGCTGACTCCGAGAACATAAACTGGTGAAAATCTGCATCGGCCTCCTCCAACTTAACGTTAATGAGCCAAATCTATTATCTACTTTCTGCCTGTGGCAGGGGAAGAATGAGCTATCGAGGAGAAAGTGAGGTCTGCAGATGCTGGAGATCAAAGTTGAAACTTTATTGCTGGAACAGCACTGCAGGTCAGGCAGCATCCAGGGAACAGGAGATTCGACGTTTCGGGCACAGGCCCTTCTTCAGAAGGCCCTCATTCCTGAAGAAGGGCCTGTGCCCGAAACGTCGAATCTCCTGTTCCCTGGATGCTGCCTGACCTGCTGTGCTGTTCCAGCAATAAAGTTTCTAGAATGAGCTATCCCCTCACTACATCTTACCTGCAACCCCCTTGGAGTTACCAACACTCCAGAATCCTCTTGGAGATTCCCAGATTTAGAGATTTAATCTCTCAGATAAAGCTGCAACTGGAGAAACACCATGTTTCTTTTTGGCATTGCCTTTGCTCATTTGGTCTCACTAACCATCAATCACTACTGGCAACATAGAATCATCTAACTGGCTAAAGAAAAGCCTGTCTACTTTCTGATTGGCCGCACAAGTGCAGCCAGGTTGGGTATCTCAGGCAGCCATTGGCACGATTAGACGGGTTGTTGGGGGGAATGGGGAGTTAGACACAGGAGGTCATGTGATAAAACTTTCCAAAATATGTCTAGCCAACATTGGCAATTCACCTCACCTGTAGTTTCCACTTGTGGGAAGTTTCCAGAATATTAGTGATCTAAACAATCATTACAGCTGAATTTTAAAAACCCAAAGAACTGTAGATACTGCAAATCAGAAACAAAATCAGAAATTGCTGGAAAATCTCAGCAGGTCCAGCAGCATCTGTGGAGAGAAAGCAGAGTTGACATTTTGGGTCCAGCGACCCTTCTATAGAACACTCATTACAGCTGATCTCATTCCATCCTCATCCATAGTCCACAGAGTTAAAAATCACACATCATCAGGTTATAGTCCAACAGGTTTATTTGGAAGCACTAGCTTTCAGAGCGCTGCTCCTTCATCAGGTCGGTGTGACGGAAGACCAATAGACACAGAATTTATAAGATTACAGTGTTATGCAAGTAAAATGATATATTTTAACAAACTTAGATTGTTGTTAAGTTTTTCATCTTTTAGAATAGATTACAGCTTTCCGTTCATTAATATGTAAATCCCAGGATTCCCAATGAAGAGTCTTTGCTCAAAACGTCAACTCTCCTGCTCCTCAGATGCTGCTTGACTGGCTGTGCTTTTCCAGCACCACACTTTCTGACTCTGACCTCCAGCATCTGCAGTCCTCACTTTCTTCTAATTATTTTAATTCAGATTGTAAATCAACCTTTTGATATCTGCCGACTCTGAGATCATTCACTGATCAAAGATTCTACTTGGATTCTTCCAGACATAAATGGCTCATATACAAACCAGGCAAAGCACAACAGCTGTTACTGAAGTGTTGCAGTAGAGGGAGGGGTGGGGTGTAACAACAGATTCTTGGCCTAATTCTGAGCACATATTTACAGTAAGCTGGATCAACGCTATCTAAATGACTGTGTTTGAAAAAGTGAACATTTCTCTAAGGCTCCCAAAACAAAAGACAGTATCAAGCCTTGCAGGGAGAAAAATTAACAATCATAAAGGAATGAACTGCTCATAAAAGGTTTCGCTTCTGGCTGTGAGATGCTGTCGGGTCACAGTCCTTTGCTGCGTTAAAAAAAACACCCTGTTGAATTTCCTCTTTCTAAAACAAGCGCAGTGGACATGTTGTGTTGCTCAGTGGGAAATTACAATTTGAAAGAATGTAAACTCACCATCAGCAGATGGGAGAACGCAGGGGGATGTGTTTCATTTTGCGATCTGTCTATAAACTGCTTGGGCTTCTGCTTTCCCAAAGGGTTGCTTTGTGAGAAAAACACAAGTGGTAATAGGTGGTTGGGGGTGGGGGTGAAGGGGGGAGATGTGAAATAAGAAACAGAAGCAAGGACGATCTGGGCAACAACATGTCTTGGGTCTAATCAGCCTGCCATCGTCGTCAGCCCTATTTTTGCTCATCAGTAGCACATCAGTCTGTCACCTCTGACAGGTTGGCCAGGGGCTCCTTTTCAAGTCAGCATCAATTCTCTTAATGCAACTAAAACGATTGATTGTGAGTCAGGAGTTTCAGCCTTCACTCTGCTTGTATTCGGAAAGTCAACTCATTGCTTGGAGCCTTCATAGGATTGTGCTCCCATTAAACTTACAATGGTTTCTACAACAAAATTGCCCTTTTGTAAAACCTCAGGATGTTTGCAATAAATGTTATAAATGGGATACAAGGCATAAACCAAAACCCATAACATACTAGAGGTATTCTACAAGGTATTGGTCACAAACATCTAGGTTTTCCATTAAGCATTTTATCAAACCTTTTTTTTAATTATGCTTATGCCAGGATTAAGAATCGATTGATCATAAACATCAAATATTTCAAAATAATATCATGTTTTAAAAAGCTTTTGAGGTAGTTTTCATTACTGAATTTTTTCTCATTTTGGGAACATTGCCTTTTTATGCTCTTACATTTCTCCCCCTGATTTGAATCTATAACTCACACTTTACTCAGATCAGGGAATGGCTTTTCCTATTGTACCTTGTAAACTTAGCTTAATATAACACCACGTTCCAACTTCTTTAGTTGAGCACATTGTCCATTGTAACATGAAGAAGCTGGAATGTGCAAGCAGGCCAGTAAGTCTAACTAGTCTATTCAGACATTTACTGTTGTGGTTCTGTTTGCCGAGCTGGGAATTTTTGTTGCAGACGTTTCGTCCCCTGTCTAGGTGACATCCTCAGTGCTTGGGAGCCTCCTGTGAAGCGCTTCTGTGATGTTTCCTCCAGCATTTATACCACTATTTACAGAATTTTTTCTTGTTGTTGGGAGAACTAGATCAATCCTAATTTAATTTATTGGTGCTTTCCAAACAACCATCCTTGGTTTTAAAATATCTTAAACCTACTTTCCATATAAATGGAAGTAAGTTCCCAGGCTCACTGCTCTCTGTGTAAAGATTCTTTCCATCTCTGTTTGAAAATAGGAATGGTTTGGAGGGATATGGGCCAGGTGTTGGCAGGTGGGACTAGATTGGGTTGGGATATCTGGTCGGTATGGACGGGTTGAACCGAGGGTCTGTTGCCATGCTGTACATCTCTATGACTCTATGTAACCTGTATCATTTGCCCCTTGTTCTGAACCTCACAACATAGTCATAGAGTCACAGAAATGTACAGCATGGAAACAGATCTTTTGGTCCAACTTGTCCATGCTGACCGGATATCCTAAATTAATCTGGTCCCATTTACCAGCACTTGGCCCATATCCCTCTGAACCCTTTATATTCATTTACCCATCCAGATGCCTTTTAAATGTAGTTGTACCAGCCTCCACCACTTCCTCTGGCAGCTCATTCCATACACGGACCACCCTCTGGGACCTACTTACCTTACTCACGCCCTCATGATTTTATAAAGCTCTTTAAGGTCACCCTTCAGCCTCCAACACTCCAAGGAAAACAGCCTCAGCCTATTTAGCCTCTCCCTATAGCCCAAACCTGCCGACCTAAAGGCTACTTGTATCTACTCTATTGTTTTATCCTTTCAAATACTGTTATTATTATCATGATAAAAGACCTGTATTTTCCAAGATTTATTTCTATATTTTGATTTCCATATGCAAGTCAATATTCTAGTGAACCGTGTTGTACTCTGTCTAAAGTCTCTGTTGTTCCTAAGGTGTAGAGCTGTCATTGCTACACCCAGTGTTCCAACTTAGGTCTTATACTGAGTTTTTAGATCTGATCAACATTACTTCCTGGCTTTTATATCCTATACTTCTTGTGTTAAGATCTAGAATGGAATTAGTATTCTGTTTAATGTCTTTATCAATACAAAGTATTTCTTTTATGCTGAACTTCTCCAGCAATTTGTTTCTGTCTCAGATCTTCAACATTCACAGTTCTTTGTTTTACGGGTGTATTTCCGTCATTGTCTATGAATTGTCCAAGAGTACAATAATTAGGAGGAGTGGTTGGCTATATGGGCCTTATCCTGACTTTATCCAAGTTGGCTAACTTCATTTCATGTCAGTGGTTTAGGCCAGGAAGAATTCTCACTCCAGAGCCAATGGAAGCATGTTCCACTGCAGATGCCAATTGATGTCTGGATCTGATTCAGGTGTCAACTCCTCCTTTGTAACATAGGCCTGTCAATGCCCACTGTCCAGTGATGCATGAAGAGAATGAGCCAAATATTTAAAAAAAACACACCACTTGCACAATTTCCGCTGGGACAAATGTGCATCAATGGAATTACACAACACGCAAAAAGTCAGCGGCTTCAGGAGAGGAAAGAAGTCTTGTGTTCACTGTTCACCATCCGCACATACATACACAGACACACAATGTGAAGCTATTGTGAAGAAAAGCAGCAAATCCCATTACTAGCAGCTGCCGTTCAGCTCTGCAGCTGTTGTTCCGTTGCTCAAGTCTGCATTTAACCTGAGGAACAGGCAATGATATTTATGGGAAAAAAAACCTCTCTCCCATGCAAATGCTGAGGTTTCTTTCTCATTCTGTCTTCAGAGTTCATGAACTCCTTCCGGCTAGAGATACAATGGGCCTTGCTCCTGAGACGTGGCTTTAGAGATGCAACTGAAATGCGTTCCCCATCATCAATAATCTGAGCTTTGACAGCGCTGAAGGCATCAAAAAGTGAGCCCTGCCTTGGGCTTGTCACTCGGATTCGGCCACAATGCTGCTGCTTCAAGGACCCCAGTGAGCGTGATAATCCAAGAGTGCATGGAAAGGGAGGAGGGGAGTTTGTTGCAAAAGAAAAGAAAAACATGCAGTTTTCTTCCAATATTTGGTGATCCGCAGCTGCTTCTTAAATAAATGAGTTTATAGCTTTACCTCCAGGCGATGCGCCTCTCGCCTAATAATAGTGATCAGTTTGTGTCGACAGCAGTGGCCGTCTGGAGCTAATATGGGAACTGGAAAAGTTACAAACTGGAAGTTTACTCCACATTCGCACCACCCTCTAAGTGGAAAAAAACTGCCCCTCATATCTTTTTTAAATCTCTCTCCTCTGACCTTAAAAATGTGCCCCCGGTCTTGAAATCCCCCATTCTAGGGAAAACACACCTATCATTCACGTTATCTATACCCCTCATGATTTTATAAACTACTATGGGTAGAAGTGTCACTATGGACTCGAAACTTATTAACTTTGCTTCTCTCTTTTTCTAATTGGTACCTAAGATGGTACAGTGTGTGGTGACATTGTACACTTTTAGATCTTAGAAAAAAAAGGCATACCCCCTGGCTAATATACTGGGCTATTGCAATCCAATCAGCATTTCGGTTTCACCTTACAACGTTAATGTCAGTTACCCATTTCTTTTCGCATCTGTTTTTATTTTGCAAAACAGGGTTTCTAAATCAACCAAGATTTTGGTTATCAGGAAAACTGAGTTGCCTCCGAGTTGGAAGATTGTATCTTCAAATCGTTAGTCTGGAAAGCAACAACAGCAGCAGCAGTTTGAAACAGTAAGATCCGGGTGCTTCACCAGAGTGAACCAGACAACAACAAAAACAACTATTGTTTATTCAGGCACTTTAACAGAATGAAATATCCCAAGGAATCTTATCAGACAGAAATTGAGACGGAGCCATAAAAAGGAGATGGAGGCCAATCTTGGTCAATGAGGTAAGTTTCAATTAGTGACAAAGAAGGGAAAGGGTTGAGAGCTCGTGAAAAATGGGCGTCAGCAAAATAAAAGCAAAAAACTGCAAATGCAAGAAATCTGAAATAAAAATAGACCCTGCTGGGAAAACTCAGCAGGTTTGGAGTTTATGAAGAGAGAAACAAAGTTAGCTTTCTTTTCAGATTTTATTTTCTCGTTTACTCAAGTACAGGTGTACAGTGAAAAGTGTATAATGTCACTTAGGTACTTAGGTACCTAAGTACAAAATCTTAGGTACAAGCTAGAAAAAGAGAGAAACAAAGTAAAAAAGTTCCAAGTCCATAGTGACACTTCCACTCATAGATAAAAATGGCTGGGAGAAAGGAGTGGAGCTGCACAAGGGGTCAAAAGTTGAGGAGGAAACAGACCCTTTAGTCTGACTAATCCATGCTGATCATAATCCCAAACTAGTCTCACCTGCCAGCTCCTGGCCCACATCCCTTCAAATTTTCCTGTTTGTGTGCTTATCCAAATATCTTTGAAATGTTGGAATTGTACCCACATCCACTACTTCCTCAGGAAGTTCATTCCACGCACGTACCACCCTCTGAGTGAACAAAAACCCTCATTTCTTTTTTAAATCCCACTCCTCTCACCTTAAACATGTGCCCCCTAGTCTTGAAATCCCCCATTCTCAGGAAAAGACACCTACGATTAACCCAATCTATACCCCTCATAATTTTATAAACTTCTATATGGTCACCTTTCGATCTCCTATGCTCTAGGGGAAAAAAGTCCCCATCTATCCAGCCTTTCTTTCTAACTTAAGCCTTCCATACCATCTTGCTTTTCAGAGGGTTACTAGTTGGGCCAAATGGTCCGTTTCCACACTGTAAGGACTCTATAAAAGTCTTGGAAGGTTGGAGCGATCATGGTGGTTAGAGTTAGAGAGGTGCAAGGCTTTTGAAGGATTTGAGCGTGAGGATAGGATCATTCAAATTGAGTTGTTGGTGAATGGAGAATCACATAGGTCAGCAAATACAAGGATGATATGTGAAATGGGCTGATCAGGAATTGAAGTTTGGGTGGAGTTTTGGATGAGTTCAGGTTTATGGAGTTTGAAAGATGGCTGGTGAGCAGAGTAAAAAATGTACATCTTTGTCCCATTTATCCTGTGATTTGAGTAGGTGCTAAGGATTAACCTTCACTATTCAAATAAGAAAATAGAATTCTGTTGGTGACCTGGTCAACAATCCACCAGCAACATCGGAAACAGGTTAGATGTAGTTGATAATTTCATTGTTATTTGTGGCATTTTGCTGGGACAAAATGGCTGCTACATTTGACGACATAAAGGGAATCACCACACTTCAGTGAAATTCACAGTGAGGTGCTCTCAGGTGTTTTTGAGAGATGTGTTCTGTCATGATATAAATGTCACTTTCTAAGATTGTGGAAAACCTAAGGTTTCTCGCTGGCTCATTTGCAACCTGGGAGATGCTCATAGCCCCAGCTTACACTAAACTAACATTGAAATTCATTGGGTATTAGGGAAGGCAAGTGGACATGTTGACCTTTATTTCAAAAAGAACAGAGTAATAAGTAGGGAAGTTTTGCTAAAACTATACAAGGCACTAGTCAGATCCCAGCTGGAATACTGTCAACAGTTTTCAGCCCCATATCCAAAGAAGTATATACTGTACTGACATTGAATAGGTAAAATCAAGGATTGCAGGTGCTATAAACAGTCTATTCCTGATGAAGGGTTTTTGCCCAAAACGTCGATTTTCCTGCTCTTTGGATGCTGCCTGACCTGCTATGCTTTTCCAGAACCACTCTGTACTGACATTGGAGGCAGCCCAGAGAAGGTTTACTAGATTGATGCTGGGTATGGAAGGGCTGTCTTAGGCAGGGCTGTGCTTGTTAGAATTCAGAAGAGTGGGAGGTGACCGTATTGAAACACTGAGGATTCTTAGAGGACTTGAAAGATAGATGCAGTTTCACCTTTAGGCCAGAATGGGAGAGTCTAAGACCAGAGGGCTTAATGTCCGAACAGGGGGCCATACATCAAACATGGAGATGGGGAGGAATTTCCTCTCAAAGAGGGTAGTGAATTAGTGGAATTTAGGATGCATTGTTAAGAATATTCAAGGCTGAGATAGACAGATTTTTAATCTGTAAGAGTATCAAAGGATTATAACAAAAATCAACACTCCCCAACCTGACTGGATCTGACCTATCAGAGATTAGGACCTCCCTGAGCACCAGACGGTGTGAGCAATGGGGCACGACCGCTGATGCTGGAACCGCGACTGCAAGTCCAGAGAGAACAGCCACTTAGCGGCTTCTCACAGGTCCGACCTGAATGCTGATCAGAGACTCCATGGCCCTACGCCACTTCGTGGAGAGCCGACATCAAGGCCTGACCGGACAGAAAACAAGACCTCCTGGAGTGCCAGAGGTGGTGACCAGTGTCCAGGACCCACCCACATACCTACGGAAATGGTAGGGCACTCACACCAATTCCTAGGCCCAACCGGAAGCATCCACTTACCCAGGAAGTGTGGGAGACACGCTAGCCTACGGGTGAGATTAAAATTATGCAGTTTCAGTGGTTTCAAGTCCCCCTGTCTCCCAGGTTAGTCCTGGCAAATTTCCAAGCTATTGAAAACAAGCTGGACAAACTTAAAGCCAGATTCACCACCAAAGGGAATTGAGGGACTACTGTATACTCTGTTTTACAGAGACATGGCTCACTCCTGCCTCACCTGACTGTGCCTTACAACCTGAGGGATTCTTAATCCATGGGATGGACAGCGTGATGTCCTCGGGCAGGGTCAGTGTGGACGGGTCTGCCTCCTGATCAACACCTTCTGGTGCTCAGACATGATGACTGGCAAGTTACTGCTCCCTAGACCTAGCATACCTAAAGTGACAGCCCTACTACCTGCCATGTGAATTCACCTCTGCCATCCTGACAACAGTGTACATCCCACCCCATGCGGGAGTGAAGAGCGCACCTGATGAAATATACACCACTACAAGGAGCCTTGAGACAGAACACCACAAGGCCTTGTTCATCATAGCTGGTGACTTCAACCAGGCCAATCTCAAGGGTATGCCACAAAGATACCACCAACACATCTCCTGTCCCAACAGAGGCCCAAACACTCTGGATCATTGCTACACAACCATCAAACACAGCTACCGCTCCTTCCCACCCCCATTTTGGTAAATCAGACCACAAGATGGCCTGATTTTCCACAAGACTACAATCTTGCAGTCCGCAGACTGTAATCTCCTTCACCTGGCTTATAAGTGGAATCTGAAGCATGGGAATTCAATACAGAAAGTCCTACAGCCATAAGGTAACAAGTGAGCTCCTATGTGACTAATTGGGCTTGGTGGACTGGTCCATTTTCAATAATTCAGCAGCCAACTGAAATGAGTATGCCACTATCATCACAGACTTTATTAGTAAGTGTGTAGAGACGACATGCTAATGTAGGTAATTCGAGTGTTCCCCAACCGGAAACCGTTGATGAACCGTGAGATCCGATTACTACTGAAGTCGAGTCCTGAGGTGTTCAAGTCGGGTGACCCTGACCCATACAGGAAATCTCAGTATGATCTTCGCAAATCTACCAGGGACACCAAGAAGCAATACCAGGCTGAGCTAAAGTCCTAGACTAACCACGCAAACACACGTCAATCTTTGCAAGGCTTACAGGGTAAAACAGGCTACAAAGTGAGGTAAGAAGAAAAACACTGGCAGCAGTGCATCCATCCCTGATGAGTTCAATCCATTTCTGTGCTCATTTTGAATAGAAGGTTCAGTGAAATGATGTCATCTGCCCCCGACAGCCTCGGGTCCCCCTGTACCCACAGTCACCACCATAGGGGTCAGATCGGCTCCTGGAGCGGGAACCCCTGGAAAGCGACTGGCCTGGTTGCAGTTCCTGGCCGTGTACTCAGATCCTACATGGACCAGCTGGTGGGAGTATTTATAGACATCTTTAACCCCTCACTTTGATCTGAGGTCCCCACCTGCTTCATGAAGATCGCTATCATCCCGGTGTCGAAGAAAAATCAGGCAGAGTGCCTCAATGTCCACCACCAAGTAGCTCTGACATTCATTACGAAGTGCTTTGAGAGGTTAGTAATGATACATATTAACTCCAGCCTCCCAGACTGCCTTGTTCCACTACAATTCACCTACTGTCGCAATCTTCCTGGCCCCACACTCATCTCTGGAACATCTGGATAACAAGGAAAGCTATGTCAGACTCCGATTTATTGACTTTAGCTCTGCCTTCAAATTCAGAATTCTAACCAACTTCATCTCCGAACTCTCAGAACTATGACTCTGCTCCCCTCTCTGTAACTGGATCCTTGACTTCCTGAAATGCAGACTGCAGTCAGTAAGGGTAATCGACAACACATCCTCTACAATAATCCTCAACACCGGTGTCCTGCAAGGCAGAGTGCTCAGCCCCTTAATATACTCCTTATACACTCATGACTGTGTGGCCAAATTCTGCTCTAACTCCATTTACAAGTTATCGATGACACCACCGTAGTGGGTCAGATCTTAAATTACGATGAGATAGACTTTAGGAAAGAGATAGAGAGCTTAGTCACATGGTATAAAGACAAAAGTCTCTCACTCAATGTCAGAAAAATGAAGGAGCTGGTCATTGACTTCAGAAAGTGTACTTGAGGGCACATCCCTGACTGCATCATTGATACTGAGGTGGAGATGATCAAGAGCTTCAAGTTCCTGATGATCACCAACAATCTGTCACAGTCCATCCATATCGATCCAAGGTTAAGAAAGCAGACATATGCCTCTATTTCCTCAGAAGGCTCAGGGAATTTGCCATGTCCACAATAACGCTTACCAATTTTTATAGATGCACCATTGAAAGCATCCTATCTTGATGCCTGTCAGGTTGGTATGGCAACTGGTCTGCCCAAGGCCGCAAGAAATTACAGAGAGTTGTGAATGTAGCAGAGTCCATTACGCAAACCAGCCTTCTGTCCATCGACTCCATCTATACTTCCTGCTGCCTCAGAAAAGCAACCTATAATCAAAGACCAGTCCCACCCCGGTTGTACTCTCTTCCACCCTCTTCCATTGGGCAGAAGATACAAAAGTTTGAAAACACATCCCAAAAGATTCAAGAGCAACTTCTTCTCCGCTGTTATCAGACTTTTGAATGCACCTCTCACATATTGATTTTTGTCTGCACTTTTTCTGTAGCTGTAACACTGTATTCTGCATTCTGTTCTTTTACTCTTATATACTTAAATATGGTACAATTTGCCTGGATAGCACACAAAACATTACTTTTCATTGTATCACAGTACATGTGACAGCAATAAAATCAAATCAGATCAAAAGGCAGGAAAATCATCGAGTCATACAGCACAGAAACAAACCCTTGGGTCCAACTTGATCATGCCGATGATGTTTCCCAAATTAAATTAGTCCCATTTGCCTGCACTTGGTCTACATCCCTCTAAACCTTTCATATTCGTGTACCTGTCCAAATGTTTTTTTTTAAATGTTGTAACTGTATCTGCATCTACCACTTCTTCTCGCAGTTTTATTCCACATACGAATCACTCTCTGTGTGAAAACATTGCCCTGTGGGTCCCCTTTTAATTCTTTCTCCTCTCACTTTAAAAATATGCCCCCTAGTTTCAAACTCCCCCAGCCACGGGAAAAGCCCAGCTATCCACCTTATCTCTGCTGATCAAGATTTTATAAACCTCTATAAGAGTTCTTCTCAACCTCCTATGCTCCAGTGAAAAAAAGATCCTAGCTTACCCAGCCTCTCCTGTTAACGCAAACCCTCCGTTCCTGGCAAAATCCTGGTAAATCTTTTCTGAACCTTCTCCAGTTTAAGAATATCTTTCCTATATCAGGGTGACCGGAACTGTACACACTACTCCAAAAGTGGCCTCACCGATTTCCTGCACAACCTTAACATGACATCCCATTCCTATATTCAACAGTCTGAGCAATGAAGGCAAGCGTGCTAACCACCTTCTTAACCATCCTGTCTACATGGACACAACTTTCAAAAGAACTATGTACCTGACAGGTACCTAGGTCTCTCTGTTCAACAACATATCCAAGGCCCTACCATTAATTGTATATGTTCTGCCCTTGTTTGTTTTCTCAAAATGTAATACCTCCCATTTAGAAGACTGTTAGATCAGCCATGGTCTAATTGAATGGCAGAGCAGACTCAACGGGTTGAATGATCTACATATGCTCCTGACTGATCATAGACTGATTTTGTTGAAAACAATACAATTGCCCTTCATGCCCCTGAATGGCGGTTGCTTTATTTTAATCTAATGATCCTGCTTCCAATTGCTGTGCAATGACTTTTTGTCAGAAAAAGGTTTGTGATCAGCTGCCATGTCTCAAAAAAATCAAATAACTTGTATGAGTAAGATGCTAATCGAACCACGTACATCAGAAGATGAGAAGGGAGAGGTGCAGGAAGTCATTCAAATCAAATGCAGATATGAGGCTCAATTTTAACTCCTGGCCAAGAACATAGCCACACAATTGCCAGGCCTGTCTGGAAATTGAGCTCTGCCAACTTAAACAGATGGACCTCATTTATGGACCCAGTGGAATGGTGTCTGATACAAGGTCTCCAGGAATGAGAGGCCAGATCAGGGAGGGGCAGCTGTCTAAGGGCGTGGATGTCCTGGACAGGAAAGGTGGAAGGTTTCCTTGTGAGGCCCAGAGGAACACTTTGTACTCCCTGACTGACTCGGAAACTGCAAGAAACAACAAATGTAGCCACTTACACCGCTGGACCTCTTCTGGTCCCTGTCTGTCCTGCTGCTGTTCCCGGAAGATTTGGATTGATGGAAAAACCAACTCCCTCCCTTAGGCTCGGTCTAAGGTTAAAATAGTTGATCAAACCACAACAACATCTTGAGAGACTATTCTGTATGTATAACAAGAGCCACTCCTCCAGCTTGGATCCATATCTTTGTTGTATGCAATTCAAAATCACAATTGTTAAAAATAGTACCAGCTATTTAGTTCACTTCAGTTTCTACTGAACTAGGCAGTCAAAGTCACCACCAGTTGATGTCTATTGACTCCATGCTGAATAGGTAATTAGAATCATAAAGTCATAGACCTTTATAGCACAGAAGGAGGCTACTCAGCCCATCATGTCTGCATCAAAAATCTGATGACACTAATCCCATTTTCCAGTTTTTGACCCATGGCACTGGAGGCTATGGCAACCTAAGTTTCTTTTTATTCTCTTGTGGAATGTGGACATCACTGGCCATCAGCATTAATTGCCCTTGAGAAGGTAGTGGTGAGCTGTCTTCTTGAACCGCTGCAGTCTGATTGTTGTATGTAGACCCACAATGCCGTTAGGGAGGGATTCCAGAATCTTAACCCAGTGAATATTCAAGTACTGCTTCATTGCCTGCCATTAGTCTGATGCTATTTGTCAGGCCAAGCCTAGATATTGTCCAGGTCCTGTTGCATTTGAACATAGATTGGTTCAGTATCTGAGAAGTCGCAAATGGAGCTGAACATTGTGCAACCATCAGTAAACACCCCCAATTCTGACCTTATGATGGAGGGAAGGTCATTGATGAAACAGCTGAAGATTGCTGGGCCGAGGACACCATTCAACGGGACTCCTGCAGAGGTGTCCTGGAACTGAGGTGACTGATCTCCAACAACCAAACCATCTTCCTGTGTTGCAGGTATGACTCCAACCAGCAGAGAGTTTGCCTCCAATTCCCATTGACTCCAGTTTAGCCAGGGCTCCTTGATGCCACACTCGGTCGAATGCAGCCTTTATATCAAGGGCTGTCACTCTCCCCTTCCCTCTGGAATTCAGTTTTTAGTCCATGTTTGAACCAAGGCTATGATGAGGTCAGGAGCTGAGCGGCCCTGACGGAACCCAAACCAGGTGTCACTGAGCAGGTTATTGCTGAGCAGGTGCTGCTTGATAGCAGTGTTAATGACCTCTTCCGTTACTCTACTGATGATTGAGAGTATGCTGCTTTGTACAAAGCACTCCATCAATGTAATTGTCTTTCCTCCAATTAAGTACTCCTTAGGTTGAAGATGAGAGGGGAAAGATTTTAAAAGGTCCTGAGGAGCAACATCTTTGCACAGAGGATAGCACGAATGTGGAATGAACTGCCAGAGGAAGTGGTAGATGCGGCTACAGTTACAACATGTAAAAGACATTTGAACAAGTATGTGAAAGGTTAAGAGGGATATGGGCCAAATGCAGGCAAATGGAACTAATTTACTTGGGAAACTTGGTCGGCACAGATGAGTTGAACTGAAGGGACTGGTTCCATGATGAATGACTCGAAGACTCTAAGCTGCTCCTTTATTCTCATTTTTAGCAAATGCCCTAAAATTTCCTTATGTAGCTTGCTGTCAAATCTTTCTTGGTACTGCTCTTGTAAACCACTTAAAACATTTTACTTCTTAACATGTTAGAGACATTACATAAATGCAAGTTGTTATTGTTGTTGTGTGAGCTGCCACATTCAACTCTAATAACCATTAATGAGGTCATGAAATGAAAGTATCTTCATTAGAAACAGTAATATTTTTGGAGATAACCAAAGCCAACTTATGCTGGAGGTCGCTAGAACTACAGTGTACATTGCCATGATTGAAGCCATCACCGCAGGCCATGGCTTCCGCACACTGCATGCTTAATACCAGTTGCAATCAACAAAGCCAGCAGTTTTATTATCTCATTTAGTTTATCAGTATATCATGCATTGAGCTGTACCTGGAAGTGTACACCTGGAGCTTTTTTTTCAAAATCCAAAACAATACCTGAAGGGAAGAGGGAAATCAGTCAGCTCCTTCAAAGAAAGAGCCTGGAAGATGAAACACTGCCAATTGGCAAGACCCATAAGGACTTAGATTTCTATAGTGCCTTTTACAAACTCAGAATGCAATGAGATCAAAATTTGAATACAACTTTTTTGTGGATAAGTATTCACAGTAGCAGCAATACAGTGATGTTTCCCAAAGACAAAGAGGTAAAAGGGAATACTTTTAGAACACTTGCTTTTATTTTTCTACGTAGTTTACCTCTGTTGCTAGATCTTAGCAAGCAGACTGGTTTCTCCTCATATCTTCCAGTCAAACAAAAAACTTGGCAGGCCCAACTATTTTAATTACATCAATTACATTGCCGCCAGCACCAAGATTGTAATCTTTTAAATCATCCTGACATAATGTGATCATAAATTGGAATAGGATTCTCTCTATGTCTTTGATGCTAATTGTTAATACCTCAACAGTACCTCGACAATAATAATAACTTTATAAGTAAAGGTGTGACAACATAATTGTTGTTTCCTATTCCATTGTGGTCTTGATAACCTTTGAGGTTTTAAGACTGAAGGAGCTAACATGAACACATCATCAGCCCTATCATCTCATAATAATGACTCTGCCAAATTCACTTTTCCAATTTTTTTTCTTTCTTAGGATATCCCTGGCAAGACCAACATTTGTTGCTTATCCTTAATTTCCCTTGAATTGAGTAGCTTGCTAGGACATTTCAGAGGACATTTAGATTAGATTCTCTACAGTGTGGAAACAGGCCCTTCGGCCCAACAAGTCCACACTGACCCTCCGAAGAGTAACCCACCCAGACCCATTTCCCTCTGACTAATGCACCTCGCACTATGGGCAATTTAGTATGGCCAATTCACCTGACCTGCACATCTTTGGAGTGTGGGAGGAAACCAGAGCACCTGGAGAAAACCCACGTAGACATGGGGAAAATGTGCAAACTCCAGTCACCCAAGGCTGGAATCAAACCTGAACCCTGGTGCTGTGAGGCAGCAGTGCTAACCACTGAGCCACCGAGTTAAGAGACAAACATGTTGATTTCCTTCCTTGAAAGGAACTAGGGTGAGTTTTTTTATAATAATAGTTTCATGGTCACCATTACTCAGAGTACAATGTGAGAAGGTTCTGGAAAAACTCAACAAGTCTGGCAGCATCTGTGGAGAGAAAACAAAGCTAATGTTTCGGATCCAGTAACCATTCTGCAGAAGGGTCACTGAACCTGAAGCGTAAACACTGCTTTCCCTCCACAGATGCTGCCAGACCTGCTGAGATTTTCTGGAAATTTCTTGGTTTGTTTCTGATTTCAAGTGTCTGCAGTCCTTTTTTTTGATTACTCGGTGTACCTTTAGATTGTGGATTCATTAATTAATCAAAATTATGCCAACTTTGATGGATATTAAACTCACATCCCCAATGCATTACCAGGATTGCAGGACTATCAAGTCAGTGATATTATCACAGCACTACCATGTCCCTTTGCATACCTGGCCTACTAACGTGACCATGAAATAATTCACCTGTAATCTGAATGTAGAGGTTGTGATGGATCTCTGGTTACATCTCCATTCTGAATTTGTTTCTTCCAATTTGTATTTGTAGAATTGTTAGAAATGAGAAAATAATTGCAGCCCAGAATGGACAGAGTATCTCTAGCATAACCAAAACATGAGACACATTTCATCTTTAATCCCTGAAATTGTGGAGCAGATATCAGTTTGCTGGTTTGCTGCTTCTGAACTGATGCACTGTATTAAACTGAGGATTCTCTCCTCTTCAGAGGACATAGAAATGTATGTAGAAAGAACATATTCCAAAGATAGGTCGGGAAGTTTTCTCAAATCATAATTATTCCTCAACTAACACCACAAAGGCAAATTATTATAAAAGCAAAATAGTGCAGATGTTGGAAATCTGAAATAGGAACAGAGTGCTAGAAATGCTTGGCAGCATCTGTGGAAGGGACAACAGAGTTGAGGGTTCAGTTGGAATATGACTCTTCTTCAGAACGAAAGCAGGTTGTCTCATCATTATCACAGTACTGTTGTGGGAGTTTGCTGTGTGCAATTACTTTTCTGTGTTTTCTGTGTCACTGCAGCAACTTCAAGGTACCTGTGCTTCAGTGGTAGTAAAGCACTTTGACACAAACAGAGTTTGTTAAAGGTACTTTTAAAATCCATGCTCTTTTTTTTTGCCCCTTTATTCTTTTGTGCAATCTGAGTGTTGCTCGCAAGTGTAGCAAGTGTTTCTCATCCCTAATTGCCCTGGAACTGATTGGCTAAGTGGTAGCATTGCAATAATGTGACTGGACTGGTAATCTTTATCCCAGATAATATGCTGAGGGAAAGTGTTTGAATCCCACAAAGGCAGATGAGGAAATTTGAATTCAATAAAAATCTGAATGATAACCATCACTGATTAAGAAAATAGCACATCTCGTTCACTAATGTCCTATAGGGGAGGAAATCCACCTTCGCTTTCTGGTCTCCGGACTCTTAACTATCCTCTGAAATGGCTAAGCAAACCATTCAGTTCAAGGGCAATTAGTAATGGACAACAAATGGATACCTGTATCCCATGAATGAGTTTTAGAAAATGACAATTAAGCTTCAGTCACATTGCTGTGGGTCTGGAGCCACATTTAGGCCAGATGAGGTGCAGGTCAGTAAAATGTTAATGTTAAATGATAGTAGTGAACCAGACGGGTTTTTATAGGAATCAATTATAGTTTCATGCACACCATTATTGAGTCTAGCTTTTTACTTCAAATTTTATTCATTAAATCTAAATTCCATCAGTTGCCGTGGAATTGGAAACCAAGTTCCCAGATATTAGCTTTGGCCTTTGAATTACTAAATAAAAACCGAAGGAACTGCAGATGCTGGAAATCAGAAACAAAACAGAAATTTCTGGAAAAGCTCAACAGTTCACATTCCGAGGATGCGTTGCTGGACCTGAAATGTTAACTCTGATTTCTCTCCACAGATGCTGCCCAGACCTGCTGATCTTTTCCAGCAATTTCTATTTTCATGCCTTTGAATTACTAATCCAATGGCATTACCACTATAGACCCATCTACCTGAATTGCAGAAATTTGTGTCATTTCCATGATGTGGCAGAGTTGCACCTTTATTTAAGCAGCTGCCTTTGAAATTCTCCCCAGAAGCAATATAAGCTTTGGCACAAAATTCTATCAGTGTGCTTGTCCAAACAGGTATAAGTATGCATTTGAAAGATGATATCAAAATTGTGTATGTTTAATAAATAATGCCCTGAATGCTGTAAAATTAATTAGCTTTTTTCATTCTCTTATAGTCAGATCTTCACCTTCTGCACAACATTCTATCCTCATTTGAATTTACTCTCTTTCTGCTAGGGCATGTATGTGTCCCTGAGTGTCTGTTCTTCATGTGTGATGCTGTAGTGCATTCACACATCACTGTTGATTTGAATATGCACTGAGATGATCCTCACACGCATCAAAAAGGCATTTTATATCAAGGCAGTCTGAAATGGAGTTGCAAGAGGGAGGAATTTGAGGGCTCCATTGTCTATAGCAGTAAAGAAGATGACGTGATAAAGTGCCTCCATCAACTTTACTCTGTGGTAGCACTCCCAATTCTTGGGTCAGAAATTGTGAATTGAAGTCCTACTTCATGACTTAAGCACTTAGGCAAAGTTGCCACTAAAACGGAAAAGTGCTGCATTGCCATCTTTTGAATTCTAAGTTAAACTGAGATTCCAACTAGCGATTGAATTGGAAGTGAAAGGGCCCATAGCAATATTTGAAGAAGAGCAGGGTGACTTCTCACATTGACCCAGTCAATAATCATTCTATAACATACAACAGCAAGAACAGAATGGCTTATTATCTCACTGAAGTTTTTGGGCTTTGCTGTGTGCAAATTGGTTGTTGGTGGTGGTGTACAAAAATCACTGACTATACTTCAAGAAATAATTCATCTGCTGTCAAGTATTCTAGACTATGCTGAGGGCTTGAAAGGTGCTATATCAATGTTTCCCTTTTGGTTTTCACTTGCTGCGTTGTTCCAATGAGCATTACTAAGAGCCTATGTGCATTCAATGTTTGTTTTGTTTAACTAACTCGTGTTCCTTATCAATCAGTGTATTGTGTTGTTAGAATGCTCTAGCCACAGTCCGTTATCTCAAAAGAGTTTATGTTGCTGTGAGGGCTCTCAGCTGCTGTGCTCTTTCAGCTGGATGCCCTGCCAGAATTGGCTGCAGTTGCACATAAAACATGAACTACGTCTGTCTAGAACTGGACAACATATTAATCAAACTGATGAAGCTCCCTCAGCTCCTCTTTGCACCCAATTATCAGATGATTTATGGAACTGACCAGAGCGGCAGGACTTGATGGAGTTCGCACTCTGTAAGTGATTTACACTGTCCGTAGCAAGGCCCTCTATCTGTATGCAACTTCTGAATCCACATTCCCCTGTGAAAGACCAAATGACATGATGACAGATCAGTGGAACACAATACTGTCCTCCCCTCATTGCGTCTGTCTCCAGTATGGATCATGATTGGTGAAAGCCACTGAGGCAAGTGGTTGAGCTATGGACAGTAGGGTGGTGCTTAATAATAGGACAAAATGTATTTATGTAGCATCTTTAAGTTGTAAAACTTGTGAAATCACCAGATTCGAATGTTATAAAACAAATGTTAGCACCAAGCTGTAAAAGAATATATTTGGACAGGTATCTAAAATCATGGTCAAAGAGGGTTTGAAGGAGGGGAAAGTGTGCACAGTTTTAGTGAGGGAATTCCATTTCACTACATCTACTGAGGCAGTATTTTGCTATTTTATTACTTGAAGTGAGGTTTTGGAGGTGACCTGATTTAATACTGTTGTGTTGCATTTGATACTCTTCCATTTTTTGGAAGTACCATATATTTTCAGTCCCTGCTTAAGTCTACACTCTTTGTTTTCTCTTGAGATGCAGTTTCATCAGTGTTGATCTTCTCTAGTATCTCATCCAAGTGATCATTCTCCATGAATGTTCACTCCAAAAACTGGAGTACAAATGATTTGCACTACAAGGGAGTGTAATAAATTCAGAGGTGCTGTCTTTTTGGAAAGATGTTAAAGGAACACCCTGTCTTCCATCTCTTGTGGAATTCAGGACCCCATGTACTATGTCAAAGAAGAGCTATCAACCAATATCCCTAAAAAACATAGATCATCCATGCTGTATCACTTATAACTCTATGACTCTATCTGGTTGTTATTACACTGTTGTTTTCAGGAGCTTGCTATGTTCAAATTATGTGCCTCATTTCTTATACAAAGCCTACACTTCAAAAAATATTTCATCAGCTGTAAAGAGCTTTGCATTCTCTGAGTTTGTGAGAAATGTGATTTAAGTGCAAATCTTTATTTCCTTCCTTCAGTTACTCACCTCTCTTGGCTTTGATTTCTGAGGTCAGCTGTGATGGGCAAACCACCCTGCAGATGACATCAATTAGTTTAGCATAGGTTGGGGATTAAACTAGCAATTGTTGAGTGCATTGCCAATTATCAGCTGCCAGGCAAACCTGCTTCTCGTGGCAAAGCCAACTTTGCTTCAGACAGTATTTGACAAACTGAATATTTCTGTTAATTGAATAGAAATGTAAAATTTATAACCATTTTCCTCCCACAGCCACTCTTGCTAAATGAATAATGTCTGTTACAAATTATTGCCAGGTAATAGTGTGAGCGCAGTGATTAAGCATTGTTACACTAAGCATAGTGATGGTGTGAGCCATTATGTACTGAATGTGTATCTACTCATAGTTGCTAATTAGCACAACTGGAAGCAATTGAAATAAACTGGAATGCAATTCAATGGTCACTTTAAGTGCACTTTTGCCAAGAGTTGTAGATCCATATGTAGCATTAAAAAAAATTATACACACTTGGGAGTTGCAAGATTCTTGCCATCAGCTAAATTGCCAACTGAAGTCTGGTATTGATGACCATTTATTTTGGCAACATGCCCTGGGTGGCACGGGGATACACTGCAACTTATACAGATACTGTACCCATCTGAGATATTAAACCAGTGAATAACATCTTCCCCATCACCAAGACAGCTTGTCCTGCTGTTATAAATTGGCTCGATTTCCATATCTGGGAGTTGCCACTGAGGCAACACATATTGTGCCAAGTGTTTACCTAGGATATAGTGACAGATAAATATTAGGAGAAAGTGAGGACTGCAGATGCTGGAGGTAAGAGTCGAGAGTGTGGCACTGGAAAAGCCTAGCAGGTCAGGCAGCATCCGAGGAGCAGGAGAATCAATGTTTCAGGCAAGAGCCCTTCAAGAACAGATAAATGTTGTCAATTCTGGTGTCTAACTGATCAATAATTGTAATCTATACATTTAAATTGCCAGAAGTGTCAGTGGGAAGATAAAGTTCTTTTTGTTATGCAAAGAGTTTTTTGATGTGGAATGCACTTTCACAAAAGAATTGAATAAATATTTCAAGAAGAATAAAATGTAAGCCAATGGGAAAGAGCTGGATAGCCTTCTCAAAGGTCTCCATCTATAGTGTTCCATTGTATAAATCTATTTTCTACAAGAATCAAGAAACGATGCTGAGGTCTAGCAGGAGTTGATCAGTTCTGTGGAATTGTGGAGTTGATCAGTTCTGACCTATCCCTGTAACATTAATTCTCATTCCCAAATTAATATTTACCTAACTCTTCAAATTTCTCTCAGATCTTGGTGCATACCCTTTTCTAAGGCATTTCTTCAGCTCTCCTGAAATGTTAGCTTGGCTCAATTAGGAAAGAGGTGAACTCTTCCTCCGAGTGAGAAGGTATTAGGTTTAAATAGCACTTCTGGGGATTTTAGCATGTAATCTATAGGTTGAGTTGTGATGCAATACTGTGTGAGTGCTACATTGTCACGATGCTGTTTCAAAACGTGAATCTGTGACCCTGACTGCCCTTTTCAGCTGGAAGTAAAAAAAGTCCCATGTATCCATTGAAATAAAGGTAACTGTCCTCCCATTGGTGTGATGAATGGTAATCCCACAACCAGCAATAACAAAGCAATCTGTCCAGTCCTCCACCTCAGTCCTGTTGTGTGATTCACAGAGTGCAAATTGGCTGACCCTTGTCTACACAGCAACAGAGGCTGTACTTCAAAAGTAATTTATTGTCAACAATATGTTTTGGGGCACCCTGAAGGCATGTAAAACACTATTTTAATGCAAGTTACTTCTTTCCCTGGAAGGTTTTTAAAACTTTTGTTTATGTCCTTTAATGAAAACAAGAACCATGAACATTCAGAAAGACTCAGAGCCCATATCCATTAAAACAAAATGTAGAATAAAATGTGAGAAGAATTAGACCTGTTGGATTTTTACACATTGCATTAATAATAAAACTAATTGTCACAAAATACAACATCTAAGTGAAGAACAATATTATGTTGTGGTTAATTTATTGAGAGAATAATCCAGAGACTTGGATTAATAATCTTGTGGATGTGAGTTTGAAACCGCACATGTTCATGTGCTAATTTTAATTCAGTTTAAAATACCGCTGGTATGAGTAAAAAGTAGCCCTGGATTTCCCTGAGAAGTCCAGTTGGTTTACTGCTCCTTCCTTGGACTATACATTTAACTTGAATTGCACTCAATGGGATTGATTTTTAACTTTCCCCTGAACAAGTCAATCACTTGTATCAAAGTGCGACAAAGAATTACCTGACTCAGATAGAAGATTCAATCTGCAGGGTATTTAGTAATTAACATTATATTACGCCCTTACCTGTGGCATCCATACCCCAAGCATGAATGAAAAAAGGTTTGTTCTCATTATTGCTGCTTAGTATTATTTCACTTCATTTGGCATTCTAATGATTACTATTAAAAGTAACTGCTTTCCATGTGGCTATATCCATTTCAGTTATCCTAACTTATTTAACATTGTCTGTCGAATTTCATTGATTTTTGTGGCTACTCCGCTAAAACTCATTTTTCAAGCTTTCTCTTTGACCGTCTTTGAATGGCCATGATGAGTTCCAGGACTCACTATGTTGACTTGACCATCTAACCATTACCCTGGAAATATGAATGTCCTAGGAGTACTGTTTCATTCCTCTGAGTGTAAGAGATCCCAGCACTCCAATTAACAAAGCCAGTGAAATGTTGTGGGAATCTCACCTGAATATGGTTCCTGAGGCCTGTGTATTAATATGGCCTTGAAGTAATAATAGAACACTGTGGCACAAGGACAAGCCTTTTGGCCCATCAAGTCCATACCCGTTATTTCAGAGAAGAAGCCAGTTAATCCCACTGTTGTTTGTTTCCCCATATCTCTGCAATTTTTATGATCGTTACAACCTCTCCATCTTGTAAGAAACCAATGTCCCTTCTTGACCCAGAACCATGTTGCACCTAAACCAGCACCTACTGGGGACTGGAGAATTAAGGAAACAATCAAGATTCTAATGATAAGAATGCTTAAAATAAATGTGAACATAATCCCCCACCACTCCCCATCATATGCCTTGCATCCTTCATTTTCTATTATGTGCTGGGGTACAGTTCCATAGACATCAGTCCCTCTCTGGTAACTCAATAATTCATGATGTCTGAATTGAAATAGTGTCATCAGCAGGGAATTCAGCTAAGCCTTGATGTGGCACCCAAACATGTAGGCCTTGCAGCAGGGTCACTTTTATGTGATCAGAAGCAGATCACTGTTGCTATTACAATCTGTGGAGTCATGGCTAACACCAGAGGATATATGATCGTGATGTATTAATAATGCCAGAGTCACATTAGTGGATAGAGAGATTTGGAAGTGAGCAGATACTCTAACTGTGTATTAAGTGAATGTGTAGAAACATTTAGCTGTAAATAAAGAGTTCATGTATAAATAGACTTAAGCAGCATACTTTTGGAAATCTAAACAGCCCCAAGCCTAGAATATACAACACATTTCAAGTCAATCTTCAATCTCACATCTTCAAGTCAATGTTGGGAAATGGGATTGTCCTGGTTCTCAATCATACACTATAATATCATGTAACTCATTTACTCACTGAGCCAATTATTCCCCCGAGAACATTGGAGGAAACAGAGAAAATGTCTTACGATATTAAAAATAAACTCTCCTTTCATTGAATGTTTTCAGTTTGCAACTAAAAAGCACACCTGGATGATCAATTGCGTACTGAAGGTCAGAGGTTAAGCATCACCTTGAAGCAATGAACAACTTATAAATCATTAGCCATTTACCGTTCTGCCTTTCTCAAAGCCAAGACAAATATGTACTTACAGAAGTTTGATTTATGTGAATGTGAGGAGTGAAAGAATCTCCTTTTATTCTTTTCGGAGAGATCAAACCTTCTGATAAAAAGCCCTTCCTTGACCTTCATGCTCATGCTCTAATTTACAAATTGGTTGTCTGATGAGAATGTTTTCTTAGAATTCCCCACAAGGTGGGAGTGCCTTTCTGACTGAGAATCCCCTTGCTTCTAGACACAGAGGAGACTGGTGCAATTGTGAAAAGCAAGAGCAAAGGGTGCACATTAGTGTAACTTACAATAATAGGAAAAATCTATCATTTATGGGGGCTGTTGGAAAGATGAGCAGTTATTGCCAGTCCATAAATGACCCATGAATGTACTGGTGAGCTACTTTCTTGGCAGTTGACTGGCTTCTAATATCCCATCGCAGTGTATTTGGAGTCATGTGTAGACAGGACAGCATATTTCCTGTCTTTTGGATGCAGTTCACTAGATTTTTTTTTAAAATGACAATTCGCAAATGTGGTCATTATTGCTGATATTAACTTTATATTCCAAATTCAGTTAGTTAGTTGAATTGTAATTTACCAGGTGGTACTGTAGGATTTAAACCACTTGTTGCAAGAATATTACTTCAAGCCTCTGGATTAATAATCGAATCACTTAACCACTCTCCCTGTATCCCAAGTTATAGTGCAGATAAAACAGTGTTATGATTTGAGCTGCTGGTAATATTGGACAAACCAGGTCTCAAAGGGAGATCTGGTTTCATGGATAATAATTTTGTTAATGCAGTTACTGTAATGGTCAGTCGCTGAACATATTCACATGAAGCCGCCAATGCAGTTGCTACCATCAGTTCCGAGGAAGGGTCACCAGACGCAAAATGTTAATGTTGATTTCTCTTCACAGATGCTGCCAGATCTGCTAAGCTTTTCTAACAAGTTCTGTTTTTGTTGTCAATGTTGTTCATACAAAAGAACACAAATTTATTACATAAAAGAAAGCATGTCTATGTTTTAAATATGGAAATATCTTAAGCAACAATAAGAAATAATTTTCCCCAGCAATATCCCTTACAGAAGCTCAGCATCAGTGAAGTTTCTCTCCTATCTCAATTCAATAATTTGTGCTCAATTGATGAAGTGATGAACTGATTAAGCATTTACCTTTGGTGACTTGTACTTTTCAACAGATGTGATTATTTTTGTTTCTGTCTCTCCCTAAGACACATAGACAGTAGTTACTTCACTGACTTTTCTGATTTGAACTTTAAGAAAATTCCTGTCTGCTTATGCTGCTTTACCAGTTTGAAGACTTACACCCAACTCTGAAAGCCTGGACTGCTATAAACGAAACTGCCTTTCTACTAGAATGATTTATCTTCTTCAGAGCCCAGCCTACCAGTGGCCCCTGGCAATGTGATTTTTTGTATGTCCTTAAAGATTGTAAATGTTCCACAATTAACTGCTCAGTTGATTGAAACGTTTAGTTTAAATTGCACACTTTCTCAGAAATGAGGGTTAACTCACATTTAAGAATGACTTTCTGAGCTCTTAAAACAACGAATTGTATTTACAGAACTAAAGCCAAAAACCCATTTATTTCTCCTTTACAATCCAAATTCCCAAATGATAGTAATCTGTTTCAACCTTGATGACAGTATATGAATTCACACTAATTACCCAGATGTTACTTGGGTGTTTAAATAACTACCTAACACAACTGAGTGGAGCAGACTTCCAATTATTCTATTTGAACTTCTCAATGAAAACAGATTGAAATCCTCTTTATGTTGCAAACAGATCCACTTGACTGTATACTATGCTGGGGCTCCCAGGGCTGTGAGATCTATCCTACTCATGGTGTAAAGTCAATTTTGGAGCACTTTTCATGACCCTATACAATTAATTATGTATTTCACTTTTTGACAATCAAATTTCCTCGATGTCAGGAGAAATCTCTACTCACTCCAATGATGTTGAAACTTCCTTATTGTTCCTCTCAGTGTTCTACTCACTGCCAGCCTGAAAGAATTGTTCCCTTGACTGTCTGCTGACACTGGCCACCAACTGCTGGTGTGAGAAGGGGAGGGACTGAAGAACCTTCGAAAAGTCATCACCCAAGCTGTTTCGTCTCTCCTCTGAAGTGATCCTAGTTCGACGCTGCAGCCAGACAAGACCTCCCTTTGATGAAATTGTTTCAGTATAAAAGACAACGATATATGTATAATTCACTCACAAGTCATCTTTAATGTGGTAAGCATTTCTGGCATCATGCCAGTAATGTGAGAAGCTTGACTTGTTCAATCCTGCCATCGAAGACTGGGCCCAGTGTGTGGAAAGAATGCATTATCTTTCCTGGGCAAATGACATTGGGGTGATGAAAAGCAACAAGTAATTCTCCTGAACCCTTGTGGACCCACAACTTTTTCGGTTATTAGGAGCCTAACTTTCCCTGAGGCACCAGATACTTAAACATTTCAGGAATTGACAGATTTGGTTAAGGAATATTACAACTCTAAGACTCCTCAAATACTGAGACATTATTGGTTTTACTCAGCAATTCGAAAGCTGAGGAGTCTGAATTGGAATTTTTGACTCGGTTATGAAATCGGCAGAGACATGATTTGGAGATGTCAGTGTTGGACTAGGTTGTACAAAGTTAAAAATCACAAATACTAGGTTATAGTCCAACAGGTTTACTTGGAAGCACTAGCTTTTGGGGTGCTGCTCCTTCATCAGGTGGTTGTGTGGCATCAGGTGGCAGGTTCTTCATCAGGTGGCAGAGACATGTGACTTTGGTTTAACCCTTAATGAGATGCTGAGATCCTGTTTGGTATGTGGGTTTAATAATATATCCATGTGAAAGTGCCTACTAGCTGAAGCCCAACTGGACCTCAGACAGGCACTACAACTGGCTTTATCATTGGAAAATGCAGCAAGTGGAGCATACAAGTTGCAGGGTATTCCAATGAAAGTGGATATCCTCGCCAGTCCGACTGAGCTTCGGGAACACCCACTTGAGTGAAAACAATTGCACAGCCTCACTTGGGACATATCCTGAACAGAGGGATTCTAGGTCAGCCGACAACAAAACAAAGCCAAGCCTCGGTTAAACGGCTAAAATTTTCATCAGGATCCGGGCCGGCAAGCCATTGTAGTTGCTGCCAGTATGCAGACTCGGGACAGTAAAAGAGTCCCACTAGACTTAAATGGAATAAGCAAACTTGTACGCAAGTATCCAGGAGTGTATACACTCTGAAAAGTCCACTTACTGCTGGTTTGGAATAGTTAAATTGCTTGGCAACATCCAATCAAATAAACATCTGGTGTTAAATGGTCACCAGGTTCTTAGAGAGGTCGATACCGGTGCGGCCATTTCAGTGATCACAGAATCAGTCTTTCGCAAAATTCACTCTGGACTCCAACTTTTAAATTGATGCAAGACCTCGGCTGAACTGCGAACCTATACCAGGGAGCCTTTACAGATTAAGGGTACAACTTTGGTACAGCCTCTTATGAGAAACAGCTGGTCCATCCAGTGCCATTTGCCTTATGGGGAAAAGTAGAGGCAGACATCAGGAGGCTGGAAAGCAAAGAAATCATCAATCCAGTCCAGTTTGCAGGATTGGCAGCACTAGGTGTGCCGATTGTGAGGATTGTACGATGATCTCTCTGAACAGGTTAATTATAAAATATCTACGGAGTTGTGATGAACATTTACTGAGATTCCCAATTGTGCACATAAACTGTTTATGCTCCACATTAAAACCATCTGTTGCTGACTCTTCATACTTTTATTTCCCCCATACTTTAGAATTCCAATGTTCTCCTGGACAGTCTCTCAACTTTAAACCTCTGAAAATATGAGCTCAGCTATAACACATTCGCCCATTTCCTAACACGCAGTCTTAGTGTTAGCTATGGTTCTCTGAGTAATACTATTAATTCTGAGTCCAAAGGTTTTTGGTTAAAATCCCACTTTAGACACTTATTCACACAATCTAAAGTGATGGTTCAGTGCAGTTCTGAGGATGTGCTGCACTGTTGGAGGTGTCTGGCAACAATCAGTTGGATGATAATGATGCCAAATGCTATTTAAAGAATATCAGGAGGACTCTCTCCTGTCTAGTAAACACAAAGAACTGCAGGTGCTGGAAATCTGAAACAAAAACAGAAAGTGTTGGGCAAACTCAATAAGTCTGGCAGCATCTGTTGACAGAAAAACAGAGCTAACATCAGTTGTAGATTTGCCAAATTTAAGGGCATTTAAATGGTTATTGGATAAACATATGGATGAAAATGGAATGGTGTAGGTTAGATGGGCTTCAGATTGGTTCCACAGGTCAGTGCAACATCACGGGCTGAAGGGCCTGTATTGTGCTGTAATGTTCTATGTTCTAACATCCAGTAACTCTTTATCAGAACTGACAATAGCTGGGGAAGAGTGTTTGTTATGCTGATGTTTATGTTATGTCTCTCTTTCTCTCTCTGGGCTCTGTCTCTAAGTACTGTATTCACTCTCACTTCAACCCCATCATCAACATCAATGCCATCATTTTCAGCTATTGTCAGTTTGACGAAGGGTTGTGGGACTCAAAATGCTGGCTTTGTTTTTCTCACAATAGATACTGTGTTTCTCCAGCATTCTCTATTTTTGTTTGAGTTTTTCCCAAAGTCCTGGCTAATATTTAACTTTCAACAAGATTATTTGGCCAATTTGCTGCTTATGGGAGCTTGTTGTGCACAAATTGGCTGCTGCATTTCCTACATTGCAACACTGACTGCACTTCAGATTTATTATTTCAGCAGCTGTAGAACACTTTGGAACATCCTGAGATTGTGACAGGCATTGTATAACTGCGGTTTCATTCTTGATTGCTGTGGAGTTTCATTAGTCAGTGTCATCACAAGATGAGAATTGGAAAGAATTAAGATGTGGCTGAGTCAGTGAAGTGTATATTTTAGATGCCAGGTGTGTCTTGGAATGAAACTGCCTGGAACATTCCTGCAGGGCTACACACGGAGTGCAATCTTCAACTCATTTCTGTAAAACATTTTCACAGCCAAGAGATATGGGTTACCTAATGCAGATTAGGGCCACGAACTAAGTCAAAACATTCTTAACCCTCTGAGCACCAGTGAAGGAGTTGTGATTAAAGTATTTTGAAGTTATAATTAGTAGTGGTAATTTTGAAAGCTGTTACAATGTTCATAGACAGCAGTCTCCACTTATTTTTATTCAAAGTTTTCCTCCATTTCTATTCACTCCAACAAAGTTGCCTTACCTTTCAGCAGACATAAACTCTCATTTTAAAATTCTATTTCACTTTCCACTTATATCTGTGGTCTCCTGGTGTACAGCTATAGTTCAAAATGTTTTGAATACATTTTCATCACCACCAAAGCAAACATAAGAATCCAGGCTGTATAATAATGTTGAGTGCTGATCCACTAACACCTCATCACTGGGACTGACATGTTCAACATTTTGAAGAAAAATCGGCCAATTCACAGTGAATGTTTTGTTAAAAAACATCCACAGCTGCATATCTACTCCAACCTCTTTTCCTATTCTGGACTTCGTAACATGGACATTATGACACATTGTATCACATATGGGTCAGGGTATATTGCTTTTCTTGCTGAATCAGACGACCATGCGTTCAAGCCCCACTTCAGAGACTTGAGCTCAAATCTAAGTTGACACCTCCAATGCAATACTGAGGGAGTGCTGCACTATCAGACGAGAGGTTAAAATGAACAGTCTTTGCTCTCCCATCTATACAGAAAAGAGCTCTTGACATTATCTTGAAAAAAATTGTGGAAACTAAGCTAATTGATCTAATTTTTTAATCTGGTCATTATCATATTGTTGTTTCTGAGCTTTTATTTTTCATATATGTTCGCACCCATTAAACATCCTAATTTATGACAGTTAAAGAGTCTACACTTTAACAGAATTTTGGCACATCCTAAGGTCATCAATGACAGTATATGAATGTGTGTCTTTCTTTTTACTACATCCCTGAGTAGAATGACTCCAATTTTCAGCCAATTTCAAATTTATATTGAATGTTATTTTCACATTCAACTGAGAATACTGGATTATGATGTGGTGTCACAGGAGCCTCTTTGCTAACTGTTTTAACTGTAGTCCTATATTTTAACTTTCTTTTCAATGTCTTGATTATTAGCATCGGTTACAATGTCAAGCATCTGAGTAAGAAAATCTGTGCTTCAGTTTTGAGAGCGAACTAATAGCAATGATGAGTTGAAGCATGTGTACATGCCAATACAAAGGTTTTTCTTCATAAAGAAAAATACTTGTTAATCTTTTTCATTTATTTTGCCCCACCCTCTTACAGGTTCCTGTCCTCCCTTGATACGCTGACTACTAATTTGTAAAAGTACAAACTGTAAAGTACATTTCTGCCTGGGTGGCATATCACATAATTTCACTGAATGTGCAATAATGTTCAGTGTTGATATACTCACATCTTCTCATTGCCACTGACAGGTTGAATATTCTGAAAAAAATATTACTCAGTTCACAGAGAACATTCTTTAAAGTAATTTACCTGCCCACTGTTACCAAATGACCCAGAAATTAGCTCAGAGATAAATTACACTTAAGTGGAGTGGTGTGCACATCCCCTCTTCATGCTATCTTCTGCTCACTCAGCACCCTTAAGTGTTCTCATACTCTTGACCCATGCAGAGCCCTCAGGTTCATGTGGATTACAGTCTCGTCGCAGCTCTTCAGACCATGGCACCAGCTGAGCTGTATCTTGATAAAGTTGCAAGGGAGACAATCCAATACAATAATGTCAAGTGAGACTTGTACAGTACATCCTGCCATTGCATTCAAATGAAATCATGCAAATTGGACTTTCTGAATCTCAATTTTGTTAATCTTCTAATTAGTTCACTCTTGCAGGGATTCAGTTTCACGATCAGGTAAACATGATATTTTGTCTGACTGGTCTATACTTAATTTAAGCTTAAACAGTGAGGATCTGTAGCTATTTGACAGTAAAAAGCATCATTGTCAATAAAAGGCAACGCCAATTTGCAGAAAAAACACTTTGAGATGTCCAGACTTTGTGAAAGTCTCAATATAACTATAGGCCCTTTCTTTCAACTCTTGTTTTAGATTAGATTAGATTACTTACAGTGTGGAAACAGGCCCTTCGGCCCAACAAGTCCACACCGACCCGCCGAAGCGCAACCCACCCATACCCCTACATTTACCCCTTTAACCTAACACGACGGGCAATTTAGCATGGCCAATTCACCTGACCTGCACATCTTTGGACTGTGGGAGGAAACCGGAGCACCCGGAGGAAACCCACGCTGACACGGGGAGAATGTGCAAACTCCACACAGTCGCCTGAGGCGGGAATTGAACCCGGGTCTCTGGCCCTGTGAGGCAGCAGTGCTAACCACTGTGCCACCATGCCGCCCAACATTGTTGGTTTTGCATTCAATGATCAGTGTTCCAGACTCTGATATTATCTTTGATGAGCTCCACCCACAGCAAGAACATTGGGTGCAGGCACTATGGGTTGATATAGATTTGGATTTGACACAGAAGGCTGTACTGCCAACAGTGGGGGTGGCTTTTTCTTTGATTATACTAACAACAGATGAAGATATTGTATGTCTCAGAGGACTGTATACCAATTACATCTCCTATTTCTTCCATTGCAGGTCACAAGGAAACAATTAGCTTTAAGTTCGAAAGTTTTTATTTAATCAAGGCACCATTTAGAGAACAATGCCAGCTTAATTTCCTCCTGTTTTCCCTAATCATGCTGGTTCTCCGTTAGTTGCACAGGTTCCAGCAACCTTAGTTTCATAGGAATTACCACCTGCCATTTCCAAGTTTGGGCAATCATTACCAATGGGATGTTCAACGTGGAAATGTCACTAGTTACCCCAGGCTATTTTGCAGAGGTTATTTGCACACTGAAATTTATTGGATAATGCTTTATTTCTCCCTTCCTTAGATTCAACAGATTGGAAGACTCTTTATTCACCAGCTCAATTGAAGTAAGTTAGTTCTATGTAGACATTGAATGGAATCTCTGATCTGCTTCCCATTCAGTTTACTCAGTAGTACATCAGGCAGTCTTTTTACTCATTGAAACAATTAATGGTTTTAGCTAAGTGTCAAGTTGAACAAATTGGTTTCCTTGCCTTGGATTCTGTGGCAATGAGTTTGACAGATTCACTACTCTCTGGATGAAGAAGTTTTTCCTTATCTCCATTCTAAAAGGTTTTCTCTTTACTCTAAGGCTGTGCCCTTGAGTCCTACTGTCTCTTACTACTGGAAACTCTTTCCAGGCCATTCAGTATTCTGTAAGTTTCAATTACATCCCCCCTCATCTGTCTGAACTCCATCAAGTATAGACCCAGAGTCCTCAAGCTTTTCATTCCTGGGACCATTCTTGTGAACCTCCTCTGAACACACTCAGAGCCAATACATCCTTCCTGAGATATGGGGACCAAAACTGAGCACAAATGTGATATCACCAGAGCCTTATAGAGCCTCAGAAGTACATTCCTGCTTTTATATTCAACTGAAAATAAATGCCATAATTGCATTTGCCTTCCTAACTACTGACTCAACCTGCAAGTTTACGTAGAAAGAATCCCAGACTAGAACTCCCAAGTCTCTTTGCAGCTCAGATTTATGAATTTTCTCCCCATTTAGAAAACAGTCCATGCTTCTATTCTTCCTACCAAAGTGCATGACCTCACATTTTTCCACATTGTACTCCATCTGCCACTTCTTTGCCCACTCTCCTATCTAAATCCTTCTACAGCCTCTCCACCTCATCAATGCTACCTGTCCCTCCACCTATCTTTGCATCATCTGCAAACTTAGCCAGAATGCCCTCAGTTAATATATAAAGTGAAATGTTGTGGTCCCCACACTGAGCCTTGTGGAACACTATGTGTCACCAGCTGCCATCCTGAGAAAGACCCTTTTATCCACGCTCTCTATGAGCATTCGCTGCCTTTAGTCAAGTGCTCACACAATGTGTGAGAGTCGAGATAGTAAGTGCCAGCAAGTCGTTCAGCAGTAGCATACATCACAACAGAACTCAATCCAGACATCAGGCATCAGCAGTAACTGATATGGGAGCCTATAAAATAGCTGGTGTATTCCTTCCATACTACAAAAGGTTTAAGGCTACTGACTTTTCTTCACTATCACCCCAATTATGATTGAGAAAGTCAACATAAATCAAGGATTGAAGCTGTGATTTGTCCAGCATCTATGGTTAAATTCCTCACTGATAGATACAAGGAACAGATGCTATGCAGATTTTAAAACACAAATGGGCCAGAATTTTCTGTCAAAATGATAGTGAGACTAATGATGTCTCCATTATTTATATGCAATAGATACAACTTCAGGCAAGGGGGCAGATGTGCAGTTAAACTCAAAATGCCAAATGTTTCTGTCCCAGTTGTATTATTGCAATATTAGTGTAGAACAAATCACATCTCCTAGAGCTAAGGATCTTAGCAGCTGAGGGCATGGATGTTAAAGGTAGAAAAGTTAAAATTAAGAAATCACTACACCTTCAAAAACCTCTGAAGTCTGTAGGACTGAAAGAGGTTACAGAGATAGGACATGACCACCTATGAGGGTGGGGTCCTGAACCAGTCATTTGGGAATTGTGAGTTTGAATTCAATCAGGGCAAATTGGGGCACTGCATTTATTACACCAGGGAAGGCAACTTGCTACCCTTACTTGTTTTTGTCTACAGAAAATGTCAATCCCAATTGTCTTGATTATTCTTTTATACTCTCACCCATATCTCAAGAATAGAAAGACATCTTTTCACTTTTAAATCCTGAGTGTGGATTTATTTACTTGAGACCCTTACAGAGGTGATTATGTCGCTCTATCCAGTCCATTGGGATTACTCAGTGGGTGGCTGTATCTCATCACACAAGGATGACTGCCTCTGATGACACTGCTCTGGAATGCCTATCATTCTGGTGAGTGTCCCCTCAGGAAAGTGTTATCCATTCACTAGATATCTTGTCTGTTGACTGTTCAGCTGCATGCATTGTGGAAGTGAGATGAAATGCTCTGTGGAGTGCTCTCACTGTCACTGTCTCTCTCTCCTTGTCATCACAGAAAGTCTGTAGGAAGATATAAATAGGAGAAAGATTATTTTTCTCCTTATCTAAGCATAAAGCATTTGAGATCTTTTTACTTACTTATTTGAAAATATAAATTATTTTTGACCTAAAACATTCTCTTCCTTTAGTTTCCACAGGATCTGATATGGTAACATTTCTCCTGATGAGTTGCTTACTAACTCATACCACATCTCTCAGGTTTAGAGCAAATAGGATTTGCAGAACTTTTAGCAAAATAGCTGGTCTGATTGATTGTAGCTTACTGGCCAACATTCAGATTTGATGGGCTGAATGGCCTCTATCTGAACTGTAAGGATTCTATTAAGTACAACTGAATCTGGTCAGAAATAGTTACTAGGACTTATGGAGCTGATTCAGATACATCTATTCCCTCCAAAGGCTACAGCAGATCTCCTTGCCCTAGTTGAATTAACATTGTGCATTATTAGTTATGAATGTGTTAAATGTCATATGAAATTCCTCTGTCTAATATTCTAGTTAAGATGTTAGCCCATTTGGAATAAATAAACTAATGCCTTCATTTAAATAGCAAAATAATTTCCCACAAGTACATTCCATTCATTCCTAATGTTGTGAAGTTCAATTTCAATCCCTGATATAGTAATAGCAGCTCAGCTGACAAATGCATTGTACAGTGGCTAGATTCACTTCCTAGTCTTTGTCAGAATAACTGATTTCTGCTTTCTTGAACTTGTGAAGCTAAATTTGGCCTCTGTGTCCTGGGCCGAGGGAAGGAAGTAAGGGAAGGAAGTAGGCAATGTGCTATTCTTGATCAGCATCCAGCAACTATAGCTGAAATGTGTGCCAGTGTGAATGTTGAGTGAAGACAGGCTAGTCATGATACCTCTTATTATTGACAGATTTGCTGACAGGCAATTCCTAGGAATCTCAGTTTGGAAGCATGTTGATTGGTCTAAGGCAGACAAGATTTGTGTTGTAGTAGAGACATGGTTTAGAAAGAATTTGTATCATCCTTTACTTTTATGAGAAAAAGGTAGAAATGAGATTTTTTTTCAATCAGTGAAGTGCACTTTGTTGTTGTATAGGTAATGGTTGTGAAGAGGTTAATGTTGATGTTACAATGGCTGCACCCATTCTACTGATGTCACACATTCTCTGGGAGGCAAGGAGATCTGGTGTAGCCTTTGGAGATGTATCTGAACCAGCTCCATAAGTCCTCGTAACTGTATCTGACCAAATACAGTTGTACTTATTCATTAAATCCCCAAAGTTCAGATAGAGGCCATTCAGTCCATCAGATCTGAACTGACCTTCTGAAGAGCATCCCAGCCAGGAATGCATTACAAGAATCATGTCTGGAAGCAACATAGGCAGGAATGAAGATTCAGCAGCAGAAGGGCTGTGGCAGGGAGGAGAAGAGCAATATTATAGATGTGGAAATAGCCTACGATGCAAACAACAATCATTATGTTAATATTCAGAATTGATCAAAATAAAGAGAATAAAGTAAACAAAATATTTTAAAGTTAACAATGACATTGATTACTGTGTGAAACCTATTAAGTATGAATGTTGATTCTAATCCACTTGAGTTTAAATATTAGTGTGACACTGGGTTTTTTGAATGACCTATTGGGTAGATTTTTAACTTCAGTCATTGTCTAAAACATAGTGCTATTAATTCAGTCATCTGTTAAGCATCACTCCCGAGTTAGGCTAACACATCTTGTTAAGAATCTTGGTGCTGTGTTGCACCCTGAGATAAGCTTTCATGTAACCATACCATCATTAAAATCATCTATTCCCACCTCATGTCATTGCCAATGTTTATCATTGCCTCAGCTCTTCTGCTGTGGAAATCATCATCTGTGTTTTTGTTACTTTCACACTTGCGCATTTGTAACACACTTCTACCTGACCTCCCATGTTCTATCTTCCATAAGTTTGCAATCGTTCAAAACACTGCTATCCAAGTCCTGACTTGTACCAAATATTGTTCACCTATCACTCCTCTGCTGTCTGATTTACATTAGCTGGTTAAACAACATTTGTTTTAATGCACGAAGTGTAGTAGGTAAGGCAGATGAACGTAGGACTTGGATTAGTACCTGGGAGTATAATGTTATTGCTATTACTGAGACTTGGTTGAGGGAAGGACATGATTGGCAACTAAATATCCCAGGATATAGATGCTTTAGGCAAGATACAGAGAGAGGTAAAAGGGTGGAGGAATTGCATTACTAGTCAGAGAGGATACCACAGCTGTGCTGACGGAGGGCACTATGGAGAACTCGAGTAGTGAGGCAATATGGGCAGAGCTCAGAAATGGAAAAAGTGTGGTGACAATGTTGGAGCTGTACTACAGGCCTCCCAACAGCGATCATGACATAGAGATACAAATATATAAACAGATTATGGAAAGATGTAGAAGCAACAGGGTGATGGTGATGGGAGATTTTAATTTTCCCAACACAGACTGGGATTCACTTTTTGTTAGCGATTTAGATGGAGCAGAATTTGTAGGGAGCATCCAGGAAGGTTTTCTAGAGCAGTATGTAAATAGTCCAGCTCAGGAAGGAGCCATACTAGAACTGGTGTTGGGGAATGAGCCCAGCCAGGTGGTTGAAGTTTCAGTAGGGGATTACTTTGGGAATAGTGATCACAATTCTGAAAGTTTTAAAATACTAATGGAAAAAGACGAGAGTGGTCCTAAAGGAAGAGTACTAAATTGGGGGAAGGCCAACTATACCAAAATTCAGCACGAACTGGAGAATGTGGATTGGGAGCAGCTGTTTGAAGGGAAATCCACATTTGATATATGGGAAGCTTTTAAAGAGAGGTTGATTGAGGCAGGTCAGACATGTGCCTGTGAAAATGAGAGAGAGAAATGGCAAGATTAGGGAACCAGTGATGACAGGTGAAATTGTGAGACTAGCACAGAGGAAAAAGGAGACACACAGAAGGTCTAGGCAACTGAAAGGAGATAAAGCTTTAGAAGAATATTGGGAAAGTAGGACATATCTGAAACTAGGAATTAAGAGGGCTAAAAGGGGTCGTGAAATATCTTCAGTAAACAGGGTTAATGAAAATCTCAAAGCCTTTTATTTGTATATAAGGAGCAAGAGAGTAACTAGAGAAAGGGTTAGCCCACTAAAGGACAAAGGAGGAAACTTATGTGTGGAGTCAGAGAAAATGGGTGAGGTGAGATTCTTAATGAGCACTTTGCGTTGGTATTCACTGTGGAGAGGGACATAACGGATGTTAAGGTAAGGGATAGATATTTGATTACTCTAGGTCAAGTCAGCATAACGAGGGAGAAGTGTTGGGTATTCTAAAAGGTATAACGGTGGACAAGTACCAGGTCCAGATGGGATTATTCCCAGGTTACTGAGGGACGCAAGAGAGGAAATAGCTGGGGCTTTAACAGATATCAGAGTCAAGATTAGAGTGGTGCAGGAAAAGCACAGCAGACCAGGCAGCATCTGAGGAGCAGGAAAATTGATGTTTTGGGCAGCTTTTCCTGATGAAGGGCTCCTGCCCGAAACATCGATTTTCTTGCTCCTTGGATGCTGCCTGACCTGTTCTGCTTTTCCAGCACCACTCTAATCTTGACTCTGATCTTCAGCATATGCAGTCCTCACTTTTGCCCTGCTCTATTTACACTTGGAAGATAATGGACTTATCAGTGATAGGCAACATGGTATTGTGCAGGGCATTAAATAAGGCATTTAATAAGTGGTAGGCTGATGGAGAAAGTGAAGTCACATGGGGTCCAGGATGTACTAGGTAGATAATAGAGAACTGGCTGGGCAGCAGGAGACAGAGTGTAGTAGTGGAAGGGAGTTTCTCAAAATGATGAACTGTGACGAGTGGTGTTCCACAGGGATATGCGCTGGGACAACTGTTGTTTGTGATATATATAAATGATCTGGAGGAAGGTATAGGTGGTCCAATTAGCAAGTTTGCAGATGACAGTAAGATTGCTGGAGTAGCAGATAGTGAAGGGGACTGTCGGATAATGCAGCAGAATATAGATAGATTGGAGAGGTGGATGGAAAAATGGTAGATGGAGTTCAATTCAGGCAAATGTGAGGGGATGCATTTTGGAAGATCCAATTTGAGAGTGAACTATACGGTAAATGGAAAAGCTCTGGGGAAAATTGGTTTGCAGAGAGATCTGGGTGTTCAGATCCATTGTAGCTTGAAGGTTGCAAGGCAGGTTGATAGAGTGGTCAAGAAGGCATACGGCATGCTTTCCTTCATCAGACGGGGTATTGAGTACAAGAGTTGGCAGATTATGTTACAGTTGTATAGGACTTTGGTTGGGCCACATTTAGAATACTGCGTACAAAAGGATGTGGATGCTTTGGAGAGTGTACAGAGGAGGCTCACCAGAATGTTGCCTGGTATGGAGGGTGCTAGCTATGAAGAGAGGTTGAGTAGATTAGGATTATTTTCATTACAAAGATGGAGGTTGAAGGGGGACCTGATTGAGATCTACAACATCATGAGAGGTGTAGACAGGGTGGATAGCAAAAAGTTTTTTCCCAGTGTGGGGGACTCAATTACTAGGGGTCACAAGTTCAAGTTGAGAGAAGAAAGATTTAAGGGAAATATGCGTGGCAAGTTCTTTATGCAGATGGTGATGGGTACCTGGAACGGGTTGCCAGTGGACGTGGTAGAGGCAGGCATGATAGCATCATTTAAGATGCATTTAGACAGAGACATGAATGGGCAGGGAGCAGAGGGACACAGATCCTTGGAAAATAGGCAGCAGGTTTAGATAGAGGACCTGGATCAGCGCGGGCTTGGAGAGCCAAAGAGCCTGTTCCAGTGCTGTAATTTGCTTTGTTCTTTGTTCTAACAGCTCAAATTTGAAATTCTGATCCTTGTTTTGAAATATCTCCATGACCTGGTCCCTCTTTATCTCTCTAATCTCCTTCATTCCTAAAACCCTCTGACATCCTTGCACTCCCCTCATTTTAGCCTCTCGGAGAAATCCTGATTTTAATTGCTCCATCATTGCTGGCCTTGCTTTCAAATGGCTGGGCCATTAACTCTGGAATTTCGTCACTTTGTCTCTTCTCCTGTCTACTCATTTTCCTCCTTGAAAATACTCTCTAAAACTTATCATTTTAACTAAGCTTTAGATTCTCCACTGAAGATTTCCTTATGTGACTTGGTGCCATTTTTTAAATTTTACAATGCCTCTGTGAAGTGTCCAATTACATCTTATTACATTAAAGGCATTATATAAATACAAGCTGTTATTGTTTAATTTCTGTTAATTTGAATGGAAATGAAAATTATCAGCAAGGTCGAACAGGAATTTCCATCAATGTTGTCTGCTTTGTAATATTCCTGAAAGTCAAAACCCCCCTGCCTACTTCTAGATGATGTCAGCTCTTAGGTTTTGTCTCGCATGTTTAGCTTAGAAGAGTAACAGAGAGAGTAACTATAAGTTACAAGGTTGGGTTACAAGAGTTTTTAAGATGATATGGGTCGCAAAACAGATGTGCATTTTTCATGCAATTGTAGAAACTTAGTACTGAAAAGTTTGATGACAGTTCTGCGATGGCCCTGTTCATTAAGTCCTCTTTCCAGCGTGGAAGTGAGTCATATAGATGACTAAGGTCCCAAGTCTGATCCCCAGTCTTTACTAATTAACATGATGTCAGCCAGGTTATATATTCTGTCACTTGTCTTATCCTCAGTGCTGCAAGGAAAGATCAACTGCTGCTCTTGATCAATTTTAAATGTCTTTCTTTCATTTAATTATATCAGGTGAGGATAGGGTATTGCTCGACTGTGATGCCATACATGGATGAATTTCTTTATCAAGCACAAAAATGGCTGGTTGGACAATGTATTAGAAAGCTGCTCATAATGATAGAACTAAATATCTAACACAACCAGAGGCAACCTGCAGGAGCAAAAATAGAAAAATGAACATGCTCAGTTATTCTGTCATAACATTTCGGCATGAAAAACAATGTCAAGCTGCAATGCACTGTGTCAACATTTAGTTAGTAAGAAAGTGTCAGTTGCCAGCACTCTTGTTTCTAGGTGAGAATGTTATTGATTCAACATCACTCCAAAACTTGAGTCCAAAATCTGGGCTGATACAGCAGAACAATTCTGGAGCGATATTGCAATTTCAAAATTGACACTGTGTGAATTGGATATTAAACTGAAGCTTTGACTGCCCTCTCAGTGAATGCGAGATATCCTACAACATTGTTTTGAACAGGAGAAGTTATTTTAGTTGTCCTGGCCCATTAATGTCCCCCAATACTGTCATAAAAACAGATTATTTTCTAATTAACATAATGCTGATTAGAAGAGTTTATGGTATGTAAATTAGCTTCCATAGTTTTTACATTACAACTTTGAATAGACTTTGAAAGGACTTCATTAGTTGTAACATACTTTGGGATATTCAGTAATCATGAGAGGCACTCCTTATCTGCAAATCTTTTTGTCTTTCTCACTCAAAAAGGTAAAGAGGCCAGGCCAAAAATTTGAGGTGGTTTAGCTTCAGCCTGGGGTAATAAGCATTGCTTCAATGACAGTGCTGGCACCAGTGATATAAACAAATATTTTAAAAATTACTTTTTCTTCACCCACAAGACAAATAATATGGTTCTTGGGGACAGGCAGTTTGACACCTATGTCAATCAGTGCAGCAGACCATACATAAACAAATCTAAAATTACAAATTCTTGTTTCAACTGCAGGAGGAAATAGAACATGAAGAGTGTTAGTGCAAACCACAAAAGTTTGCCCACACTTTAAAATTTAAATGCTGGGAGTGCTTGGTTTCAGATTTCTTTCTCTGGTTTCAGATTAGATAAAAACAATGTACATGTCGTAATGGCCTCTCCTACACTGGTGAAATTATGTGGTTTATATAAACACAAAATAGTTTTGGTTTCATGATGGTGCAAACCATATAGGGCAACTCAGGTTTAAGTTTAGGCATGACATGTGACGCTGCATCATACAGTGAGCATACTGTACAGAACCAAACTGCATATAAAGATATTTTCTATGAATAAAGTATATGTTTGAAATTAAAAATGTAACCACACTTGTTAGCTATAAAGTGTTCTGGGATATTTTGAGTTCATGAAAGGCATTATTTCAATTCAGATTATGTCTTTCTTTTGTTATTTTTATCCTTAATTTTTCTTGATATTAGGTGAACATAGTACCAGCTGTGACACCTTCTACATTCAAATAGCCTGCGTAGCATTCATTATCGAGGCTCCTACTTGAGTCAGTTGCCAACAGAACCATAGTCCAGCATTTAGGAGAGGAGACAACAAAGCTGGCAAAAAAAAAGTTTCAATGGAAGGAACAGATACTAACATCCAGATGCTAGTTATCAGACTCTGCCGCATGGAGATTACAGTCGAGATGCAATGGCCTGATTCTAATGTCTGTCATTTATCTCCCTCAAGGAAAATGGGAGCATATGCTGTCAGACTTGCAATCTGATCCCTGTCCGAAGCATGCACCAGTTCAAAGCAAATGTTAACAATAAACAGTACCAGGCTGATTAGTGCAAATTCCATTCAATACTGTCTGAATTTCAAACAATTGGTTGTGTAAAAGAGAATAATGCATAATTGTTTCTGACACATACAAGGCTTGATATCAACTAACATAGTCGACCTATAATAGCTCCAACACATTCCTAGCTAGTGCATAAACTTGCATTTATATAGCACCTGATCGGTTACAAATTGATTGGCCAGTAATTAAGTCTTTTTAAATTGAGGTTAGTCTTGATATGCAAGCACATCAACCAATTCGCACGCACATCTGAGATGAGTGAGGAGTTAATCAATTTCTGTTAAAGATAGTTAAAGATATTGCTGTCAGGAACTGTGATAATAACAAATCAAGATTCCATTTGTAGGTGCTTCATTGGGGCTTAGAGTCCAGTTAAGTGCTGAAAAGACTAAGGACTCTTGGTCTTTCCACATGCATTGTTACCCAGTCATCAAGTCATTTCCAATCCCTGATGTTGAACTAGATTGTACACACATCTGATTGCCTAATTCTATCCTTGTAATGTCACTCATTTCCAACCCTGTCTCAACTCATCTGTTGCTGTAATTGTCATCCATGCCTTTGTTACTTGCGTAGTTCGCTACTTCAATGCACAACTGACTGGTCTCTCATCTTCCTCTACTGAGGTGTTAGAGAGGGAGCACTTTGGAATAAGTGACCATAATTCTACTAGTTTGAAAATAGTTATGGAAAGGAATAGGCCTGGTCCACGAGTTAAAGTTCAAAATTGGGAGAAGGCCAATTTTGATGGCATTGGATAATAACTTACAAAGGTTGATTGGAAAGGCTCTTCACACGTAAAGGGATGTCTAGCAAGTGGAGGCTTTCAAAACCAAGATAAAGTTCAAGGCCAGTTTGTTCCTGTTAGTGTGAAGGGCAAGGTTGGCAGGAGTAGGGAAACTGAGGATCTGGTCAAGAGAAAGAGTGTCACGTATAGGTATTTGGGATCAAGTTGGACCCGAGTGGAGATATTTGTGTTGCCCACAGTCACATATAAGGTGCTGGAAAACTGGCGGTTAGCTAACATTGTGCCATTATTTAAGAAAGACTGCAAGGATAAGTGAGGGAACTACAGACTGGTGAGCATAATATTAATGGTGGCAAAGTTGTTGGAGGGCATTCTGAGAGATGGCGTTTACATGCATTTGGAAAGGCAAGGACTGATTTACACTTGGGAAATTGTGTCTCACCAATTTGAGTATTTTGAAGAAGTGACCAAGAAGATAGATGAGGGCAGTGCAGTAAAGTTGTCCACATGGACTTTAACAAAACCTTTGACAAAGTACCGTATGGTAGGCTGGTTATTAAAGTTAGATCAAATGGAATCCTGAGAGAGCTAGCAAATTGGATAGAAAATTGGCTTGTCGGTAAGAGACAGAGGGTACTGGTAAAGGGTCATTTTTCAGACTGGAGGCTGTGACCAGTGGTGTGCTGCAAGGATCTGTGCTGGGTCCACTGTTGCTTGTCATTTATATAAACAATTTGGGTCAAATTTTAAGAGTCAAGGTTAGTAAGTTTGCAAATCACGCCAAAATTAGTGGTGTAGTGGACAGTGAAGAAGGTTATCTAAAATAACATTGGGATCTTGATCAACTAAGTCTGTGGGCTAACAAATAGCAGATGGCATTTAATTCAGATAAATGCAAGGTGTTGCATTTTGATAATACAAACCAGAGAAGGACGTACACAACTAATGGTACAACCCTAGGGAGTGTTGTCAAATAGGGAGACTTAGGAGTGCAGGTACTTGGTTCCTTGAAAGTGGCAGCACAGGTAGACAGGGTGATGAAGAAGGTGTTTGGCATGCTTGCCCTCATTGGACAGAGCATTGAGTACAGGAGTTGGGATATCATGTTACAGCTGTACAAGACATTGGTGAGGTCACATTTGGAGCATTACATACAGTTCTGGTTGCCCTGCGATAGGAAGTATGTTATTAAACTGAAAATGGTGCAAAAAAGATTTGCAAGGATCTTACCGAGACCAGAAGGTTTGAGTTATAAGGGGAGGCTGAGACTTCTTTCCCTGAAGTGTAGGAAGCTGAAGGGTGACCTTATAGAGGTTTATAAAATCATGAGGGACATTGATAAGGTGAATAGCCAAGGTCTTTTCCACACGGTAGGGAAGTCCAAAACCAGACAGCATAGATTTAAGGTGAGAAGGGAAAGATTCAAAAGGGATTTAAGGGGCAGTTTTTTCACAGAGAATGGTGCTTTTATGGAACAACCTGCCAGAGGAAGTGCAAGAGATGAGTGATATTACACTTAAATAACATCCAGACAATATATGAAAAATAAAGGTTTAGAGAGATATGGACCGAACGTAGGTAAATGGGACAAGTTAAGTTTAGGAAGACTGGTTGGCATGGATAAGTTGGGCTGGAGGACCTATTTCTGGACTACATACCTAGACTCAAAGTCATACAACATACCTCTGCAACTTTATGACTCTTCTCTATCTCCTGCCCATAAGCAATAAGGTAACTTCCTCTGTTCGCAAAAGCTCACCAACCCCCCAGCACCTTCCCATACAATCACAGAATGTGCAGGCTTGCCCCTTTACCTTCTCCCTCCTCACTATCCAAGGTCCCAGACACACCTACTGGTTGAAGCAGTGCGTTGCCTGCACTTGCCATTCAATCTATTCTGTTGTATTCAGTGCTCGCAATCTAGTCTCCTCTACACTGGAGTGGTGAAACCTGGATTGGGTGACTGCTTTGCAGAACACTCCTGTTCTGTCCAGAAAAATGACCCTGAGCTTCCAGTTGCCTGCCACTTCAACACACCACCGTGTTCCCATGCTAACCTTTTTGTCTCAGGCCTGCTATAATGCTCCATTAAGCTCAATGCAAGCTGGAGGAACAACATCTCATAGAGTCATAGAGTCCTAGAGTCATACAGCATAGCCTTCTAGCCAACTATCCACGCCGACCACATTCCCAAGCTAAACTAGTCCTACCTGCCTGCATTTGGCCCATATCCCTCCAAACCTTTCATATTCATGTACTTATCCAATGCATCTTAAACACTGCAACTGTTTCTCTGGCAAGTCATTACACACACTGTACTCCAGAAGAGTCCTCACCAACATCCTGTGCAACCTCAATATGACGTCCCAACTCTTATACTCTGAGGTCTGAGAATTGAGCTAAACATTTTCATAAGCACCCTGTCTACCTATGATGCAAATTTCAAAGAATAATGTATCTGAACCCAAGGTCTCTCTGTTCTACACCCTGCCATTAATTGTATAAGTCCTGCCTTTGTTTTACCAAAATGCAATACCGCATATTTATCCAAATTAAACTCCATTTGCCACTCCTCAGCCCATTGACACAATTAATCAAGATCTCTTTGTCATCTTAGATAGCCTTCTTCACTGTCCACTATACCACCAGTTTTGGTGTCATCTGCAAAATTACTGATCATGCCTCCTATATTCTCATCCAAAGCATTTATATAAATGACAAAAAAAAAAGAACCGAGCACCAATCCCTGCAGAACACTGCTGGTCTGAAAATAACTCTCTACCACCACCTCTGTCTTCTACCATAAAGCCAATTTTGTACCCAATTGGCAAGCTCACCCTAAATCCCATGTGATCTCACTTTACTAATTAGTCTACCATGTGGAATCTTATCAAAGACTTTACTGAAGTTCAAATAAACAACGTCTACCACCCTGCCCTCATCAATCCTTTTGGTTACTTTCTCAAAAAACTCAATCAAATTTGTGAGACACCATTTCCCTCACACAACTTCCCTCCTGTGCAGAGTATCCCTAATCGTTCCTTGCCTCTCTAAATGTATGTAAATCCTATCTGTCAGAATTGCCTCCAACAATTTACCCACCATCAATGTCAGATTCACAGGTCTATGGTTCCCAGGCTTCTCTTTATAGCCATTCCTCCTGGGTACCATACAGCTTTCAGAACTCAACATCAATTTTAATGATTTCAGGCAATGATCACCTCCTTCTCCATCTATTACCTACCACCAAACCCTAGGTCCTGTCATATCATGGGTTGCTTTCAATTGTCAACTACTCACAACACCCATTATTGCCTATCTAGCTTCTCTTCTTTCATAAAGAAATGCAGATGGAGGTGATCTGAAGCAAACAAAATCCAGACATTCTGGAGTAACTCAGAAGTTATGTGAAGAGAAAACAGAGTGAGCGTTTTGAGCCCCATTACTCTTCTTCAAACCTAGAAGCAGAAACAGAACTCATGACTGACATTTGGTATTTTCTATAAGATATATAGAACATAGAAAAGTACAGCACAGAACAGGCCCTTTGGCCCACGATGTTGTGCCGAGATTTAAACCTAATGTAAAACATAGTAACTTAACCTATGCACCCCTCAACTCACTGCTATCCATGTGCATGTCCAGTAGTTGCTTAAATGTCCCCAATGACTCTGCTTCCACCACCACAGCTGGCAATGCATTCCATGCATTCTCAACTCTCTGCGTAAAGAACCTACCTCTGACGTCTCCTTTATACCTTCCTCCTAATATCTTCAAACTATGACTTCTCGTACCAGTCAATCCTGCCCTGGGGAAACATCTCTGGCTATTGACTCTATCTATTCTTCTCATTATTTTGTACACCACGATCAGGTCTCCTCTCTTCCTTCTTGTCTCCAAAGAGAAAAGTCCAAGCTTATTCAACCTTTTTTCATAAAGCAAGCCCTCCAGTCCAGGCAGCATCCTGGTAAACCTTCTTTGCACCCTCTCCAAAGCCTCTATGTCTTTCCTATAGTAGGGCAACCAGAACTGGACACAATATTCCAAGTGTCGTCTCATCAGGGACTTGTAGAGCTGCAGCAAAGCCTCACAGCTCTTAAACTCGATTCCCCTGTTAATGAAAGCCCAAACACCATATACTTTCTTAACAACCCTATCCACTTGATGGCAACTTTGAGGGATCTATGTACTTACACACCTAGATCCCTCTGTTCCTCCACACTGCCAAGAATCCTGTCTTTAATCCTATATTCAGCACTCGAGTTCGACGTTCCAAAATGCATCACTTCAGATTTATCCAGGTTGAACTCCATCTGCCATTTCTCAGCCCAGCTCTGCATCCTGTCCATGTTCCGCTGCAGCCTGCAGTAGCCCTCTATACTATCGACGACACCTCCAACCTTTGTGTCATCTGCAAATTTACTAACCCACCCCTCAACCTCATCCAAGTCATTTATAAAGACTACAAAGAGCAGAAGCCCCAGAACAGAGCCCTGTGGGACCCCACTCAACACTGACCTCCAGGGAGAATACTTTCCATCTACAACCACTCTCTGCCTTCTGTCAGCCAGCCAATTCTGAATCCAGATAGCCAAATCCCCCTGTATCCCATACTTCCTGACTTCATGAATGAGCCTACCATGGGGAACTCTATCAAATGCCTTGCTGAAGTTCATATACACTACATCCACTGCACATCATCGACCTGTCTTACACCTCCTCAAAGAACAGATTTGTGAGGCATGACCTGCCCCTCACAAAGCCATGCTGACTACTTTTAATCACACTATGCTTTGCCAAATAGTCATAAATCCTGTCCCTCAGAATTCTTTCCAAAACTTTACTGACCACAGACGTAAGACTGACTGGTCTGTAATTGCCAGGGATTTCCCTATTACTCTTCTTGAAAAGAGAAACAACATTTGCCTCCTTCCAATCCTCTGGTACGACTCCTGTGGAGAGGCAAATATCCTCGCCTGTGGCTTAGCAACCTCCTTTCTTGCTTCCTGGAGCAGCCTAGGTTAAATCTAGTCTGGCCCTGGGGACTTATCAATCTTAATGTTTTCCAAAATTTCTAGCACATCAACTTCATCAATCTTGATCTGGTCAAGACTGTATCCCAGCTCCTCTAAGTTTTCATTTACAACAAGTTCCCTTTCATTGGTGAAAACTGAAGCAAAAAACTCATTTCAGGCTTCCCCTATCAGCTCAGACTCCATGCATAAGTTCCTTCTGCTCTCCCTGATCGGCCCTACCTTCTCCCTGATCATTCTCTTATTCCTCACGAGGGAGTAAAATGCCTTTGCATTCTCCCTAATCCTTCTTGCCAAACCTTTTTCATGCCCCCTCCTGGCTCTCCTCAGTCCATTTCTGAGCTCCTTTCTAGCAAGCCTGTAATCCTCTAAAGCTGTACTAGATCCTTGCTTCCTCCACCTTACGTAAGCTGCCTTCTTCCTTTTGACGAGAAGTTCCTCTGTTCTCGTCATCCAAGGTTCCTTAATCTTACTCCTTCTTACCTGTCTCAGAGGAACAAATTTGTGCATAGGCATATAGTGCCTCAAAGTTTGTGAGAAGATTTGTAGCTCGGGTGCTCGTTGCTGTGGTTCTGGTCGCCGAGCTGGCCAAGCACTGAGGATGTCACCTAGACAGGGGACGAAACGTTTGCAACAAAAACTTCCAGCTCGGCGAACAGAACCACAGCATATAGTGCCTAAATTTTCAAAGTTAGGAACCTCCTACCTGGTATAGTACTGCAAAGCAATTATATTGACAGAGTCTTAGATCACTGAGTTGGTGATAAGAATCGTGTGACTACATGTACATTCATAATAATTGTCACATTTAGATGGTATAATTATAGTTTATTTAAATCTCCATAAATGTTATGTGCAGAATTGCCAGTCAGAGCTACCATGGGTTTAAAAGCCATGTCACTGATTTATATGATTCTGTTTGTCTTTGTACTGCAGGTAACAGTTTGATGTCTGTATTTGCTTTTGCAATATTGGCCAATGGCAATCCTGCTTAACACAGCCATCTCTGTGCTAAATTACCATCAGACACAAAGCAGAACTCCTTGTGATTATATTTAAAGAAATGCTATCAGAGCAAATAGAATACATAGTGCAAGTCCTGCAAAAAAGGTAGAAAATAAATTGCACTTACACAGCACATTTCACAACTCGGGCTGTCCAAAGCAAATTATAATTAATAAAGTGTAGTCACTGTTGTAATGTGTGAAAAGAGCAGCCATTTTTTGAACACAAGATCTCACAAACTACAATGCAATAATGACCAGATCATCTGTTTCTCTCATGTTACTTGAGGTTTAACAGTATGTCTGAGAAACATTCCCTGCTCTGCTTCATTGTTCAGTGAGTAGCAGTCTCACCTCTGAGTCAGGAGATTAAGGGTTCAGGTCCCACACCACACACTTGAGCCCTAGGATCAGGGCTAATATCAATGTAAAATTGAAAAAGCACTGTGCATGCAGTGTGCTGGATTTTGGGTGAGTTATTAAGCTAAGTCTCCATCTGTCCTTTTAAGTAAACATAAGAGAGGAAGAATAGAGAATTTTCTTGGTAACTTTTATCAGCCAATCAATAACAAGCAATTTCATCATGTAATTCATTGTTGTTTTGTGAGAGTTTCCTCTGTATAAATTTGCTGCCATATTTCCTGCAAATAGGCTGTTAAAAATGCTGTCAAGATCATAAATGGCTCCAAATAAATGCAAATTTCTACCTTTGGTGCTGGTTTTAGATACTGGTGGAAAGAGGTGTTGTCTGATATAACTGTAGAGATGTGGGATGTCTCCTAATATACAATTTCCCACTTGATATTATATCAAAGGTATTAACCTTTTAAATGAATTAAAGCCTCCGTTAGCCCAGCAGTGAAGTAAATTTCTCTCTGTTTCTATTGTAAATTAAAATTAGTGTCCGGCTGATGAACCAATGGTAGGAATGAAAGACCTCTGGTAGAGATTTTCAGCCTAAGACCTGTTCAGCCAGTTTCTGAAGCCCACAAGGCCTGTTCATGTTTATCAATGATTGAGGATTTGAAAGGCACCTAAGGGGCAACTTTTTCATGCAGAGGGTGATGCGTGTATGGAATGAGCTGCCAGAAGAAGTGGTGGAGGCTGGTATAATGACAACATTTAAACGTATCGAGATGGTTATATGAATAGGAATGGTTTAGAAGGATATGGGCTAAGTGCTGGCAAATGGGACTAGATTAATTTAGGATGCCTGGATGGCATGGACAAGTCAGACAGAAGGATTTGTTTCCATGCTATGCATCTCTATGACTGTATGACTGATTGGTTTTGTTTTAATTTTGAAAAGCTCTTTGTAAAAACAGTTTCACTGAGAAATAGCAGTCTAATAGGATAGACATATAGAAGATATTTCAATTTATGGAAGGAATCCAAAATTAAGAGCCACATATGTAAGATAGTCAGTAGTAAATCCACAGAAAATTCAGGAGAAGCTTCTTTACACATAGAGTCATGTGAATATAGAACTCCCTACTGCATAAAAGTCACTGATGCAAACATCATAGATTTAAAGGCAAGTTAGATAAGTAAGTGAAAGAGAATAGACGCTATTAAAGTAAGATAAAAGGAGATGGAAGGAGATTTGAATGGACCATAAACATGAACATAAACCAGTTGTGCCAAATAGTTTTGAATTTGTAAATCAGGCCACATATGTCAGTGTTAGCACTTGAGATTTCTCTGAGTTAATGGAGGCATAAGTCCAAACCCTGCCATGACAGTTTTGAGAATTTGAATTCTGATTTTAAAACTATCAGAAAATAGCAACTTATTATCAGAAAATTTGACCATAAAGATGTTGAATTGTCAAAACATGCAGTTGGTTCCCTTCTGTCTATCAGGTAATGAAACTTGTTGTTATGACCAATATGGCCTACAAATGATTCCAGTCAGACACAAGCTGCCTTGTGGAATGTCTTTCAAAAGGTATTAAATTAATTCTGTACAATTTCAAGAAAGTGTTCTATTCATGCCCCAGGATGCCCACACCCTGAGAGTAATGAGAGTAGTATGTGATGTCTCTGATCGTGTTTTCCGGGTCCTTAAGGGGGAGGGGGAGCAGCCCGAAAGTGTTCTATTCATGCCCCAGGATGCCCACACCCTGAGAGTAATGAGAGTAGTATGTGATGTCTCTGATCGTGTTTTCCGGGTCCTTAAGGGGGAGGGGGAGCAGCCCAAAGTCGTGGTCCACATTGGCACCAATGACATAGGTAGGAGGAGCGCTGAGGATGTTAGGCAGGCTTTCAGGGAGCTAGGTTGGAAGCTCAAAGTTAGAATGAACAGAGTTGTTGTCTCTGGTCTGTTACCCGTGCCACGTGATAGAGAGTCGAGGAATAGGGAGAGAGAACAATTAAATGCGTGGCTACAGGGATGGTGCAGGAGGGAGGAATTCCGGTATTTGGATAACTGGGGTTCCTTCTGGGGAAGGTGGGACCTCAATAAACAGGATGGTCT
>NC_057742.1:3235083-3270651 GCF_004010195.1 Chiloscyllium plagiosum
GAGAATCTTTTTCCACGTATGGGGTCAGCTATTACAAGGGGGCATAGCTTTAAATTAAGGGGGGGTAGTTATAGGACAGATGTTAGGGGTAGGTTCTTTACTCAGCGAGTCGTGAGTTCATGGAGTGCCCTGCCAGTAGCAGTGGTGGACTCTCCCTCATTATGGGCATTTAAGCGGGCATTGGATAGGCATATGGAGGATAGTGGGCTAGTGTAGGTTAGGTGGGCTTGGATCGGTGCAACATCGAGGGCCGAAGGGCCTGTACTGCGCTGTATTCTTCTATGTTCTATGTTCTATGTTCTAATTGTTAAAATATAATATTTTGAAGACTCGGGTAATATATTAACATTGCCAATACAAATGTTCAGACACATTTGCTCACTTGAATTGCTGCCTCAAATGCACAATTTTCAATGTGTGGTGTATGTTTAACCGAGGCAGTGATTCAGGCAGTGTCTGTCATTGGCTTGATCCCATAGTAATCAGTGACATGTTAAACCCCACTATAAGGGTCTCACATTCTTTATTCTGTAATTAACCTCTTTGGTGACATCATTAGTGCAGTATTACCAGGAAATCATCTGCTGTATATTACTGGGAAATTCTAAACCCCCTATATATTATAACGGACTACATGATATTGTAATAAATATTAGTCCCATTACTTAAGAAAGGTCGTGACATTAATTTCTCAGAAACCTAAATGGTAATCAAGAATTAGATTGCATTCAGCAAATATAATTTCTAGCTCATTATCGAGAATCATCGTTTGTCGAACAAAAAGATTTATTTTTTTGGTGTTGGTGCTAGATTTTTGCCTTACTGGTAAAACCCAGTGAAGTGAAGTGAGTTAATCGCTGTTAGCTTTCAAATCTTCGCTTACAAGTGCCTGATGTGATTTTAATAGTGTGTGCACACGTCCAGGGCGCACATCTCCAGATATACTGCGGATGACATCTGTTTTCCTTCAAATAGGTTATACTGAGCCCAGGAATTGACACAGTGATAACCTTTTAACACAACGCGTCCACAAAAGGGTTGGGTTGTATTTTCACTGCGAAAATAAAAAAGCTAATGTGAATAGATTGGAAACTGGAGTCAAAATTGAGACAAACACAAAGAATAGTCACATCCTGAGACTCCAGTTTCGTTAAAAAAAATTGAAATGTGTGTATTTTTTTAATGCAACGTAGACATTTCGTTAGTTCTTTGCCCCTGCATTCGCTGGGTCTGTTGTCCAAATAAAAATACTTATTGATTAAAAGTTTAAGATTTATATTTTCATTACGCTTTGATTTTTTTCGATGTACGTCCTCAGGCGACAAAGGTCGAGTCTGAATGGACCCCATCAGGTTTGTCACAAACTTTATTCGTGAACTTACACTTCTAAACAATTATACAGGTTTTTTCGATACCGTTTCTCCTCGATATTAACAATAATTCATTTCCTGTATGTGCTATCTATATTTTCTGTAATTTCGCTGAGAACTGTTGATGCAAAACCGATGCCATTACTTGTAGATCTACCTCTTGGTCCCAGCCCCTGTTGGGTTTATCAACTTGGACGTGGTCTGGAGGTTTGAGGAAATCAAAGTGAAATATTGTGTTCCAGTATCCAATATGGGCCCTTCATAGGATGTCGCATTTTGACATGGTTACCTATTCTATATCATTCGATTTTTAGCTGTAGTTGCTCAGTGATGCCTAATACTCACGTGTTCTAAAATTATTCAAATATTAGTGAAGTAAGTAGATATGTAAGGGTAAGTGACTAAACCGCGTACTGTAGAGAAACTTGAGCTGTAGTTGTAGCTATCATTTTCCCGGGGAACACATAGAGGCGGGAAAAAGCATCTGCAATTTAGGCAGATAACTAATAATTTTAATTTATAGATTGGATGCATAAATAATTAAGTAAATAATGTATAATGATTGATATTCCAAAATATCTATGGATAGAAAGGAATTCTATCCATTATCTTGTTTTCTGCAGTTACACCTATTCGGGGATTGTACACCAGGGTGACACCTACTTGTTTACAGATGCGCTTGTAAACAACATCATGTAAACATTCCGTCTTAATACTCAGTGGTGACGGTTTGGCGAATTCTTAATGAAGGCGAATAAAATTGGCTAAAAAGATCAAATAATTGGGACAGGCAGTGGCTGCTCCAGTACAGAGGAAAAATCAGAGTTAGATCACTTTCTGCTTACAAGCGAGAAATTAGTTTCTAACGGGAACATCAGGAGAAATGCTACGTGTTTTAAATTTGTGACGATACGCCTGATTGTAGAGAATCTGGGAATTCTCAAACGCGGTCATCAGGGCCAATGGTAGCGGTAGTATTGGACAAATCTCACTGGACCTGTCAATGATGATTAAATAGTACAGGTTGAATTTTCACGTGGATCGTGAAGTGGAGGTCACGAGTAAAGCGCGGCTGGTTGTACACAGGATGCATTGGTTGCGGAATGCGCATCCATTCGGGCTGAAATATTGCTTTCTTGTTGAAAACAGTCGAGAATACTGACAGTGGAAAGGAACCAAATTAAAATCATCGCTCAGCTGCGTAGTTATAGCAGATTTTGGATCTTATCACTGTCCAGAATCTCTTACTCATAATAACATTGGAACAGGAAGACCTAAAACATCAAATACGAACCAAAGTCTCTTTTAACATTTCACAATTTTAAGACTGGTTTAATATGATTTTGGCTGTTGCTTAAATGGTTAAGTTATGATTCCGCTGGGATGAGAACTGTGGTGTGTGCAATAAGACTGTATTTCGGAACAAACTATTTCAATGTTGAAACTCAGGTGAACTTGTTAACTAATAGAAATTCAATTCTCTTGTGTGTTCACACCTCCAGAAAATGTGCCCTGTTATAAAGTTAAGGTTCTGAAGTTCGATTGAAAACGAATAAAAGTTTCAAGATTGTCACTGGGAATATTTATACCTGAGGGAACTCCCTCATGTTCCAATATAATTGCACAACCTTTGCTTATTTATTTGCAAAACAATCATCTCATTGTTGATAGAATGTAAATACCGCGCCCAGACACCCACATGAATTAATTATTGGATTAAACTTCTTTTTTCTCCAGTTCCACTGTTTTTGTATTCATTTTACGTTGCACCCTGTGTTCCTATTAAAATCTATTCACCTTCTTCTCACTTCTCGTTTCCAAATAAATCAAGCAATGATTTGACGTTTAATTTCCGGCCTTGAAAAGATCTTTTTGATGAGGAAACTGAGTGAAGTTTGTGTGTATTTATATATAAAATATTAAACTTTACCTCTGCCGAGACCACCTGCGAGTTCAGTTATTCTGAGATTGTGATTTGTTTACCGCACACTTCTGGGTAAATGCCCTTTTTATTCATGGTCCAGCATTTAACACCCATCCATTTTCCGTGGGTTTGGAGTCACAGGTAGATCTGACCGCTTAAGGATAAGAACATAAGACGCAGGAGCGGAAATAGGCCGTTCAGCCCATCGAGTCTGCTCCATCAATGAAATCATGACTGATCTGATAATCCCCAACTTCACTTTCCTGCCCTTTCCCGATAACTCTTGATTACTGTACTTATTATAAATCTGTCCACCTCAGCCTTGAACATGTTTAATGCCCCAGCGTCAATTGCCCTCCGTGGTAAAGAATGCCACAGGTTTACTACCCTCAGAGAGAAGAGCTTCTTTCTCATCTCTGTTTTAAAATGGGGGATCTTTATTCTGAGAGTATCCCTCTGGTCTTAGGCACTCCCGCAAAGGGAAACACCCTGTCAACTACACTAAGAATTTTCTATTTTCGATAAAGTTACCGCTCATTATTCTAAATTCAGATGAGTACAGGCCCAGCCGACTCAACCTCTCCTCCTACAACAATCCCTCCATATATAGCATCAGCCCAGTGAATCTTCTCTGGACTATCTCCTCTGCTAGAATATTTTACCTTCCATGAACGGCCCCAAACTATTCGCAATATTCCAGCTGTGGTCCTACTTAGTGTCATAGAGAAATTCAGCAAAGCCTCTTCCTCTTGCACTTGATAGCTTTCCTTTATTTAAAAAAAATCCAGATTTGTATCAAATTCAAATTTCACCATCTGCCATGGCGGAATCGAACAGCTGTTGTATGTGTTTGACCACTGCCGTGATATTGCCACTGCACCTCTACCGTCCCAACTTATTTCGGTGATGTATTTAGTTATAAACAAGCATATAGATAGAAATGTATTGATAAATCTCCGTTCATGATACGCAGTTCTTTCCCGTATTATATAGCTGGGATTAGTCTGTGACATATTAAGTAGGGACACATATTTTAAGTAAAAGACAGGAGGTTTAGAGAAGACTTGGAGAAATATCGCCCAGGGGTTAGTGTGGGTCTGGAATGCACTATCTGGGGCGGTGGATATGAGGCGGGAAACCTCACAACCTATGAAAAAGTACTTGGATAAGATCTTGAAGTGTCATTAACATTCAAGGCTATGAGATTACTGCTGAAAGTGGGGGCTAGTGTAGGTAACAGTGTATTTTGACAGTACAGACCCGATGGGCTGAAAAGTGTCTTCTGAACTTTAGTCCAAGTTAAAAATCACGCAATACCAGGTTATAGTGCAACAGGTTTACTTGGAAGCACTAGCTTTCAGAGCGCCGCTCCTCTATCAGATGGTTGTGTATTAAAGTCCACCAACATTTTGGGAGATCCGTTTTGTCGAATTGGTTCAGCATAAGATTATGAAAATGTATTGACTACTTCAACTGTTGGGAGGATACGATTAAATGGAAACAAATTCACTAAAATAATGATCCCGAAGATTTTTTAAATCATTAGCAGCCTTTTGTGCTGTAGGTGTCTGTGTGGACATTAGAACCTTATCCATAAGATCCAGCGCGAACTTAAGCCAATAAAATGCATGAATAAAACGGAAAAGGACTTAGAGTATGTTATTTGTATCGGCTGCTTAAGAAAAACATAAATATAACATAATAACTCGAGTTATGGATTTTTTCAGGCATTATGAACTCCCTGTTCTCACAGTTTAGTTATGGAATATGACATTCGGGATAGATTATGGAACTCAAGATTTGCAACAAATCTGTGGACTGTTACTTTCAAGATATTCTCGTGAGATATGTGAATGTGGGTGGACATAGTTTTCGGTTTATTACAGAATGTGGTGGTGGTGGGGGGAGGGGGGAGTGACTCATTGCAATGAAATTCCAGGTCCACAGAAAATTGAAAGGTTCTGAGAATTTTTTGCGCTCTCCCTACTCCTTGACAGAGACGGTAGGTGACCTTGGATCTCCACCACCAGGAGTTTATGCGGCTCTGTTTCCCAGGCAGTTGTCACTCCCTGGGAACTCCCTGGGCCGTGTATCATAATCACTGCGATCAACTTGAAACGGACGGTGCAACAAAATGGATTTCAATGTCCAAGGTGCCCTATCAATTCCTGGAGATGTGTTTAACAAGTGTATGCACTCACTTAAACTTATAACACAGATATGCAATGGTCCAACCAATTCTTTAAACATACCCTCACCGTCCATCTAGTTAGATTATGTTGAATCACTTCAACCAATGAAAAAGAACAGAAATATGAATCTATCTTTCCATCACTTTATATAGTGGTATATTTCTCGGTTAAGCGGCAGCTCACCAGAATAGGCGATGTATGTATCTACTTAATTGCCATTCAACATTTATAGAATCAAGCAGAGAAAATGTTGGAGGAACTCAGCAGGTCTGGCAGCATCTCTTGAGAGAAAAAACAGTTAACGTTTCGAGTCCAGACTCTTCTTCAGAATGCAGATTCGAAGATGTTGATAGACCTGCTGAGTTTCTCCATCATTCTCTGTATTTGTTTCAGATTTCCAGCACACGTAGTATTTTGCTTATATCTAAACATTTCTTGAAAATTCCTGGGTTTGACGTTTGGAAGAAAAAAATATACAGTTTACTGATGTGTGTCCAGCTCATTGGCGATTTGTTGCTTTGGTCGGGAGTGTAATGAGGCTTCCTTCTGTTGGCGCGTGTTTGTTTTGCAAGTTTATATGTTTACGAGAACAACGGCGTTGGGAGCAACCGGACACTCTGTCAGAGATGTTAACTGGATGGTCTCCTCAGACAAGGAGCTGACACGTTGCATCCATAAAAACATAGTTCGTGACAACGTGTGCAAGGGCCACGGATTTGGTTCGCAAATTTCTGATGTAACATAGATTGGACCTAAGATGAATTAATTCACAAAAGGATAGCGATATAAAAAGGCATCTGATAGAAAATAAAAGGAAATCAATTAATGAATTAGTTCCACTCTACACTGTTAGGACCTGAACAAATATATGTGTGCGAATGCAAGACGTCTTTATACAAATTGTAATGTGCGAAGAAACTCGCCTGCAGCATAAACACCAGCAGGGACCAGTTGGGCCGAATGGCTTGCATGTAAAACACGATATGAACAGTGATCGGCCACTCGGTCCACCATACCCATGCTGGTATTTATGATGTATAGGGCATCTTCCAACCCCAATCAATCTCAGTTTATCAACATGTCCAGCTATTCCTTCAATCTTGGTGCTTACAGGTATTTTCCCGATCAGGATGTAATTACACACACACACACACACCTCTGCTCACCTCTGGAGCAGGATGGACTTGAACCCTCAAAGGTAGGGTCCCGACGAGAGACCCTGGGTTCCATTGTATTTATATCTAGTTCCCCTTAGATTCATTTACCCAACTTGCCTCAAGTATTCTGTTTGTCGGGGAGTTTCACACTATCAATTGTGATATTTCCAAAATCCCCGACTGGATTTATTTTTGTGAATTTAATGGGGTCTCATGCTTGGAAACATGCTTGTGCTGCACCTATGCAATTTTACACTATATAGACGCGCCTATGTGTGTAACATAATAGTTTTAAACATGCTATCTATCCACAGTTTATATACCTCAATGGATAGATTGACAGCAAAATCGTTTAAATATCTTACTAACACTCTCCTGAACCAAAATAAGCACACATTAAATGAGCTTTTTAAAAAGTATCTCCTGTAATTCTCAAAGCTACCTTAATGCATTCTCCCCTTTGTGCCTTGATGCCATTTACTGAGCAATAAAGAAGTTCCTTTCTATCTTTCAAAGAAAATAATCAATCTGTTATGAGTGGATTACTCGGAGTTTTCTATAAGAATGGGATAGTGTGTCTTAAATACGACACCAAGCAAAAGTTTAGTTTGGATTTTGCTTCAATTAATGAACGGAAACTTTTAACTTTGTTTTCACCCGAATTTAGTTTCCGAGTTTAACTGTTGATAGAGGCGGGGAGGCTTGAATTCGCCTCCGTTGTCAGATGCTTCCGGAATTTAACAAAAATCCACTCAGCCTAATTTTAGCGGTTATACTCTTGCCCAAAAAAGGAATTAAATAATTCCGTCAGAATTTGCGACGTGGCTTAACTTTTTCATGTATCCTGTATAGGAATTGTATTGGTGCTTCTGTTTCGTTTAACAAAGAAAATAGTCATCGTTTGTGATAAATAATGTTTAAATTCCAGTTGCTGCATTTTCCACAGCAATTTCCTTGCTCCTCCTGTTTTTCCTAACGTAATGAATAAGAATTTATAGCTGTAATAATACATTGCTGGAGCAGTTCATCGCCGCTGTGTTATTACCGTAACGTCTTGTTTCCTTGATAGATGAGAACTAAGCTTTTGTGACCCCGGTACAAAAAAAATAAGCCAAATGAGAACATTCATTAATGCAATAAAGATTCATCTGAGGCCGACTTTGCCACGAATATTTTAGCGCCGTGGTGTTGAGTAATATCAAATATTGATGGATTTTGATATAATATGGTAGGTAACGTTTAAATAATTAAACTGATTGCGCCACACATAAAAGGGCGAAATTATTCGAAATATGGCAAGTAAAGCATTGGAAACTTCAAGAATTAGCTTCCAATCTTCCCTTATTTGCAAAGTGTTTGTTTTTGGACCCTAGTGATCAAACCCGTTCACATCAAATGAGCGATCTGTTTGTATACATTATCAGATTTTTAAAAAGGTATCTTTTTGTTAGGATTGTAATATCCCATCTCCACATCAAGAGCTCGCGACAGGCGTGGCCAACGTCATCCATAAACTATCATTAACTATTCATTTATTCAGTGTAGATGCGACCTTTGACCTTCCCAAATCTAAATGAGTTGTGATATATTCTCTATCTTGACACTTCTAAGTTTTACGAAATCATTTTAAGACAGTTTTGAGCAAGTCCTTTTATTTTTTGTTTTAAAACTGCATTGCCCTTGGACTACAGGGAGAGAAGAGTGAATGTCCCTTCTAGTCTAAAGTTGACCCTAAGCGAGGAGCTACGAACGCTTAATCAACAGTGACCCAGACTGCTGAATTAATTTCGGCGTGAACTCTCCGTGAACCGAAGACAAGTGAAGGAGAGCTGGTTTCTTGCGGCTGGCTCTGGGCAAACCTTTCAGCCTGAGTAAATATTGAACGATTCCATCTGATGGTCGAAATGAAACGGCCCTGTCAGGCAAAAGTAAACTTAAAGAGGGTATACCACAAGGAGCTGAAAATTATATGGCCACGTCCTTATTGTTTTCGGTTCGGGTCAAATTCTCCCTCACCTGCCTGTTAAGTAAAGACACACGGAGGTGATCAGTAATTAAATGGAAAAGAGACAAGTGCTGACAAATGCGTCTCCCGATTCTCAATAACACTTTTCAATAAAACTAGAAGTAAAATAAAGCAAATAAGATCAAAGTATTTCGAAGTTGAGTCATTTAGACTCCCAACGTTAACTCTTGTTTCTCTCCATAGTTGCTGCCAGACCTGCTAAATTTCTCCAGAACTTTCTGTTTTTATAACACTCTAAACTATCGTTTTTAACTGGGGATAGGAAAAAAAACCCAGCGTCCTTCACAAATGTAATAACTTGCATATATGCATATTACAACTTTAATTTCTGTAGTGTTTGAGACGATTGAAAGTTTTATAAGTCGCTATTCTGATCTGATTTGGTAAATGAACAATCTGATTTGTCTGTAGGCAAGTGTTTTAATGATCTGAGACACACATAGCCACAAAAGATCCTGATGAATGTTATCCATCCTGACAAAATGCTGTTTTTTTTTAATGTGCATTTGCCATAACTTTAGTTTTTCTGCCTTCAATGGAAGGGGGTGAAACAATTTGTTTGTTTACCTTAATCACCAACTTGCTATTTCCTGCACCTTAATCGCTTGAATTACTTGAAATGAAACACATATGAGGGTAAGATAATAAAGAGCGTGGAATCATTTAGCCAACTGCTTTCGACGATTCTGAAATCAAGTTGCATACGCCGGTGGGAGGGACAGTCTCTTTGCTCTGCTTGATGCACTCTTAATCTCACTTCAATCACTTCTATGTGCGGTTTCTCTGACGCTGCACAGGTTGGAGTAAACAGGGCTGTTGTAGAGCCTTCCTCTCAAAACATGATGTAATGTTTTCAAGGAAACGATAATACGTTAAATAGATAGAAACGTGTCATTAGAAAATGAAGAAACAGAAATGTCATAGGCTTAACGTCAGTGCAGAGGAGCTGAAACAGTACAAGATACGGAAACTTATGCCCCTTGCTGTCTGTTTAAAGCTGTTTGCATCTTCACTGTTTGTTTTTCGTTAAACGCAAGAAGTATTTCATTTTAAAACGCGTGAAGTTGCAGCCAATTCAAGAGCGGACCTTGTGAGGGAGAAGAAACACGAATGACAAAGGACCGTTAAGAGTTCAAAGGGAACCGTCATAAATTTTATGAGTGCGGTTTCCTTTACATCAAAAGACATCACATAGTGAGGGTAAAAGCTCCCAAAAACACAAGTGCAATTAACACAAAGTCGTCAGGAGCAGATGGCTATGGCCTTAGTGCTCAGTTAGTCACTTTGAAATTACTTTTTCTAAAAAGCATCCCCTACAGCCATCAAGCAGAAAAGGCGTTCGGACCTTGGCTTTTATTGATTTTCAGCTTTCTCGGGATGATTTGGGACTGAAGACGAGAGTCATTTCTTTATTTATGTATTTACTGGGAGGGGGGTGGGGGTGACGTGAGGGTTGGCACAGCTTTTGCTGAAGTCACTCACTCCGAATAGTTCTTTCATTCAATGCATATCAAAGGCAGGTTTGAGAGAAGTGTGACATGAGAAGTATGTGATTCGCAGCAGAGTTTGCATTTAGAAGGGTCAAAGGGGTGTGTGGTTGCCAGTGAAAATAAAATGTTGACCAAAGGAGCACTGTACATAAAACACGGCTAAACAGTATTTATTGCTTTTTACAGTCGGTGAATTCCTTAGATGTTTTCAGTAACAATGCGCCAAACAACAAAAAAAAAACTCGTTGCATGGAGGGACCGGGTGATTTGCAACGATTTTCTCTAACAATTCCCGATTTCCGTAGAAGGCTACACTTGTCTTTTGTTAGGCTCCACAACACAAGACAGATCAGAAGGAGTCCTGGTTACATCATTGTTTGCCGCACATGTATTCAGTTGAAATGTATTGTGCGTCCATGAGGTTTCGTACAGTCTGCTGGTTTGGGTGAAGTTAGTTCTAATTTTTTAACACTCATTGCAATGGAATAAAAATGACTGAATAAGGGGAAAAATGTTTGCACTAAACAACTCTGTCCCAAAAGGCAAAATGACTTTTATCTCAGGAATTGTCAACCCCAGGCCCAGCAATATATTTTATCTCCTCTGCGTTTTTAAACACTGTTTGTTGAACTTCTCAAATTTAGCAGCCTTTTTCTTATAGTAAAGAGTTTACAACTAACGCGGGTCATGCCGCATCTGGTCGAACTTTTCATATACGGATTTCCTATTAAATAAGCTCCAATTAAAGTGACGGCAGCGCCCGTATTCTTTTAATGAGAAATATTTAAATTGTTTTTTTACAGAAAAAAGAATGAAAACGTTTCAAGCGTAAAATGTCAGAGCATTTGTGACAAGAGTACGTCATGTGTGAGTGTACAGTTTTGTGTGTACGTGTGATATTATATATCTGATTGTTATTTCTGCACAAATGTGTACATGTGTAAATAACCGCGTATGGACATGTTTGGGATCATCTATGAATATGTGCAATTTGTAGAAAAACTGTCTTGTGTGCTCGAGTGTAGGAATGTCTGCGTGCGAGAGGGGGACTAAATCTCCCAATCAGCCTTGACGCTCACAATTGAATCACATCCGTAGTTTATATAGATCGCAGTCTGAATATTGAGCGGTCCGATTTAGTTCGCACTTCAGTTATTATTGCATTATGTTATATTCGATATCGGAATCTGGCTTTTCCAGTCACCAGTTTATTCGGGGCAGTGAGCGGTGCAGAGAAGTATTTTACTTTGAACAAATGTCTCAAGGTTTATGTAGTTAGGTCCGCACTGCATGTCGAGCCACCAGTGGGTATATAAAATATACCTGCACATCTCACAAGTTAGAATTATCTGCCTGAGATGGACAATGGTGTCATCCTCAAGCGGCTTTGTTGACTTGTTTGTTAATCCCAGAGGCGTTTGGAGGTAAAAAGGTCACTGGTACATCCGGAGTTTGCTCTTGCATTCCTCGCTTCGCCTATACATTTATTTTAAAGACGCAGCCGATGAGTGTTTGTTTAACATCATTCAGCAAGGAGATTCAACCTGAGAGTACTATTTCCTTTAAGATTTCGTCGTGGTTCATTCATTGAATTAAATCTTTTCTGAAATGATCCATGCTTGCACACACAGGGGTTGGTCTGTCCAGCTGCTTGTTTGTAATTGTATATCTTCAAGTTCTTGTACTTTGTTTGAAACAAGAGGAACTTCATGTGTTAAAATCCCACCATTCAGCTGACCTGGTTATGTGTATTGGTTTATTTATGGGCTGCCAGCAGATAGATTACTGGCTATGGATTGGAATATCTCATAGTGGTCAAAGTGCAATAACTACAGGAAATAAAACATAGGTCCAGATCATCATATTGTCATCGTTATTAAAGCTTGATCATAGACTTCCGCAGAAAGACGTCTTCTCATAATTTGTGTTGTCTTAAGAAAGAAAACTGAGAGAAATGGAAATAGTCGAGAAACAAATTGTGTTACAAGAAATAAATCGAATTTATTGGAATGAGGTAGCTGAGCACAAGGGTTGTAATTTGAACGAAATTGAGCATGTTGGAAGAGCTGCTAAACGGGCTGGGAAAACTACACTGATAAAACTCAGTGAAACAATTACATGATAACATAACCACCTAAGGTAGAATTACTCCAATCGCCTTGCTTAGTGACATGGAAAATGCCCCTTTTTTAAAAACAAAATCGTATCGTCGGTTTTTCTAGAGAAACTGTAATCTCAGCTAGTAATTGCTGAGGAAATTTTTTGTGGATGCATTTTTAAGACATATTTTTGGGCAGATCCACTCCAACATTGCTCACATTGATATTAACAGGTACCTGATTCTGAGGCTTAAAGTCAGTTGAAACTTCAAATATTTTCCGAATTATCATTTCTTTCGGGAAACATTTGACTGTTTAACAGTTTTTGAACTAAGAAACAACCAGCTTTGATCTCTTAATAATTAAACAAACGAAAAAACCATAAAATTAAAATAATGAGATTAGTATTTATATGTTGACATTTAACTCGCACCTGCTACATTTTTCATTCAATTTCTTCCAATCTGCATTTCCTTTCTAACCCTATCATGTATATTTTTAATGGATGACCCTGTTACAGTATTCGTAGTGCAATCAAAGAAGTACCACAGATTTCATAAAACGCATCAAACTGCAGAATAACGGTGTGTTTTTTTTCCTCTCAATTTCCGATATATACAAACAGTTCCGTTTAAAATCACATTTCTTAAATACAAAATAAACTGAGATCTACATCTATGCATAGACGTCAAGGCTGTGTGACTCCCTATGAAGTTAACAATGACTTAAGGCGAGCAGTCGAAATCGCAAGCTAAATATATCTATATAATATACAACCAGCCGGTCAATGTGATGTTACAGTATTGCAATCATAGGTATCAAAATGTGGGATTCTGACGTTGTAAACATGGGAAAAGTGCAATGTTTTTTTTTGGTCATTTCCCTGAGCTTCTAACAATGTTAACAATAAAAGAAAGGGCAATTAACACCAGTAATGAAAGAATTTAAAGTCATATTCTCTTTTTGTTAGTTTCATTATATATGTAGCCCGAATTAAGAGGTCTGGAGGTTTTCTGACGTGGACGACCTGGGCGATGTGGATGGAGAGGTAGTGGATGATTTGTCTGAACCGTCTCCGGTCTCTTTTGCAGAGTGAACGGAGAAGTGGGGTGCGAATCCCTCCTTCTCTCGCTTCTTCTGTTTCATCCTGCGGTTCTGGAACCAGATTTTTACTTGGGTCTCATTCAGCTCGAGCGTGGCAGCTATCTCCACTCTCCTGGCGCGGGTCAGGTACTTGTTAAAATGGAATTCTTTCTCCAGTTCAGTTAATTGCTTGGTGGTGAAATTGGTCCGCATTGTATTCGTCTGACCACCTAAACCGTAATCAGCAATTCTGGCTGCAAAAACGAAAAAGGAAACAATTAGACCGGCACTACGTGAGCAGCTCCCACCCATCCCCCATTCCTCAGCATTAACCAACAACTTCAGCACTTAGTGTCCCGGAACTTGATAGAGGGAAGAGATAAAACACAGCGCGAAGCTTTTAGACTGAATTTACTTCATCTCATTAAACGACAAGATTCCAAAAACAGAACACTTAAACTTCCAATGAAGCAGTATAACGTGACTGCAAATACTTGCTCACCCTCCCGTTGGTATTTTTCTAAGTATCTTCTTTAATATAAAGTACACTAAACCAAACTAAATCTTAAATATTAAAATAGCAACTTGTGCAACAGCTTGTTCACAAGGTTTAATTACAGAGTCAGATCTTAAGGGACATCACACTTAAAGCCGCAGTTCAGCTTCCTACAAAGATCTGTCTGTCATTTTCAGGTCGGTTTCATAAATTAAGAATCAACCGAACATTTAACTGTTATTTACTCCAGTTGATTCCCGGAAGGGGGAGTGCCGAGCGAATGGGTGACGGTGAAACTCCACTTGAATACTGTAGGTCTTAATTAGCAAAGTTCAAACAGAGGGCAAAAGTATTTTTCATTACTTTGGACGTTTGTTGGGAAACAAACGGATGTTAACGTCACCATACTTTTGCCATTTGAAGAAATTAAATTGCAAAAAAAGTAGCAAGCAAATGAATTGGATTTTAGCCAGTTCTTTGACTCACTGCACAGGTAAGGAATGGATTAGAGCATTTCTCATACTAACCTGTTTTAGGAGGATTTCTTTTCACTTTCATCCAGTCAAACGTCTGGCCCGAAGAGGATGAATCAGAGGTGCCGGGAGGTTCCTTCTCCACCTCTTGAGATGGAGACAGATTAGCACAAATCCCATACGGCAAACCCTGTTGCTCTTGGCCGTAGGAATGCTGATACTGACCCGGCCCTGAGACACCACAATAACCGTCTGAAAGCGGATTGACATTGGACGCTATATTGGCAGTGTACCCCGAGCTTTGAAAGTATGCCCCATCCGTTTCTTGATTGAAAAAGTAATGGTGATTGTAACCCGGGTTGCAAGTTTGGGTCGTGTAGTTGTTGGGGCCTGAACTGGCGTATGGGTTCCCCAAACTGGAATGATGCGAGGAACTGGCTGACTGGTGCTGATGCTGGAATGCATTGTGTGCGTTTCCTCCTACTAAGAATCGTCCATCACCATTGCAATTGTCAACGTTACCTGCACAAGGAGCGAAAGCTGTTATCCCTTGTTCTGAATGGTGGTAACCCTTGGATGAGTAGGCGCTCGTCCCACGATTACAAATTGCGTACTCTAAGAAGGAGTTCATCCTGGTATTGTCCATCTGCCAGTGATGGACGGTCAACCTGTTCGGGATTCTCCCTGCCCCTGAAACCCCAAGCACTATGTCACCCAGTAAACTTCCTCCATGGCTTGCTGGCAATCAAACGATATCACTCAAGGGGACGTTCACGTGACCCCGAGTCGCCAATGGCAAGGGGCCTCCTGATGTTAGTGAACTGCATGAGGTGATCCATCACCGCGGTGACATTTACATCACAAAAGCCTTCAATCAAAGTTACCACATCAATCTGATAGCAACACTTAAACGTCAAATCGGTCTTCAAAAAAAAAGTCGTGGGGGCAGGGGTAGTGGTGGGGAGAGTGGGGAGAAAGTTAGAATTATTCAAGATTGGCTTTAAAGTGTTAAAAAAGATTTGGTCAAAGCAAGAACAACAGCTGCTTACAAACCTGGGCATATTATCTTACTGAAGCACAGCAGAACTCAAGTAGGTAACTTAATATCAATTTTAATGTTCATTTGAATAATATTGCATTGCAAGGATAAAAAGAGTTGCGTTATAGTCAATTTGAATAATCTGTTTTTTATAGAATAAGTCGTATGAAGGCTGGTTAGTATTTCACGTAACTAAGTCTTGAAATACTAGAGTAGATGGAAATGAATCAAACATCAAAGTATGAACACTGAAAAAATATGTGGAGGAATGGTTATAAAATAAAGTATCCGTTTGAAATGAATTGCAATGATCTTTTGGCGATTGCTGCAGTGGATTAAACGCTTTGAGATGTCCATATGATTTTTGGAAATGTAATGTTCCTCATGGGATGTTTGATAAAAGGTCTCGTAACAAATGTAATATAGATGAGTATTACCCTGTTAGAATTGCATGTTGCTTAATTACAGTTTTTTATATCCCAATTTTGTAATTCGCTGGGATCTGCTGTGGAGTCATAAAACCATGGGTTAAATTTAGAAGTGGATTGTAATAAACCATAACCATGCTGTCATTTCTGTTCCTTCAGTGAAACTGCACAGGGAATGCAATGAAATACGAAACATTAAAAATATGATGTCAATCCGATAGAATATTTCCCATAATTTGAGAGTTCAGCCTGGTTATACCATTAAAACAAAGATAATATATATTTAAGAGGTCTATTTCAATGGTTTGAAAATGGTTGTCTTGCGAAACTCATGCATCCCGTTAATTCATCAACACTGTAATAGTTTCAAGAAAGTCAGTCAAGTTGATTATATGATTTCGATTGTTAACATTAAAATACCACGAAATATTTATCTTATAGAATTTGAGACTGACCAAAGTTTATGGGTACCTGTAATAGATGCACAGCTGACAACACTAGCGGAGAAATCAGTCATCTAGTTTCTCAGCGGGTGCCGTACATTACTTTCCAACACTGAGACTGAAGTTTTGACGACTCTACACGAGGAAGCAGAGGGGGAGGGGTGTGATTCCATGGATCATAAATATTTCCTCGTTTAAAGTTTTGAAATGCATCTTACCTAAGTCAGCAAACTCAAGTTAACTAGAAGTGGCAGAAAAGCCTGACAAAGTGAATGGTGATTATTCATATTTTGGCGGAATTGAAGGCATCTCAAACAATGTCCTTCACAGTTGAGTTTCGTTAGCTGTCAAGATATGTACTATTATCTCAACATTTAAGCACGTTTAATATGTTTGACATAATAAGATGCTTTTCCCTTTATATTCTGGGTTATCACATATATACACACAGTTTAGTGGTGATTAGCTAAAAGCCCGGGGCCTACAATTATACTAATTTACTCAGTTAACAGAAAAAGATTAATTGTACAGTATGTGATGTGTCACTGTTGCACCTAGACATTCGAGCTGTTCGTCGTCCGCCATCTGCTAGGTTCATGGAGAGCTTATATTTTCTACATAATGATACCTTATCACTGTCACTGAATTCAAGAAACATTATTTTTGCCTTCACTCATTCAGTCGGTGGATCCATATGTCAAATGCAGCTTTGGCAGCGAGCAATTTAAATGTTTGATGTCAGCTCCATTTTGCTGCTGCTTATTATTGCATTCTTCCCTTCAGGGATGGATGGGGTGGAAAGAGAGAAAGAAATAAGGATAAAGATGGATAAGTTGAAATACAAAGGGAGGATAACAGGAAAAAGAAAGGCAAAGAGATAGTAATCGAGAAGTGCAGGCGAATAAGCAAGTAACTGATAAAGACAAAGGTGTCCAGAAAAATGTGAAACAGAGGGAACAGTTGAAAAATACAAGAGAAAAAGAAAGCACTGTGGGTGCACGAAGTGAGCCAGGGAGCGAGAAACAAACTTGTTTTTTTAAAAATCACATAACCATCATTGAATTTTCATTAGGCGAGACCTGCAGACGTCATTCTAGCTAACAGAAATCCTCAATACTAAATGATGATCTACAAAAAAACCCACGAATCTTTGGATTGCAATATAATCTTTAAGTAACGCCGCAAAGTTTTATTGTAGTAGAGGCCCAAACGTTGCCACTTGCTGCGATTTCACTGGACTAATGATGTACCACGTGGTGACACAAGAGTGTGACCGAGAGCCATAAATGCTGTTCATCTACCAGCTGCTTTTGCAGGGTGCCAGATGTAGCCAATGTTGGCAAAATAAAGAATTGGACCTCTGGTAAAACTTCTGAGCCAGTAAACCTGCACAACCTGTGAAGCAGTATCCTTGTTCTATTTTGTTGTATTTCGTGAAAATAGATTTGTAGCTGACTGTGTAACTACGTATAACCTTACGCCTTGTATGAAAGACATTTAATTAATCACTGGAAAATAACTGTACTGACACGGATTACTTAATAATCTAGCAATTTCCATTTAAGCTCCGTGTAAATGGAAAGAAGATGGTTGACAGAAATGAATAGTACCTTCAATCCATACTGGATTCCTTTATTGATCAGGATAGTTGGGAAGTGGCCATGATGCATTTGATACCATATAATGCAATATTGGCGACAAGTATTTAACTGAACTGAGCTAAAATACGATCATTTTCACTGACCCATATTCTAATCTTTCATGAAAGGTAAAAATGTGTAAATGATGTCTGTCGTGCACTGTAAGTAGGTGAGCTTTCTCTGGTCACAAGTGCAACTATCTGTTCAGAACCCGTTTTCACTCATTCAATGCGAACGTACTTTACTTTCAATCTAGCAGATACATAAAACCTGGATTTGTTCGGGATTGGAGTTCCTCTTTTTAATGAGAGGTTGCACATTTGATTTGCTAGTATCACAGAGGATAAATCACATATACCATAATTAGCAAGACTGCAAACTTCTCAGCCAATATTCTGCATTTCAGTTGTAGGTGATTCTCCCAACAGTGAAGCAATTCTCCATGTCGATCCCTTTCTGATGTCAGCTTCCGTCGACAATATGGTTACACAATTATTTCTCTGTGATTCATCCAATCCCAGTGCCCACCACAGCTGTCGTGTTGGATTCAACTTGCTGAGGAAAACTGATGCCTGCTTCTTTATCTCCTTTACCTACACCCCTCTTTATGCCTCGAATCTTTATTTCAGATTAATACCACCTCTCGATTGAGGCGGGGGGAGGGGGGGGGGGGAATATTTCGAACACATATATTTCTCAAAGATGTAAGAAATGCCTTCCTTGAGAAATAAAACAAAAGTATGAAATACTTCATTCTGGTTTTGTAAAGTGTGAATTATATCTCCTCGTCAGGGCATCGACTTGATACTGATACACTAATCCCGTTTTAAGGGGGTACCACATGATGTCCAGCTGCCCGACTGAATAAGCAGTAAGAGTGCTTCTAATCACACAGCAGAGTTAAGCATTGTGGTCAGACTCCATCCGAAACTCTTCTTCTGTACTCTGGTCTTCCCAAGGCTCCAATATGAACCAGATGTGAAGTCTCACTGGGTTAAAATATCAGAAACGTTTTAGTCGGACAACAAAATAGGAGAAGTTAGTAAACAACAAGATAGCTGATGAATGAATGTGAGATAAAGGAACAAGCAGTTTAGAATTTGAGAGCAAAAGTGCACTGGACTATAAACGAAAGCCAAGATCTAGAAAGAGCTCTGCAGTTTTGAGACCTTGGCAATGATTGCGTTAAAAAAAAAACCCGGGAGAAGTGGGTTTGATAACGAGAAATGGGAAAAGCTGCCCTGCTGAAGTTGATGTATTTTACAAAGTCGGCTGTAATGCGTTATTTTCAGGCAAAAGCTTCGCCCACTTCAGTTGCCATAGCGACATGTGTGCTGGCTGCAGTTGTCCGTTTTCAAGGGTCTGATGGGATAGCATGTGTGCAGAAATACCCCTACGCTAGGTTAGTACCTCACACTCGGTGTATGGCGGGAAGTGAAGAAGCTGTGGGCAGAAAAGAAATGGAACATTTCAAAAACGCGAAACCATGCGGTCTGTTGTCGGCTATAATGTTTTAGCCACGGTCACTGGGCAGTTCATTATGCACAGACGATAGGAGTCCATCACTCCCAGGCAATGATTTGTAGATTTCTGTATGAACAGGAGAAAAACTCTTTAAAGCACAACTCAGCATATCCCTAGGCTTTTAAGGGTTTAATTTAGCGACTAGTAATATACAAATCCAATGTCTGGCATTTGTCATTTTGACTTATGTAATCGTTTTATTATTGACATTTACTGTTTAATTGTTAAATTTATTACAGTATTTGTTTTCTTAAATAATATTTAACTTTTATTTCAACCATCTATTTATTGGCTTCCCAGGTTTGAACCAATCAGAGTACTTGGAGAAATATGTCTGAAAGATTGATTTTAAATTTATGAAATTGATCAGAAATTGACAAGTAGGAGGAGGAAAAAGGGATACAATATGTGTTTAGGGAAGGTCGGATTGAGTGGTTAGTTCCCATTTATTAAAGCTGTTGTGTGGGCATAGAATTGATTTGTAATTGTCACTGGCGTGTTCCCTGGACGTGAAGCAAGTTTTACTGGTCATTATGCTATGTAAAGAGGTGCTCGTTAGAGATTTGTATTGATAACACGTCAAGGTTTGCACATGTAAGTTGACGGAGTTTGTACTCAATTAAACTGTCATGCATTTATATTGGAATAAAGCAGAGCACCTAACTCTATAGCAAGATTGAATCTTAGAATTTCTTGGAGTCTCCGCCCTTAAACTACATTGAATACATAAGCAGAATTGTCCAAGGGAACTGATCTTTCAATGTGGTCTTAGAATTGTTTGATAAATAATGGAATTCTAATTCTCATTCTACTCATATTTCCATTTGCCCTCCCAATGTATCTGTGTTTGCTCTTTTTCTTCCTCTTCACTCTTTGTATCTCTTTCTCTTTAGTTATCCTGCACGTTCTGATCTCAAAATTTCCTATTCTTCCAGCTTTTCTAAGACCATTTCAATGTGACTTATTCATAATAAAAGTAAATTACTGCGGATGCTGGAATCTGAAACCAAAAGAGAAAATGCTGGAAAATCTCAGCAGGTCTGGCTCGTTAGAGCTTTGACAAAGGGTCAGTTCGACTCGAAACGTCAGCTCTTTTCTCTCCTTACAGATGCTGTCAGACCTGCTGAGATTTTCCAGCATTTTCTCTTTTGCTTGCTTATTCATACTTTGTTTTTTGTTTTCTCTCTGTGGTCTCCTATCTTTTTTTTACCATGCCTCACCACATGTCATACAGTAAAGGACGAAATTTGTTGTTGTTAAAATAATGTAATATTGTCATGTTTCTTGCCCTCAAACCAGGACATTTTCTCGTGTGGTTTGTACTTTTCTGTCGAATATTCCATTGCGAACTCAACGAGCAAAACGTGTTGAACTGCAATGCATGCGACAAGTAGCTTTGAATAGGACGCCTGCTTGTTCCAATAGGGGCTATGCCTAAAAGATGAAGTACAGCGTAATAAACGAATAGATTACCGAAAGGAGCCACAGACAAAGGACGAACGCGGTGGAGAGTTAAGAAATGACTTGATTTTGTAGGCGTTTAAGGCTTTTTGTAAAGCATTCCGAAACAAAACTTGGGATTTTAAAATGAAATTGAACAAAGAATGGAAAAAAGTGCAGATAAAAATTGATAGAATAATCATTAGCAGACAGTGAGTGTTTTGCGTTTTGCGCTCTCACGGCGCCATTTTGAGGCTGCAGAAGGCGGACCTTGTCATCCTGATACTTGCAACATTTTCTGTGGAGCATTTCCGAGGCCCTACCAAATTCCTGCCTTTCTTGGGAAATACCGTGACTAGGCTAACGCGCAATATGATTTATTTTTTATGTCACTCCGATTGATTTCTCAAGATGACCCCCCTCATTCATAAAGCAGCTTGATGTATGAGTTTAAACAAAAAAATTACATCTTGTAAATAAACCTCCCTTGGCAGAGCGCAAGGGGCGGGGGGTGGGGGCGAAAAAGTGGAGCACAATTGCGAATAAAGATGAAGTCTTGATCGATGTTGTTAGTTATTTTCTGGCCATTTGCACAAAGCCTTTTCCTCTTCACGCTCTTTTTATCGAGCAATGTTTTTCTCATCACAAGCTACTATTTGGCCGCCACCCCTTATACTGTCTCAGCTGTTCCTCTGGCTTTCATTTCCATTTTTATTTTAAAGTGTATTTTCTCGTGCTCCAAAGTTTTCGTTTTAATTTCCTCGTCATATTTCCCACTCGCCATTAATTGTATCGCGATATTATTAAACATCAGAGAGAATGTGGGAATTGCACCAATTGCATTCAATCCCAGATATATTGGTGCCCCCAAACTCAGAGACTATCAGTGCCAGTCCCAGTCCAATAAATAGAAAGAGGTAGGCACGGGAAGGATACCCGGCTGAAAGGAACACCCCCTCCCCTCAAAATACTGTCTGCTTGATGCGAAGGGTGAGCAGCACTGAGGCCATTTTATTCAACATTCGAGAAGCTGATGGGGACAGGACATTAAAAACAGCGCATCAAGGGACCCGATAGCTGATTTCTTTTAACAGTGGGATTTAAATGCCTCCAGACAGAGCAACGAAGCGAATCCATTTGGACGGATAGAATCGGAATCACTCTAACGCTCCCTCCCCCCAACACCGACCTCCGTGTTTGTAATAAGCTTTGTATGTCTTGACGTTTTGATGGCCAGTTTTGTCTTCTAAGATATTCCAGTAGAGTTTAAGCTAAATTCTAATTGGCTATTCTGCAAAATAAAATCAATTTTAAAATAAGGTGACCACTCTGCCCATCAAGCCTGCAATCGTTCATGCTCCATGTTGGCGATATCTACGAAATCCAATTTCCCTCATCAGCTACTTCTTCAAGTAATTTTCTATTGAATTAAGTGGCAACATTAGAAGGTTGAGTGTTTTGTTTTCCTAGAAACTGGCGGAATCAAGGGCTGGAAACTTCACCCCTCTGAGCTCGATTGGGGAGCTCATGAATAATGGGTGATCACTTTGATTCACGAATGGGTGGGGGCGGGGACAGGACGTCAAAAACAGGGAGAAATTGCATTAGCAATCTAAAATGCGATTAGCTTTTAAGACTTCCATTTGGTTTACTCGTTTCACTGAATCATCTTCCAGCGTAAAACGACCCTTGTATAATATAGTATACAACACACATCAATTTAGAAAAAATGTTGCTTAGAGAGGAATTTCGAAGGATATTAAAACATTTGGTTATCCATCCTGTTTGATGCTTAAAGCAATAGGTTGGTACAAAAACTAGATTATATAACACCTGCCATTTTACTACCGCAAATCCGGCGTGGCCAATTCGCGTAGATACCTTCTCGTAGATATAAATTCGATGATTTATTTCTTTCAAACACACGCGTTTTACGTCTTTTTTTGTCAGCTAACAACAAACATATTCTCTATGCGCTATTTTTGATCTGATTCTTGATGCAGAAATTTCGAAAGTAATAATATTAACACTAACAGCCACCTTGAAACACAGACAGTAAAGTTTCATTAAAGAATTAAGTCGTTTTATTTAAACTATGAAAATAATGTACAATAAATAATTTAAAATTCACTATATCGGAGCTTATAATAAATAGGCTACTTCTAAAACATAAAATAAATCAGGTGTTGTTTTGGGACTTATTAGATAAAACAGTTTTGCCATAAATACAATTCCCGTTTAAGTTTTCCTGAGTTAGTGAATAAGGGGAATCTACAATTTTTTTTCACGATTTTAACATAGTTTAGCAAAATGAAACTGAATAAAATTGTATTTGTTTAAATACCTGTGCAATAAAGACAGCAATTCTTGTAGACTCCAGGTCAAGGCTGATGGATAAATTATTTACTGTGAGATAAATTCTATATTTTTCTTTAATATTCCACATTATTGTAATTTAAATAGGAAATACTGAACATATTTTTAAACATGGCTGAATTTGTACACGGGCCCTAGAGCTTCAGAATTGCTATTGATAATTAAGGTGTTGCAAGTCTATTGTGCAGAGAGCGCTGGTGAAAAAATCAAAGCTGTCCTCGGGGATATCCACAGGACTGTCGATGGAACCCTGCAAGCTGGGAGATAATCCATCGGAGAACGGCAGATAGGAATCCGAAGAAAACATGTTTAAATCTGCGAGGGGGACCAATTCGAGGGCCTCTGAACTAAGAGTGTCCAGACCAGAGCTACAAGTCTGGCCTATTGTAAACCCGTTTTCAGCGCTGGCTGTCACGTAGAAGGGGCTCTTGGCTTTTCCGTCGCTGCCGCATACAGTCAGGCCCTGCAGGTTCTGGAGTTCTTTGCTAAGTGTGTGTTGAATTTGTTTTCTTGCTTGCTCGGCGCAGTTTTTACTCTCTAAATAAGTCCCTGATGCTTCTACCGGTTGGGTAAATTGTGATGACTCCTCGCCTTTGTCCTCTGGAAGCGAACTGATAGAAAAACTAACTTCCCCGTCTTGATTTTCTTTATACTGTGATTGCCTCTTGTGCTTCATGCGTCGGTTCTGGAACCATACTTTAACTTGCCTCTCGGTTAGGTCGAGGAGGGCCGCGATCTCCACTCTGCGTGGCCTGCACAGATATTTGTTGAAGTGAAATTCTTTTTCTAGTTCCAAAAGCTGCGTGTTCGTGTACGCTGTCCTCAGTCTCCGGGAGCTGTTGCTGTTTTCCTGTTCACACTGGCCTTCTACCAAGAGATGGGCAACGAGAGAAAGCGAGAAAGAAAGAAAATGAGGAGGAGTGAAAGTGAATGTTTAACATTGAAAAGATTTGCAATAGCTTCTATTAGGCAGACGCCATTCTTTCACAAATTAGGTTGAAAGTAGCTTTGTGAAAGCTTCTTTCTTGCAAGCGTCGATAAAATGCTTTACACTTTACAGAAATAATCTCAGCGTTGACGCATTCGTGCTGGAGAACAGATCGTTTCCCTTTCACGAGTTGCTGGAGCTTTTAAGAGTTTGAGCAACATGGCCGCCGAGAATGCAAATATCAAAATCTATAGGATGTCGAAATACTTAGACAACGTTAATCGCGTATTGAAACATTACATTAAATATTACAATGAATAAGAATTTTAATGCCAAGTGCTAGATCGTTCAATTAGAAATGCTTTTCATAAATTAAGCAACAACAAAATTCCAGACTAATCTGTGCCTTGCTGCATGTTGTAAGCTCCGCTCTAATTAGTGTAGATACTATAAGCGAAAGTTTGAGTTTTGTAAATTACAATGCTTATCTAAACGATGCAGAGAAAGTCTGGGCTTTGGGGCAGACCTGTCGGAGACTCCGCTGTCTGAGAGGACCCAGGGATCGGAGCTGACAATGACAGAGGTGTCTCGTTGTTTTTTTTCGACTTTTTCTCTTTCATCCACGGGAACTCGGCCGCGGCAGCAGATGGGAATAGGCCATTTGGAGGCCGTTTTTCGCGACTTGGCCGCGGCTGGTTGCTGCTGGGATTCAAGCTCGGGATAGTCTGCTCAAAAGGAGGAGGAATTAGTGTCGAGTGTGAAAGCGTCGAGTTCTTGATTGATGAACTTTGAAATGTATCAGCGACAGCAGGGAAGGACGTCAGGCATTCGGCGAGCGAAGGCTGGCTGTTAATAAAACCTATCTCTCGCTCCAATTCGAAATTCATGGCCTTCTTAATCCCAAACGGAAAAAAAAGTTATGAATATCGAGAAAAATAATATTTTCAGGCTTTAATTCTGTATCTCTGATATTACAAGGCGTATGGAGACCGACTCTATTAAACTGTGGACTAGATTGAAATTGGACCAAATTCGTTGTCACATGATTGGCGTTGCCCAATAGCAATTTGTTGTCTATGAAAAGAAATCATTATCTCTGCAATTGATCCAAAAAGTGAAGAAACAAATGATTCCACTTTATTTTGCCGTCAGAATTTTAAGTTTGATTTCAGAATTTTTCAGATCAGTCTTGTGATATTTCTTCGTTTTTAAGAAACCTGAATGTTGATTTTTGCAAAAGAATTCTGCCAATTATATCAGAGTATTTTGCAATTCAAGTGAAGACGATTTGCACCTAAAATCTGGCGGCTTGAGTAATTAACAAGGTACCTCATTAATCTTCAAAGTTTTGACAAGAGGGCCAGTAACAAAATAGAACTTTCACAAGATCAGCCAGGCAGTTGCAATTTGCCTGTAGGAAAGTTCTAAACCCTTTAAATGGTTGTATCATTGGACACAATTCACTAAATGTGCTTTTTCTAATTATCGAACGGAAATAAATGCTATTAAAGTAGTTTTACAAAGCAGCGAAGAGGTTTCTGAAACTAGGTAAGTATCCGATTTTAATTTGAGGACGCCTCGAAATTGTGAGAAAGTATTGAATAACTATTTTTACTTATTTGATCTATCTATCCAGAAGAAAGTTGCTGCAACTTTTTTTTATCAATCTATTTACCAATCGATCCAGTAATTCCTCCATCCCTATGCAACCGTTCTAACCAGCTTTTAAGGGGATTTTAGAAATGTTTTCATTTAAAAACTTACTTAGAAGTATGCGAGTTAATTGAGAACTTGTTTTCCCTGCTTACTTGATTAGCAAAAACTCGAGGCTGTGTAAAGTTGAGACATTTTTATTTTTGAAAATGTTGTTGTAGAGTTTGGCTAGCGTGAGAGTTACAACAGATTTTTTTTAAAAATCTGAACCCAAGAAAGAACTGAAGGCGGCCTCGATCAATCTTTCCCCACAGAAGAGCTTGACAGCTAAGCCTTGGGAGCAAACACTGAAGAATTCGCCTCCCCATATCAATTGCCAGGAAGCGAGATTGGCCTTCCTTTTTGACCATCATTCTTTTAAAAAAGTGGCGAAATACATTTGTTTTAAAATAAAACGTCCAAAACACAGAGATTCATAGTGAATCATTGACTAATGAGAACCGAGAGACCAAAAATGCAAACATACAGTTACATTAGAGCATTATTAAGTTTTGAAGGGGAAAAGTATTAGGCATTGCCTTGGCTCAGTTTGTAATCCCTCGTGGTAAAGTATTGTGTGGGACGTGTAAATGACTTCGTGCGATGGGGTCCTAGAAACCTTTGTTTGTTCAAACGTGTGTGGGTGCAAGTATTTAACTGCGGGCCCCGGTAGGCCTCTGAAATACTAAAACAATTCTGAACAGAAGAACTATAGCCCTGTATATACTCGAAAATTATTCCAACGTTAGGATTTTAATTATATTTTTAAAACACGTTTAATTCAGCTACTAAATTTATCAACTGTTTTAACTGTTCAACCCTGATTCACTGAGTGTGAAGCTTGAGTCGGGAGCATTGACTGAGGAATAATTGGTTAAAACGTGACGTGAGAAAGGCCTGTATGTAACATGGCGTGTGATTTTGTTTTGAATTGGTAGAAACGATTTATTTTCATCGTGCGCGTATCTTAGAATAATATATCTTATTCAGAGTTCTAAGAATCTTTGATGTTTAAAATGTTATAAATTGGAAGGATTTACGAGTTAAATGCGATAAAGTTAAATACTGTTTTGCTGTGGTTTTGGACTCAGTCCCTCTCTAACTCTACATGTATCTAAATGATTGCAATGCAAAGAGAGCAATAAAATTCTTGGCGCTGGAAAACAAATTTATGATATTTTAAATAGAAGTTGATATAAAGATTATTGCAATTAATTAAATAACACCCAATGATGCCAAAAATAAAATTGGCTTCTAGTTGGTGATAGTTTTATTTTCTCTTGTGCTCTGAAGAACGCGAAATGATTGAAGCTTTTCTAAAGATCGCCATCACAAGCAAAATGTATTTAGTCGTTTTTGTTGGGGGATGTTTGTATCTGGGTGGCGAGAGGTCGAAAATCGAACAATATGGCGCCGAATCGTTTTAGCTCTGGTTGACATCAGCTGCAAAATTGTATTTGGAAAACCCTGGAGAATTGTTATACGATCTCAGGAAAACTTTCACACAGATCCGTGGCTTTTAAATGTCCATATCACTGCGCATATGATTAGGAACTGATTGAGCATTGCCTTTCATGTTGATTTCACAAGAACAGAATAATAAATTTCTTTTTAAATTCAGGTTTAGCGAAAATCAAAGAAAAGGGTCAAATGATCTGGATTGCGTTTTAAAATGGAGAGCATTACTTAGGAAAACATTAACCATGATTATTAATACTTCTGACTTTGTTTATGAAATTATAACTGATGCCCACTATAACTCTTGTTGATCTTTTGAAACTGGTGGTGCAGAAATAAGAATATCCGTGACCTTTTGCATTAAGAAATAAGTAATATATAAAATAAAGCAAATTAATTAAGTTATTATTATATTCCATAATTTACCTGACTAAGAAAGAACATGCTTAAACAATTAATGTAGCGTTGATAGCCGTTGTTAGAAGCAAATGTGTGTTTATATGATTAGATAACCTTAATCACTCTGCGCTTTTCTTTTCCTATATTTCTGATAGGTTAAAGCAATTGTTACAATGTGTGATTATGACTTTAGTGCTTGACGTGATTACAACAAGACGTTTGTTTTGTATTGTTTTAGGGCATGGAACACCTAATAAACTGAGTTTTTAAAAGTGCAATAGAAGTTTTGTTAGAGCAATAAACTTCTCAGCTATTTTCATTCTGCAGTTTAGTATCAAAACCTGAATAATTGGGGTGTCAAGTTACATTTTCATGGTGGTTAATGCTATTTTCTCAATTATTTGCTAGGCTTTAGAGTTTACAGAAATCTTGAAATCAAAATCCATCCTTATACACATTCTTTATCAAATGAATCGATTGCCAGACCAAGAAAAATATCTCATTTGGAATGGAATTTTCTGAAAATGTATGTGTACTTTGGCAGCCTGTTCATGCTTTGGTCTTTGTTTCTCTTGCAGATCCAATGACTGGTTTGCCCAGACAGCACGTGGTGTCTCCTTACACCGGATGGAAACTTTTTACCCCTTAATTCCTGAATGTTTGTGTAAGTCTCTGGACCTTGTTTGGTAATAAAGACATTTACAAGCTGGAAAAGTGCTTCATTCTTTAGCTTTGTACGCGGCCTTATCTGAGACCACTCTCCTTTGCACGCATCCCCTCCCCCACATTAGTATTAAAATAGACAAGACTTGTAAGTTATTGGGCAATAAACTATAAACGAGGTTGAGCTGGTACCAATGTGTGAAATATCTGTGTGGGAGAGATGCAGGCAAAGAGCTTACAACGTATGATTTGAATAGTTTTGCAATCACTGTTGTCTATTTCTGAAATAGGCATTACTGTAAACGGCCTATTACTTGTTTTGATGCCTACTTCATGTTCATATTTGATATATAAACCATACAACAAATTCTGTTAATAGGAGATTTATTCCAGAATTGTTTGACAGACAACTCTTAGCAAGGAAAATAACTACGAAGAAGGCAAGGAGTGTCAGAAAAAGAGGATTTGCTATATTTTTCTAAATCATGACTATACAATTACTGCCCGATTCTGTTCCCATGCCTTCAATATAACTACATTATTTGTAGGTACAATGGTAGCAGAAAACTACATTCTTGCTCTAGTTTACATTAACTAAAATAAACTTGTTTACAGTGACATGAATACAACTGCGTGGACAGGTAAATACTAAAAAGTACATTTTTATTTTTTTATATAAATACGTATTGTTGGGGATAAATAATACAAAAAAGAAGAAATATTTTCCTGGCATAATCAATAAATATATCTGCATGTTCACCAGAATAGACACATATTGAAAGACGCACCAGCTACTCAATTTTAAGATTCCTTCAAGGCTGGGTTGGAATTGCTTGCCTCTTATGAGTTGTTTCACCCATTGAAATGTAAACAATAAGTGCAATACAGGTGTCCAAAGGAAATTCAGCATCAGCAAATACCCAAAATGTCTTCACTTTTGCTTTTTTTCAAAGGACAGAAGATTTGTTCATTTACCCTGTTTCACGTTGAGTCCAAAAAACAAATGTACAATCTTTAAGATTTTGCATTATAAAGTTTAAGAACCCTAAAGATTGTAATGGAGAGGGGAGGATGGGAAGGGTGGGGTGGGGAGCAGGGACTGTGGAATGTAGTAGGTATACTCTATATAGGAGGGGTTAGTTCTGTAAGGGGACAATATAAGCAACATATATTAATACAAGTTAGCATACATGATTGAGAAGACCTCAATAAGGGAATGGGTCAAAAACCTATCATGAGAAAAGGAAAGGGTGACTTGTTGTTTACTTCTGTTCAGCAAAGCTTCCTGCTTGGGCCTGCTACAGATGGGTCAGCTTTGGAGCTTCCTGAATTCTTCCCTGAGAAGGATGATGCGATGTAAGGTCTGTGTAGGTTGGATGTGGGTCACAAGGTCCATGGTGCTGATTGGGAGTCATCTGAGCAGCACCATTGTAGTCCATGTTTGAAGATGCAGGGTGAGAAAGGTGATTGAGGCCGAAGAGAGAGGGCCCCGAAGCGGACATAGAATCCACGTAGTTCCCGCCAACGTATACAGGGCTACCCTGCAAGTTTGGTGTCCCATAATTGCCATTCCCCTGTAGCGAATGGGGCTCGTATTCAGGAGCTGTCCCAGGGTATCTTTTCTGTTGCTGAGATGGGCAACCTTTCATCGGGTTTTGGTAACTTGTGGTCATAGCATAAGCGTTCTGATGAGGTTTATTGAAAGGCGGCGGTGAAGGGGCGTCATAGGCAGAGTTGTTCGCAAGCGGATGCATGGCGTTGACAAATCCGGTAGGGGCCTGGACGGGGAGCGGGGGACTTCCCGTGGGCGATTGTCCTCCGGAAGAACTCACCATGCCTTTCGTTTTTTGATCCTTTTTGTACTTCATTCGGCGGTTCTGAAACCAGATCTTGATCTGTCGTTCACTGAGGTTCAGCAGGTTCGCCATCTCGACTCGGCGAGGTCTGCAAAGGTAACGGTTAAAATGGAATTCTTTCTCCAGCTCCACCAACTGCGCGCTGGTATAGGCAGTGCGCGCTCGCTTCGAGGCAGAACCCGGCGGGCTTTTGTCCCCACTGACATTTTCAGCTGTGAGCAATAAAATAAAGATAATCACCTCTTAAAAGTGCACTGATCTGAACAAGGAAATTCTCCACATAAATTTAATAAGTCTTGAAAGAAAAACAGAGTCCTCCTTCTTAACACATCAAGGCCTATCATTTCATATTAAACGTTATTAAAAGTTCTATACCCCCAACACCAGAAATATGACGTGGGATCCCCAGAGCTCAGAAAATTGAATCATAATCATATTGACACAATGTTTAGAACAATATATTCCACAATTGAAGTGATACACTAAAGAGGACAGGGCAAATGCTGATTTGCAACGTAACCAACCTAATTATATTATTATGACCCATTCAAAGTCAGGTTTAGAATGGAAAACTGCAAGGTACGATTTGGTTAATGTTGCTGTTATTAGTAAGAACACTAGTAAAAGCTGCATTAGTATTTCTAGGCTTGCAGCATATTTGTAATTACTTGCATTTTATTACTTCACTTTTTGATGTATTATCAACTTCCTGGCTTCACAATCACCAGTATGTGATCTTTCTCCATTCAGGGCTGTTTAGGAGCACGGGGCCAGTCAGCATTTTTTTTTAGCATTAAATGGTAAAATATCTTTTAGTTTCAAATCAACATAATAATTAATTGAGAAAGTGGGAGAAGTGGCGGAAGATGGTGGGGTGGCAGAGGTTGCTGAGGGCAATAACCTTAAATTTTAACAATGGGCCATCAAAGTGTTAAAGCGATATATAGCCAAAAGCTTTACGTGACACAGATACTTAAAATTCGTGTTTTTAATGCTTTGATTTTAAAATATAGCGCAGTCTTTAAATTTGATGTTTGGATCCCTAAAACTGCGAAAAGAAAGTTGGTGTACCTGTACTGGGACAGTTGTTATTTTTTTGCTTGGAGTTTTGCCGTGACTCTTTCATCCACGGGAATATCTGCTTGGTGAGGCTGGGAGTGGACGTGTGGGAAGACTTGGGCAGAGTCTTGCTGGTGCCTGGTTGTGTCGAGTTGCTGCTGGGGTTTTGGGGAGGTGAGACAGGTGGAGGTTGGCGGTGCTCGGGGAGGTTCGAACGCATGCAGCTCCCATTGATGTCTTTAGATTTGGGATGCGGAACACTAGTGCCAGCTGGCTGAAGGGAACAGGCCGATCTCTGAAAATCACTTTCAACGTGAGAAGATGGTGGATAGGGTTCCTGCGCCACTTCATAGCTGAAGCCATTTGCTCCCTGGTATGTGTATCCACTGAATAGCGTACAGTTGTCGTAGTATGTCGTTTTTTGCATCTCGCAGTTTCCCAATATTTATTTCACAAACTGTCAGGGTCCTGACACCCTTATCGAATAACATTGGCACCCCGATTCACGTGACGTTTTCTTCCAATAGCCTCCTGGCAGTTGACCTAAGGTTAGAAGAACCACAGAATAATAGTGGAACGTGTGTGAATCCATCTTACATACTCAAAAGCAAATGACATGAATAGCGTTCACCAAACAAGCACAGCAGATGCCATGGCTAGTCTTGATTCCTGCCTATTTTGGACTGGAGAGGGGGGCACGCAAAAACACACACTCACTTGCACTGAGTCCTGGAAGAAAACTAAACAGAATCACATAGCCATCTGCAAAACTATTTTAATAGAGATCAGATTCGGCATTAGCTCACTGCTAAATTCTTTTGGTTTAGGCAATGTTCCAAAAATGATCATTATTTATGAAAAAAAAACTTCACACGAAGTCGGGTTTGGTATCTTAACATGCAGTTATATAAACTTTCACAACTAGTTCAGTTAAAATACGCACAAAACATCGTTACATTTCATTTCATTGCCCCTTGCTTGATTAATTGTCATGCTGTCAATATTCTAGATTAAAAATCTGACCTACCGCTTAAAATTAGGTTTACATCTATTGTTATAAAGCGAAGCTGCCAAGGTATCAACATTTATAAATGTACAGCGTTCATGGCGGGATAAGATTTCCCCTGAAAACATCTGGTTTAAATAGAAGGAAACTTATTGATGTTTCAGTAGCTATGTATTCAAACCCTAATCCGAAACATACTTTTATAGTCACCATAATTTCTTGTTTAATGCCGCGATCTAGAATTTATACCTCTTAACTCCATTACTGTTAGGCAGCACTGACAATATGAGAAGCTACATGGAGGAAAAAAAATACAATGAAATACTACCGAGAAACAGTAAAACATTCTCATTTTATATACACAGGAATTACAGTCTATTAACCATTTGGGTTAACTGTTTTCTAAAAATACACACGTATCTATTTAATGTGGCTGTTAATAGCGTGTTACTTTGCCATGGTGAAGGTGAGAAGTAAGTGATTTTGTTCTTATCTCCCCCTGTCCATGTGTAAACTGGATATGTTTTTGGACGTCTCATGGCTTGGCCTTGCGGCAATATTTTAGGACCCTTTTCCTCTTCCCCGCCACAGCTTTAACTATTCATGATGGATCGGCAAAGTATTTCAAACCTGAAATACAAGAGGTTGTATTCTGCATGACCAGCATTTGAACCTCTCTCTTAACCAAGAAACAAAAAGGATAATAGATGCTGTCTTGGAAGGTGCTCTATAATTTGATGTATGAGGGGTCAGCGGACCAATAAAGATTTTTTTGGGGTGAAAAAAAAGTGCAAGGACTCCCGGAGCGGCTCGAACGCGGAGAGTCAACGGCGAGGCTTGGTCGGCATAATCCTCATACTGCTTAAATGTGCAGAGATTTCTTGTCTGCTCCACACTGGCACATTGTTTTCCAGTTTATGTTTGAAGTACATTTTCAGGTTGACACTTTTTAAGATTCGCAACACCAGCCGCAATTACAAACAATAGTGTAAAACCGACTAGTATGTAGGGGAAGCGGTCAGTTCTTTCCAAAACTTGCACAGTTTCCCTCCCTCTCTCTTCCTCTCCTTCTCCTTCTCTTTCTATCCAACAATTCATTCCGAAATATCAATGTTGGTATTTGGCATTGCCTAAAGATACGTGAAGTCAAAGTATTCGAATGAAGTTAAGCAGCACGCAATCTGCTTATCTGTCTCGCAGGAAGCACTGTACATCTCAGTCATGTTAGATATGATTTAATTTTTAAAATGATTCTCAAGCTTTCTACAGTTTAAATCGGCGGAATGTTTATTTGTCAGACGATTCGGTGTTGAAAATATAATTAAAACTCTTCGTGAAAGAAGGAATTAAAATATGTTTCTAAATCATTTTTTGCTTTATAGAATGTTTATGAGGCCCTGGCGCTTTGCGTTAAAATTATATTTAACGTCTTTGGCATAAACTATCCAAATCAAAGGATTGAAAATGTATTTAAAAACCAAACAAAGCATTCGAGGCATGGGGTTGTTACAAAATTGAACTCCCTCGTCACGGACTACCTGCTTTCAAACGTACACTTTGAAATGATAAAATCGAATTTTATAATGCGCAAGTTTACGCTTCTGTTCATTTGTACTTCGCGAGGATTGTCGGATATGATCTTTGTTCTTTAAGAGAGGGCCAGTGTTCCTAATACATTATAATTAGATTTTAAAAACAGTAAAATTTCAACCTTTGCATTCAAAGCCGGCAGAGCAATATTCTTCCATCATTCACCAATAGCGAGAAAGGGTGAAATGTTTTATTTAGTTAAGCATGCACACAAAATAATAATTTCGAACCAAAATGACCCGCCTTCAGCCGGGTGCACGGCTGCACGGAATGAACTCTAGGCTGTAACGGAGTTTAAGCGAGCCAATAAAACTGGATTTTTACAGCAAAATTCAATAATGTTTCCATTTCAAATGATGATCTGATAAATATAGAACAGAGCCAGCAAAGTCAGGCGTGCTCCAGTCGCCGGCTGCCACCATGTTTCGGAGAAACACTAAGGCTGGAAGAGTAATATCCTGAGATTTCACTCTCCACAATCCCGACACGCTGTACCTGCAGGTCTCAAGGCATTACAGAGCTAAACAAGCGAAGGGCCATTTGATTGTCCAAAATGTGTTAAATATTCAGAAAACAACCATCCTAGCTAATGGGACAACAATAGGGGAAGTCGTCATACACCTTAAATTATAGAGCACTGTAAGACGTCCACGTAAATATGTCTTAAGTCACAACTGAGAGCTTGGTTTTGAAAAATGCTCCAAATTAGCCCCTAAAAAAGGCCCAAGGAACGGGCTCCGTGTTGAATTCAGATGCAATGTGAAACAGTCGCTGCGTGAAAGGAAGCTATAGCTTGTGAACTCTTCTTGAACCGAGATTGAAGTCATATGGTCATAAATCACTGGGACATATACTCCGCCATTCACGAGTGATAGCCTATTTGAGTCCAGCTTACCTTAGCCACTGACGATAGAAGCAGAGCAAGACATAATATTTCAGATTCACCACGCAATCGATAAGCAGGAGTTTCCAAATTCTTTTATATACATATACAAAAGGAAGGATAAAACAGCTGGTTATGGCGCTGAAATTCACCCGTTGAAGGTAACGGCAAAGAAAGGCGAGATGGTACAGCTTCAAAGAACTGTAGAAAGCTCAAGGCTTGAATGGACAGCCCTGATATTATTGAGCCCTAGACTGGTACGCCCTACTCACAGATAACAATGGTTTCTCAGCTTTACAGGGCAGAGTGAACTAGAAAGGAAACCCATATATTCGGTATGTTTGTTATGAATACGTATATATATTAGAAGCACGGTTTAAGGGGAAAAAACAATTTCTTTCTTGAATGCTGGGCAGGCAACGAGTGTTAATCCCCTCGAAACACAGCGTCACAAGTGAAAAATTATGCTAATTAGCGACGTGGTGGACAAGGCCTCGACTGAGATGGCAAGCTCGCTGTTTGCTTCACGTGTTTGGCAATTAAGTATCAGCTTATGGTATTATATTTTTCGGGTAAAGTGAAGCATTTCGCATTTCAAAATAATATTACCGGAACCTATAATAATAAAGTGAACTTCTATTGCAGAACACAAGGGAGAATTATATTCCGTGCCACCGTCTTGTTTATTGAACTCGTGGACGGAATCAATAATTCATAATGTATTCATGATATTAAAAAAATCGAGTGTCCGACTGGGCGCGGTGGAAAAAGAAAGAAAATGAACTCAGCGTAAATTATGAGGGTCGGCAGGAGTGGGGGCGTGGGGCGGTGGGG